>NC_091474.1:15009613-15317473 GCF_036971445.1 Narcine bancroftii | reverse complement strand
GCGAACACCCAGCAGCACAAAGATCAGTTTCTTCCGTCTGGCATCAGATTTCTGAATGGACAATGAACCACAGACTACTTCACCTTCTCTTCTTTTGCACTAATTTATTTAATTTTAACATGTGATTTACAGCAATATTTGCACCTGTAATACTGCTTCAAAACAATGAATTTTGTGACATTGAACATGTCGATAAATTCTGATTCAGAAGAAGGTACAATTCCTTGCCTTTTAATTTGACGTTACTAAACTTCAACGAAGAGAGACGTCCCATGCTGCATCACAGATCAATGTGTATAACAGACGCAAAACCACAGGCCTATAACAAATACAAAGAAAAAGTAATGGAAATAATTTGTCCATGGATTGCATTAGCAGAAAGAAGATCTTTTCTTTAAGCACTGCTTAATTTCTCGACTTGGCTTGGCAACAAATATTGTTTGATAATGCTCCCTTGTTGGTATGTTTTCCTACATTGAAATTGTTATCCAAATACAAATTGCTCTGGCTAACGTGCTTCATGCTTTTGCATACTTTGGTTGAATGTCATTGAAAGGAAACAAAAATATCAAAAGCAAACTGTTTAGATTTGAACTTTATCTTTCAGAAGTAAATGGTCATTTCCAGAAATAAAGTAACAGCCACTATCCTACCTTTCTTGGTTTTTGCACAAAATGTGTTTTTGAACATTATTGAGCTAAAAGCCCTTTGCAGAAGCATTCAGCAATGTCAACAAAAATGGGAAAAAAAATGTTATTCTAGCCATCTTACTCCAGTATTTTTCTGAAACATGATCGAGTATAATTATCATCTTTCTATTCCACCAACAAAAAACTCGATTATTATGGATCTCATTGGTCATTCTTGTACCGAAATTGTACAGCAATTGTCTGTAGCCTACCACTTATAATTACATTACTACAGAAACATTTGAGCCATCTGTTTTCACTTTCAATCCACGCAACACTAATTTAGTGCAACGTAAATTAGTAATTTATATTCTATGCATTGTCCTATACGGATGTAGCAACAAAATAGTTTTATATTTCAGTTTGTCTCGTCTTCTTGAAAATTAATGGAATTCAACAAGTTAATATTTTCCAGGAAGAGAGTTGCATTGCACACTAAGTTTCAGTTCTTCACTCCAGACAATTCAAGGCAACAAGCAAAAATCCAAGAACTATTTTGCTGGATGTTACATTCTCTTCGAGAGCTCATTCTGAGTTATCATGATGACTTGTAATCCTCTGTCTGCTTTACATGTTTATATTTAGTTTTGTTCATATATTCAGGTACAGAATTGAAAAACAACCAAAAAAATTCTCAAGCTCTTGTCTAGCTGCAAGATTCTTAAAGTATAAAAGATTTATGGTGGAATTTGTGGATGTTGTTCCAGATCAAATCAACTCTTTGACTCACTGCTAAGAACATATAGTAAAATCACCGTTATCCAGAATTCAAACAAACAGCAAGCTCAAGTAATTGGCAAAAAAAACTCAGAAAATAAACAGGTAAAAGACACCAAAGTATAAAATTGCACTCTACCCTACCCACCCCCCCCCACCTCCCACCCCACTGTTAGTTTGCCAATCCATGCAACACACAACCTCAAACAACTGGCAAATTCACTGATCCGTCATCGACCTATCCCCATAGGTGCCAGATGCCGGTGGTTTTACTGTATTTAAGTACCAAAAATGCCAAAACTTGCAGGGAAATGCTGGCATAAATGTCAACAAATTTGGGATTCCTCCACAGGATATCCTCGACATCCTACCTGAATTTCCTTGGTGATTTGTTGTCTTCTAGTTCAGGTCATCATCCAAAGCACAGCGCATTGTGAATTAACACAAGTGCCAAGCACTTGAACTGACAAATCTCCCCGAGATTGAATCTATTCATTTTAATGATGAGGAATGGCTGTGCAAGATCATGTAAAATATTGTGTGATTTCTGTTTTCCTGAACTCCTTTAGTTAGTCAAACAGGATATATGGTCAGTGACAATCTATTGAATCACATGTGGAAGATTCTGCATTTACGTTTGCAAGTCACCCAATGTGATTTAGTGGTTAATAAATTTGGATTCAAAATGAAGACATCCTGCACTCAAAGGTAACACCATCATTGTGGGTAAACCAGAGTAAGCATCCTTCAGAAAATAGTTGGAAATCCAGAGATGGCTAAGCCATATCCTTATACTTTTCTGATTGTCAAGAATACAAATGCTTCTGAATGTTCCTGACATTTAAAGATATTCAGGAACTACTAGCGAACAATTTAACTGTAAGCACTGGTATTTCATTTGAACAGAAAATAATGTGAACATAATCAGGATTAAACTGCAATCTTGCAAGGTTTAGCAAAAAATAAATTGATCTGGTTATGTTTGCTCATATTTTAGTAACTTGACGAAGTTTGCTCATACCCATGGGTAGAGAAAGAGATGAGCTAAAAGTAGAGACAGCTCTGAATCTTTCCCTTAAAGCAATAATCATCAGATGTTGTAATAGCAAGTCCTCTTGCGAACTTATACCTGTCAAAAGTACAGTCAGACCAATGCAGAAGTTTCATAGCACAGTAAGTTCCCAGAGAGATTGAACTCAAGTGTCATTTAACATATGAAATGGCTAAAATACTACTAGCTCCAAGGAGCTTATTTTCCTATCCTATAAAAGAGGAAAGCACAATGTTTAAAGCAAAAACTCATCGGCAAGAGGCTATTATAAAGTAAATGACTGGACCTCAGGATTAGCCAAATGTGTCTAAAAAGTTTTATAAGGTTTTAGAGATTGTGCTTTATTTGTGCGACAGTTGCTGCTTTTGCTCAAAGAGTAATCCGGGGATGTCGATCAACAGACTCAAGCTACTATCTGAATGTGGCACTGGAAATTTTAAATCCGGTTAATCAAATAAATCTGGAATAAGAACATCGAATCAGTACAGGCAACCCACATTTCAGGGGAAGCTGCATTGCAAGAAAATAGACTGGATTGGAATTTTCCAGAATGTGACGGTATGTCATCTGGAAAACCATTAAAGAAAGATTTATTTATTTTACTCCCCACGCAATTTCTGCAAGAGTGAATTTTGTTCTGTATCTCAAAGTTTTAGCAAGTGATTTGTGAATTCTGCAGGTGTGTATCTCTGGAATACAGGTATGAAAATATTGGGCTGGTAAAAATAATATAGTCTCGAAAAAAGCCTGAAAATATTGGTACCAAACTCTGATTGTCATGATGGAATGGAATTACTTAGTGGATTAGTTTCTCATTCCTACCTCTGAAACCACAGTCATCATGGTAATTTTCTCTCTAAGACCAACTCAAGAAAGGATTTCTACCTTGATTAATATTAAAGGTGGTTTAGTGAGCAAAAATGTTTAAAGCTTTATCATTTCCATTCATATTGACTTTTTTTTTCTTGGAAATTAGAGATACAATAACAATTGTATGCTTGAAGATAAAAACAATTGTAAGGTGCTGATACCCTTCTGACTTGAACAGGTAGTAGAGATGTAATGTATGGTCAGCCATGATTGGCTGGGCCACAACAAAGCACTGCTCAAGAAGATGGACCTTGCACCAAACAACCACCTTACAAAGGATCCTTCCCATCCTGCTCCCTCATTTACTCAAGATAGTCCTGCATTTGGCTCATACCTCTCTAAACACTTCCTTTCACTTTACTTGCCTGAATGCCTTTTAAACATTACCATACCACCTGCCTCTACCACTGCTTGTTCCATATACCCATCACCTTCTGTAAAAAAAAATGCATCTTAAATCTATGTACTCTAGTTTTAGATTCTCCTACCCTGGGGTG
Source organism: Narcine bancroftii (assembly GCF_036971445.1). Classification (NCBI taxonomy): domain Eukaryota; kingdom Metazoa; phylum Chordata; class Chondrichthyes; order Torpediniformes; family Narcinidae; genus Narcine; species Narcine bancroftii. Next base: position 15,313,649 of record NC_091474.1, on the reverse strand, counting down.
AAAAAAGCTGTGGCCCCTTTTACAGAGCCACTTCAAGGAATATTGCGCCTTCTTGCACCACGCCTTCTGTGTAAAAGATACAAACACAGAATGAAAGGGTCATTGTAATCTGCCTTTAAGCCGGCCATGGAAGTTGTAGTCACAGTGCAATCGACGTCTGTGTAAAAATGGCAAACTGGCAGGACAGGATGAGAATGTGTATAGGAGTTTTTATGCTCAAATTTTTAAAAAAGGCTAATTTACCTTCAATGCTGACGACCAAAAAAATAGAATCACACAGTGATTTTATGCAGGGTTGATTCATGAGCCAGCTTTCAAAGCTGAAGAAGGCGGGGTGAGAAGTGCAGTAGTGCTGCCTGTCACCATGATGTCAAACATACGCAGCGGGAAGGGAAAGCGGCCTATACTAAAAATGGTGACTGAAAAGCAGGTACGAGCACGAGAGGAGATCAGTGCAAGCCGCCTTAGGACTCAGGCAGATCTTTTTTGCAACATCATCGCCTTTTCTGATCATATGGGTTCTTTAAATTTTGCGTTCTTGGGCCATGACTGACAGCGTCATCGTGACATCATCAGCCCTTCCCTTTGGAGCCACATTCAGCGGCCAATCCTTTTACTGAGGAAATGGAGCGACTTTGCTCCACCTCTGACACTACCACCCCCCCCCCCCAAGTCGGAGGTACCATGGAGCAAGTTGGACCAACTAATCCTCCTTTGGATCTTTTATGGAGATAAGTGGAGCAATTTAAAAGCAAAGGAAACCTGTCTTTATAAATCACTAATTTTCACTATAAAAGGACCTTAAGCTATACATAGCACTAGACGCTGTCAACTGTTGTGTACAAATCCCACCTCATTTGCTTCCGGAATGCCGGTATGCTTTGTAAAATGACACACTGGCACAACCTTGTTTGGTTCAGTGTAAACAAGCAAAGCTGGGTTAATGATGGGTCTTCTTTACGACAGTATTGAAGGATCGCTGTGTAAAAATGGCTTATGACTCTTTACCTTCTATGGCTCTCCTGATTTATTAAGCTTCTGCAAGGTTCTTCCTCAGCCTATTATGCTCCAGGGAGAAAAGTCCCACCTCCTTATAATTCAACCTTGCCAGATCCATGTCAAATTCAAGAGATCTAGTATATTGTGGATAATTTCCCATTGTTCATGAACTACCTATTACTGAAATCTGTTTGCACTCAACCATCTCCACTAGCAATGGATTCTATAAACATGCATTCAACTCCAAGCTCTGCCATAGCAAGATATTTCCTTGAAGACAGAGAAACAAAAAACTAGAAGGAAATTCTCAAAGTCTTGTCTTTTTCACTGCTTCCTGCAAATTCCTAGACCTTGGAAATCCAAAATGAAGACTTATCAAAGCTATAACCACTTTCAATGACAGTAACATGATGAGGACATTCCAAAGAAAAAAAGTGCTCAAGCTATCTGCTCTGTCAAGCACCATCTGCCTTATGTTTGGCAGAGGACAATGATCCTGCAGAGAACCTAGCTGCCCCTCAGAGCCCACAAAACTGGAGTGAAACCAAGCCATCTTGATCTTCAGGACTGGAGACCTGCTGGCAGCTGGGAAACATCAGGCTTCAGTTCAGCCAGAGTAAGAGCAGCTTTAGCTCTCTGCTATGCATTTTATGATTGCCTTCATGAGATAAACTTTGCAAACGCTGCATAATGCTGTGTTCATATTTATTAGAACATACCCAAAACTATTTTAATATGAGATAACGTACTGGGTTATCAGCTTTCCACTTAACATGGAAAGGAAAAAAAAGCTCCAGCTTTCTGCAGGTGATTAATCACAAGTCAAATCTGTTTGTTTAACAACTAATTGACAGTTAAATTATATTTTGTTTCAGATAAAAGTAAAACATCCCATGGGAATACTTGTATGAAGTCCAGAGAACACACAGTGAAAATTCATTCATAGTTGGACTAAATAGAAAATTTAATATAATTCAAAAATAATTCTATTAACATCCAAGTGTCAATATCAGAAAATTAAGTAAAGGAAAATGTCTGCTATATATTTTCCCTCTTGCAACAGCATGGTCAAGTCAAGTTTATTGTTATCGGATCGCATAAGTACAACCGAAACAGCGTTCTCCGATCCTCAGTGCAAAACATGCAAACACACAACCAGACATAACACACCTACAGCAAAATAATACATATGCAGGACAAGTATTCATATATACAAATAAATAAATAATATTTAATGAATATGAGCGTCTTAGATGGTTAATGTGAGCAGTTCCTTCGGTTGTTCAGCGTTCTCACTGCCGGTGGGAAGAAGCTGTTCCTCAGCCTGGTGGTTCTGGCTCTGATACTCCTGCATCTCTTACACGAAGGGAGTAGGTGTCACATGCGGGGTGGAAGGGGTCCTCAATGATTTTGTCCACCCTCTTCAGACAACATGTGATAACAACTGGAGATCGGATGCAAGTCATCCCAATTTTTTTTTGGAAGTTGGATTTCATCCCTTTTTGGTGCTGTACATTTACCACCATCCAGGTCCTTCACGAAAAATGTGAATTCAGTAAAATGCAATTAAAAGTGAAATTTCATGGTTTGTCAGAAGATGTCTATACTCAAACAGTATTTGCATAGTTCAAGTCATTCAATTTAGCACAGCTGATGCCGTTATGCACCAAATATAGGAAGATTCAGCCACTGAAAATAAACTTTCAAAGACAACTCGATTTCTGTCAGAATCACACTCTGACAGAAAAAAGAGCCAAAAGGAGTCAAAATGAAAGAAGAAAGAAAGACATGCGCTGCTGGAGAGAGGGTAAAATATCTCAGTCACAAAATGATTTTGAATTGTGTAGGAAGTAAGGGCCAGAGGTGATGCCATGTGCTCTGGGGAGATGGGTGCAGGTGATCCATCAGAGCTATCTCATTGAAAGACCCCGCCAGGTAATGGTTCAAATAAAACCCTGATCAAAGCCTCCCTACGCACGGCTGATATCACTAACTTCACCATTTGGCCCATAAACCAATGAGCGTCTGCAACCAGTTCGAACAGTTCTCAAGGGACAAAATCAACTGCAGAAAAACCAAGGCCATGTTCTTTGGCATCTAGTCTACTAATCCTTTATTCTCTTTGCCATCAAGTCCATTTTTCAGGAAGGTGCTGGCAATGTGGTTCCGAAGTGATGGAACCTGGGTGGAGAGTATAGGTAAAGAAAAAAACTGCTACATTAGCACCGAGCTCATGGCCATTCAGAGAAAAAAAAAATCCCCATCAGGTGCAAGATCCATGTGTGGGTCATATGCTGCATTTGTGTTGTAAAAAATACACGAGAACTTTGCAACTTTTCCTAGACTCAAAAAATGGAGTGAATTCACAGAATCTCTATGTTAAAACCTGCAGAAAGAAAGGAGGAAATGAGGTCCCCAGTTTGGCCCTCATTCTAATGGCAAGATGTGCATAAGATTCTGGACACACAAACTTCACTACTTGCTGTGATTTTTCTCTCAAGTTGCAAAGAATGGGTCTGACCACTTTGCCACAGTTCCAGTCCACTGATCCCATGTAGAACATTATCCAGAAAAGTAACAATCACAAATCAGTCAGGCCATGAAACATATGAAGCCTGAAAGAGAAAGAGAAGGCGGATGTTGTTGGATGGTTCCCTGAACGCATTGTCAAAGACCTCTGGCGTAATGCCTTATCACCAAAAGCTTTCCAATAAAGCAAAAAGACTTTGGTAGTGAGAAAGGCTTTCCCATTGGATCTTTCATGTATGATCAGCCACACTGCCCTTGTGACAGATGCATTGGAAATAAGACTGCAACCCATCTCACTGGCAAAGAGGCATTTGCTAAGAAGGCCTGGGTATTTGCCAAACAGCTGCATAACAGAGAACTCAGTGCTGCAAGGGGATGTTACCAGGAACACACACAGAGACAAATACCAACTGCTGCTGAGAAATTATCACTGCAGTGAAAGGCTCACTCTGGAATGTCAGAAACTCTCCTTCCAGAGCAAGGTGTTGTCCATGACTGGGTACTGCAAACTGGCCCAGTCTAAGGTCTAGGACTGTGTGTATTGAGGAATGTACTGATGCAAGGGCTCAATGGAAAAGAGTTTAGGAGCCTCCTGTAATTGCGCACATATTAGTTGAAACCTCTGTTAGAAACATATGAACATTTTACTTTAATGCTGTAAATGAACAATAACTGATTATGTGCTAATGTTAAGTTACAGGAATAACTTATTTAGCTGTGGAATCATTCATTTCAATGTTCTGTTTGCTTTTTAAAGTAAGTATATTTTGAAATAGAAAAGTCTTCAAGGTCTCAGAAGGTTGTGCAGAGCCACGTGACCAGAGCATCGACTCAGTTGGTAATTCCATTGAATATTGCCTCATGTTATGGACAACAATCACTGCAGAGACACAGACGGATGCCACAGATAGTCTCTTCAGTTTCACACTGATATAGCTGGAGGTCTGGTCTTTTCCACACAGGAAGAGCTTGATACTTCAAAGGAACAGCGCTTTGCAATCAGAGAAATATTACTTATGAACTCTCATTGCACCAGGTTACATCCCACATATAGTTTATTTCTCCATAAACAAAGGGAAGTTGCACAAGTTGCTGGCTCTCCTTCGGAAACAGAGAAAAGCTGCACGCCAGCAGCTGGCTCTCTTGCTGAAGTGGAAAAACACCATGCTTGAGCAGATTTCTCTCCTCTGGATGGAGATATGGACACTGGACCAGAATATCCTCTGTAGTGACCCCCCAGCTTCATTCACACCCCTTCATGAAACTGCCCAGTCAAGTCTCACAGTGACAGCCAGTGTGACCCTTGAACTAACCACATCAACTCAATGGCACAATTCACTCCTGATGTTACATGATCTGGTCCATATTGCTCTGAGATTCTTCTTTTGAGTCAGTAAAAGAGGAAATGGATGTTGTCCAAAAATAAGGGAAGTGGCATTAACATAAAATGTCCATTTTCATCATGAGACCAATTACTCCAGCGTAATTCTCACTGGATTAAATCAATTATTCCATATTTTCTACAAAATCAAGAGACGAAACAATCAACTAACTAATCCAGTGTCTTTCTTTTTACCAAATGACATTTGCCAATGAGATACGTAGTCCTTTCTCACTCTGAATTTCTTGTAGAAATATCATTTTAACCTGATGGTCCAAATTTCTTGCTAACTTTTATTTGAAGTATTTAATGCATTTGCTGCAGCCTTTTCTTTGCAGAGCAAGCTATTAAACTAGTATCAGAGCCCTTTGAGGACACAGAGCTGACCTACATAAGGTTTTTATTGCTGCTTAAAGCAACACATTCCTGATGACGACATTGAAAGGTAATCTGATTATTTCTCCCAAACGGTTCTTTGCATGTGTATTCTTAAATGCAATCATCTATTTGACCAGGTTTCAAGCAGAGGTAAAACAGCTTGATGATACATTAGCTGAACGTAGGCAATAGCAAGACTTCCAGCCATTTGATTTCCTGCTGAAAGGGGTCCAGATTGCCAAAAAGGAAGAAATTCAAGAACAGCCACCCTGAGTATTTCTTTATGATGCTAAATGACCTGCAATTTGCTGGTCAAGAAGTGAACTGAACTGCACTTGGAGATCATAACCTACGAATATTTGGTTACACTGTGTTAATGGTCAGGGTTGACTTGGCAACAGAAACTGCACACAATATTCCAAATTTGGCCTCACCACTGTGCTATACAACTTCAACATGACATCCCAACTCCTGTATTCAATACTCTGATTGATGAAGGCCAATGTACCAAATGCTTTCTTCACCACCCTATCTACATGTGACTCAACTTTCAGGGAATTGTGTACCAGAATTCCTAAATCCCTTTGTTCTACTGCATTCCTCAGTTGTCGACCATTTAACGTGTATGATCTTTGTTGATTAATCTTTGTATCATCTGCATTCTTACTGATCCAATTGACCACCCTATCATCTAGATCATTAATATATATATCAGAAACATCAATGGACCCAATACCGATACCTGAGGCGCTCCAATAGTCACCAGCCTCCGATTTGACAAACAATTTTCCACCACTACTCTCTGACATCTCCCATCCAACCATTGTTGAATCCATTTTACTTCTTCAACATTAATACCAGGGAATAAAGTTCCAGCCTTCTCAACCTTTCCTTTTAACTCAAACCCTGAAATCCAGGCAACATTCTTGTAAATCTCCTCTGCACTCTCTCTCTATTATGTTTATATCCTTCCTATAATTTGGCAACCAATACTGGACATTATTTTGTGACCAGAACAAGCCCTGCTCACAAAATAGTGGAACATCTGTGAAGCCACACCCCCAGTCTTCAATGGAGTAATCTGCCCCAGGTCACACATGGTGCAAGATGTTCATTTCAGTTCTATTCCACGATTGGCAAAGAATTAATGGAACTTCAGGAGGTATCTGAGAAGATTCGGTATGTCACTGTAAATGCTTGTACATTTCTACAGGTATACCATGGAGAGTATTCCGGCTGGTTGCATCGCTGCCTGATATGGAGGTGCTAACTCTCAGGACAAGAATAAACTCCAGAGGGTTATTAACTCAGACTGTGACATCACAGGCACCAGACTTCACTCCATCAAAGAGATCTTCATGAGGCGTGGTCTTTAAAAAGCAGCCTCTATCCTCAACGACCCCCACCACCCAGGCCACGCCCTCTTCACTCTGCTACCATTGGGAAAAATATACAGGAGCCAAAGACGAGCACTCAAGGTCACAAAGATAGCTTCTTCCCCGCTGCCATCAGATACCTGAATAATCCATGAACCAAAGACAGTGCCTTACTTTTCATGCAGTACTATTTTGTTTCATTTATAGTAATGTCGTAATGTATGTTTGCTCTATGATGCTACCGCAAAACACCAAATTTCATGACTTGTTCATGACAATAAATTCTGATTCATTCTGTGATGGATTCCTCAAAGAATCCAGTGGACTGCTTTTGAAATAGCAGCGGCAGACTCTTGACAACTTAGAAGGCTTGATATTGTTTAAAGTCAAAAAGATGACTGAAAGAGCATAATTGTATCCTTTGCGTTCAAGCTTGAAATGAACTTCATTACTATTGTTTACTAAATGTTAATGGTGTTTGCTCTTTGACCTACAAACAATTAAAGCATTAGGGTTAGGGTTTCGAGTTTTATTCATCTTCATTGCAGTTCTCAGGGCAAATGCAAAACTCCAAACATAAACTGTCATTTTTAAACTCTATTTAATGCAGAAATTCCAAAGTATGGTATAAATGCTGAATGAAAATGGTGAATACTTTGAAAACACAAACCTTTCCGAAACAAAATGGTGAGACACATCAATTTAATGATAGAATCAGAGAAGTGACTGTCTGAAAGTAGATTTTCTTCATACAGAGATGATTTTTCATTATAATTAAAAACGGCCTTGTCAGCAAACACAATACTATGTTTTACTGTTTTTGCATTGTGCTTGTGTGTCTGTACACAGATACATTGAGGCAAGCACATTGCACAGATTTACACCACAACATGCACAATGAATACATTAAATTTAATTGATTAGTCACTAAAGACATATGAATAGTAGTAAATCAACAAAATATATGTCAATAAAAATTAAATGAGCCAATAACTTTAAAAAGCTTTAAAAAAAAAGTCACTTTGGTCATCTCCTCTGTTTCCCGAGGGTAATGAGTTATGAAGCAAAATAGATGTTCTTGTTAAATATAAACACCTAAATGGAAACCAAGAATGTCGTCAGCGTCTGGGGAGCAATGGGCCAATGCAGTGAAAACCCTGCAGCTAGCTTTGAGACAGATGTTATATGTGTTTAGATACCCCTGTGCAAGTACCAAGTCCTTTGTGCATGAGCCATTGCACAGAAGAACCAAAAATGAAAATCACAGTTTATAATTCCAGTCCCCCTTTCAAGTTCATGTTTTAGTTTTCACACAAGTAGACTTCATCACTCAAAAATGTGGGATCATTTCTGGGCCAAGCTGCTCGATCTTTTATGAAATAATTTTATGAGCAAAATATGTAAATTGAGGAGAAATTTTTAACCTTCCCTCTTGACTGGGAAAGAAACAGATAAATCAAAATGATTTATCCATTTTCTGTTTCAGTCTTCCTTGTTCCCATTTTGGACTCAAATAGATTTGATATAGAAACACCTACCAATCCTAGGTCAACCATTGCACTCACATCTACACTAATCCCAGATTTATTCTCCCTAGATTCTCAGCAACTTCTTTCTGAGGCAGTGGGAGATGCGGATGGAGTCCATGGAGGGGAGAGAAGTTTGTGCTACCTTCAGAGCTGCATTTACTATCTTCTCCAGCTTCTTCCAATTGTATTGCTTCTAATTCATTCATTCGGCATGGGCAATCATGTCTCTCCATCCGCCATGATCTCAGACCCTCCGAATTGTAGCTGTGGCCTCTTCCCCTTTGGTGAAGGCTCCATCTTTGAGCTGAGACCGTAGTTGATGTTGAGTTCATGATCATACAAGGGAAAAATACCGAAGTGGTTTCCCATTGCCTTCTTCAGTTGCAGTGTCCATACTGGAGGGGTAACCCTGGCTGCGGATTCATCTGCCCAGCATTTTAGTTTAACAATCATAAATTCCAATCTGTAGAATCTGCTTGTAAAAACCATGCACCATCTGCAACCCATGGCTTCATGTGGCCCGGATTGGGAGAATAAACAGGTACTACACCTTGCCCAAGGGTGACCAGCACAGCTTCCTTTTGCTGAGCAAATATGTGGCGCCGATTTATCGACACTGCCTATAAGCATCTTTGATAGGCATTAAACATGTCCTCCTGAGGAAAAAAATAAAGAAATGAAACCAACTCTATTTAAAATGACAATATAAATAGACTGAACTGAATACATGAACTGAATTGATGTTAATTCTATGTTTAAAACACAATTTGCAGCACACTCTTTCTTCATTTTATAGATCTATATTGATGGAGCAGGTAATACGCAAGAATTCTTCTTGGATAGACATTGTGGGAAAGCAGAAGGCTTCTTTCCAAAAAAAAAAGACTTGTCAGCAAGTACCAAAATCTGACTACAGCTGCTTCTTTTCAGGAAGGATCCAACGCACAATCAGGCTTGCATCAGACACAACAAATCAAGAACTTCAGACTTGTTCCAAGCACCTGCTGGGGGTGTTAAGAAACAGCCCTCTTTCAAATTGTGCAACCTCATTAGAAATTCGTCTGTGCATCCAGAAATAAAAGCCTTTCGTGTGTTGTGATTTTATGCACTGGGTGAAAAAATATTTGGGTATTCCACTTTTATTTTCTTCACATGTTCACATTAATACAGTTTTGAGTGAAAACAATGGACCTTTTTCCTTTGCCTTGATAGTGTTGAATCCACATTCATTAGAAAAACCTCCTACTTGCATTTTCCATCTGTAATCTGTATTTTTGCTTGAGTAAATTATTTCAGTATGATTTGACTCATTGGTCCTAATCACATTAAAATTCAATCAAAGCCCTGTCATTCTATCTGTTTATTCTTCACTCAGACAGACTTTTAGCCCTTGTATTTCTTCCCAGAAGAGTTTTCCACTAATGTTCCTATCTATGGTGACCCTCCATTGCCTGGGTGAGCTTCCATCTCTCTTCCACCGGGTGAAAGGCACTGTTATGGAGCAAATAATTACTTACACATGTTCTTGTGTAAAATTGAATCATATTTGTTAAACCAATCTTTCACTAATAGCAGAGAGAGAAAAACCATTTACCATGCAGGGCTGTCTACATACTATCTACCATCCTTGACGTAATTTCCTGGGTGATCATGAAGAATATTAGGGCCCTCACTCAAGTTGTTTAAGAGACACAGAATCACACAGCACGGAAACAGGCTATTTGGCCCAACCTGCCCACATCAACCAGTGGGAACTTCTGGATAGAGTATGGGGAAGGTCTCATTATATTTATTTGTTCTAGCCTGCTATGCAGCCTTGGAATTTGCTGCTGACAGCTGCATCTCCCATCACCTCATGGGAGACAGCATTGACAGTTATCTGCTGCAGACAAGTTCTGTTCCCCAGGCACCAGAGTATGCCTGCCTGCCTCATGGCTGCCAAGTAAACTATAGTCTCACAGTACACGTCAACATCACGTTGCTAATTCCCTCAATCTGCCTTCTTCAGGACTGTGATGGGAATTCACATACATTAATTGCAAATAATGTGTGATTTTTGTTTATAGATTTAAATAGACTCTTTGGTCCATTTCTATACAAATTCAATTTTCTCTTTCTTTTATTGATAATGAGTTTACTGACTGCAGCCAAGCAGGTACTTGTATGTATAATAAACAAAGACAGAAAAAAGATATAATAAATACATCAGCAAGTGCATTGAGGATGTCACCGTGATCATGCAGGGCTAACCAGAAACCAAGGTTTAGAGGCTGAGGTCCAGGCCCTTCTCAGAACTCATGATACTGCCTTCAGGACAGGGTGTAAGATGGCACCAAGATCAACCAGGGCTGAACTCTCCCATGCAATCCAGAAGGCAAAGCGTGGGAAAGCACAGACTATCCACAGACAGCTGTGAGGCACTGGTGACACCAGGCGCATGTGAAGGGATCAAGACTTGCAAACAGACTGAACACAATTTATTGAGAAGAACAGGATGATGCCAAAGAAATCTCCTTGTCCCCCAGATGAACTGGTCCCCTGCATAGCTCCGGCCAAGGTGAGGAGAACCCTATCCAAGGTGAACTCACACAAGGCAGTGGGACTAGTCAACATATCTGATCGGGTACTGAAGGACTGCACAGACCAATTGATGGAGGTCTTCATGGACATCTTCAACATCTCACTGCAGCAGTCCATCATTCCTTCAGGATTCAAGACAGCTACAATCATCCCGATACCCAAGAGGGCGACAATAACAAAACTTAATGACTACTACCCTGTGGCACTGACCTCCACCATTATGAGATGCTTCAAAAGTCTGGTGATGTAACACATCAAAGCACACCTCCCAGAAATGCCGGATCCATTTCAATTCACCTATAGAGGAAACCATTCCATAGACGATGCTATAACTTTATTGCTTCATTCCATCTTGGCCCACCTGGAGAATGACATCTCATACACCAGACTGCTGTTCATTGATTCCTGATTGGCATTTAATACGATTGTTCCCTAGAGGCTGATGGAGAAGCTGTCCTTGCTGGGACTCCACACCCTTCTCTGTAATTGGATCTTGGACTTCCTAATGGAATGGCTAAAGTCTGTCCTGGCCAGTATCAGAATATTAAGTACCATCACACTAAGCACTGGAACACCTCTGGGCTGTGTGCTCAGCCCACTCCTGGTCACGCTACTGACCTATGACTGCATCATCAGATGCAGCTCCAACAGAGTCATCAAGTTTGCAGATGACACAACAGCAGTTGACCTCATCAGCAACAATGAACTGCACTGCAGAGAAGAGTTGGAAAATCTCCTGAAATGGTGCATCAGTAACAACCCGAGTCTCATCGTGGACAAGGCGAAAGAGATGATCGTGGACTTCAAGAGGATCAAAAACGACCACCCTCCACTACACGTCAACCACTCTGTAGTGGAAAGAACCAAGTTCCTTGGAGTTCACTCAACTAGTGACGCATCATGAACAGTCAACATCTCCTCATTTGTCAGGAAGGCAAGACAGCGACTACACTTCTTGAAAAGACTGAAGGAGGGCAAGGCTACTGGCCACCATTAGTCAACCTTCTAGAGGAGCTCTATCAAGAGCATTCTGGCCGGCTACATCACAGCATGATGTGGTTGCTCCAGAGAAATGGATCTGAGGTCAATCTACAGCACCATAAGAATGACAGAGAGGATCACTGGAGCCTCCCTTCACCCCACCCTCCCCCATGGACATGATCTACCGTGATCGCTGTCTGAAGAGGGTGCACAAAATATTGAGGACTCCTTCTACCCTGCACACAGCATCTTCAGCTGCTCCCATCGGGAAAGAGATACAGGAGTATCAGAGCCAGCTCCACCAGTCTGAGAAACAGCTTCTTGCCACAGGCAGAGAAACTGATGAATGACCAAAGGAACTGTTCACTCTAATCCAAGACTCTAATTATTCATGAAACAAAATTTATTTATTTATTTGTATATATGAACACTTGTCCTGCATATGTATTATTCATCTGTATGTGTGTTATGTCTGTGTGTTTTGCACCATTGTCTGGAGAACGCTGTTTCATTGGGTTCTACTTGTACAATCAGATGATGATAAACTTGACTAAGGGACAGATAGAGAATAAATATTCACGGTTACCATGCATGCAAGAAAAAAGTGGTGTTTCCATTGTGCAGTCAGGTATTTTTGTCGCGCCGGAGTAGTGTATAGTGAGAGCAGTAATGGAAGTTAAAAACCCTGATAACCACTTACAAAAACACTAAATGGAGAGATGTTGGACTTCAGACTTATGTACCTTTTCCCTGAAGAAGTTGCTACCAGTATGTTGGAGTCTTTTTCGATGTTGGCTGTCTTAAAGTTAAACATACAGCACAGTAACAGTCCGTTTCTGCCCAATTTGCACCCAATTAGCCTACTCCCCCGCTATGTTTCGAATGATGGGAGGAATCCGGAGCCTGCGGGGAAAAGCCACACAGACACAGGATGAACGTACAAACTCCTTACAGACAGCGTGGGATTCGAACCCCTGTACCGATCGCTGGCGCTGTAAAGGCATTGTGCTAAACATTACACCAACCTTGCTGTCCCATTCTCATGAGCAAATAGTCCTAGTAAGAGTTTTCCATTTCAAAGAACATTTCCCAATCTTTCACATTCATTTTTTTTTCATTTTACTAATATAAAACCAGTCATTATTCTGTGTAGCATTCTGAATCCCAAGTATTTGTGCATTACACATGGCGAATCTACAAACAATACACAATTACAGAAATTTGGGTTGGCTGAAAATAAAAAAACATCAGTGCTTTTACAGGGGAAGGAAATTCAACCACTCTTGAAATGTGACTTGAGTTGGTTTGATGCCGGTTGTGCTGCAGTTCTGCAGAAGAGTGCTTACCAGGTGCTCTCCTGACCCAGCAGCAAATGCTGCCTATGTGGGGCTGGAACGAAATGGGGAACCAAGTGTAACTAGCACTTCTTGGCATTAAGCTGGGTCAGCAGGGTTAATTTCCTGACCTGAAATGCTTTGTATTCTTTCATTTTGATTCTCTGGGTTCAAGTCCACATCCACTTTTACATTTAAATATTCCCAAAAAAAAACAAAGGCTGAAAATCAAAACTGTAAATCTCAGAATGCCAGAAATATTCAGGAGATCAAGCTGTATCTGTGGAGAGAGAAACTGGATTTTATGACTCAGTGCATTGATTTTGAAATGAGCTTTGGATGGTGAGCTGGTGCCACAAACTGCTCCTAGGAACCAGGTTCTGTCCTTGTCTGAAGCAGTGGATATGAGGTGCATGTGCTTTCTCCCTGTGACAGCACCGGTTTCTGCCAGGTGCTGCCTTTGCTTCCACAGTTCCAAATAAATCTACTCTAAAATGTATTCAAAATTAATTTGGCAGCTTCTGCTCCTCTAAAATGCCTGTTACTCTCACTGAGACATACAAGCTTCAGGCCCTAAATATCAAAACGATGCCTTACTTTTGTACTTATGTTTTTCTCCACAGAATCTCTCCTTTTTCTCTTTCTCATGTCGCAGGGCGGCAATGCTATTACAGTGCCACAGACCGGGGGGTTCAAATCCGGCACTGTCTGCGAGGTGTTTGTACGTTCACCCCATGACTGTGTTGGTTTCCTCCAGGTTCTCTGGTATCCTCCCACCATTCAAAATGTGCTGGGGTTACCATATAACCATATAACCGTTTACAGCACGGATGTAGGTCAATTAGATGTAATTGGGTGGCGTGGGCCACAAGGGCCTATTACTGTGCAGTATGTCTGAACATAAAATATAAACACCTCTCCCATCCACTGTTCACCCAGCTCCTGCCTGGTAGTTTCTGGTCCAAGCCCCCTTCCCACCAATCTGCTCCATCGTGAGCAGTCTTCAGCTTTTGATCACCTATAGTAAGGTTCCCTTTCTGAATTTACTGTTTATTTGCTTCCATAAAGTACCTTTGGAACATTATTCAATGTTGGAGAAGTTCTATTATTTCATTGAGATGATGATGCAGTGGATAAATGTTGAGAGTGAAGACTTCCGCTGGATGATGAAGATAGTGAAGACTTTCGCTGAATGATGAAGATAATGAAGACTTCCGCTGTGACCATGTTAAAATAAGGACATTGAGATGGATAATGAAGGAAATTTACAAAATTCTCTTACCTCCCATCCATTGAAGACATCTCTGTGAGTTTGCTGCCCTAATACTAACCCTGACCCTCAAGAAGTTTGAAATGTACTGGGTGTGGGTTCATTGGGTGTAAATGAACCAGCAGGGGCACTTGGGCTGAAATGGCCTGTTACCGTGCTTTATGTCTAATTTTTTTTTAATATGTAGAACCATTTTACCTTTCAAATTTTACTCAGATTTTTCATGCCAATTACATAATATAACAGCACCCATGGGTATTTATCTTGATGAAGGGCTCAAGTCCGAAATGCTGTTTGTGTATCTTTATCTTTGCTATATAAAGTCCACTGTTTGACCTGCTGAGTTTCTTTTGAATTGTTTTTACTCCAACCACAGTATCTGCAGACTTTTGTGTTTTACTTCATAAATACAAGTAGATTTAACCAATGCAGCATCAGTGATGAGTAATAATTTCCTACCAGCAAACAGAAGGAAAATAAAAGGAAGTGCCAAAATCATTTTGACCTGTCCGTAGCACAAAATTAACTTCTTAATGACAATTTGAAATAATTTATTTATTTACTGATTCTTCACTCATTGTGAAAAATCATTAAATGAATGAAAATTCTTCCTACTGGTTGGCAAATCAGTTTCTAAAAAGTACGCATTCAACAGAACTCAGAATAGAGCATTTCGGAGAAGTTATTCACACACAACAGAGTGAACTTTATCACGTGGTGAATGACTTAGAAAATATTACATTATCCAAAGGAACGGTGGACAACAATTTGAAAATGTTGGCAAAGATGCTTAAAAAGTTAATTTCAGTACAAGCTAAAGGAACCAAATTGCATCCTGATGCCTCCTCAAAATCCATGATTCATTCTGAATGCTATGAAATGGTTCTTAACCTCCGTCAATAGTGAGCAAAAATTAGAAATTCTACCCAGTGACAAAATCCTGACCAGAAACAGTTATGGCGGATATGCTACAACTTTGCTATGAGTATATTTTGGACTGCTCGAAAGGAACAAAATAAATCTGCTGTCATTGTTAGATTATTGATGCAAGTATTAATGACAGAATGCATGATCAAAGCAGTACTAATATTGATTATTTTCTTTTCCTTTTATATTTAATGCCTTTTTATTGTCTTTTGTATGCAAATTATACTTAAATTGTTGATAGTGGATTTTATGTACCTGTGAAGCTGTGGCAAGTAGGACTTCTATTACATCTGTACATTGTACCTATGCATTGGACAATAAACTGTTCATTCACTCATACACTGAGTTAAAATGGCAGAACCCAAAGAATAAGAGAGCACAGTTAAGACACTCCAACTTAAATAACATCATGAATATATGGAAGATATCTGGTATTAGGGTACAGGGATCCCAGATAATATGATTTACACTGCCTTCCATAATGTTTGGGACAGAGACACTTTTTTTTTTCTTTATTTTCCCATGTGCTCCACAGTTTTAAATTTGTAATCAAACAATTCATATGTGATTAAAGTGCATATTCCAGATTTTATTAAAGAGAATTTGTGTACATTTTGGTTTGACCGTGTAGAAATTACAGAACTTTTACTACACAGTCCCCTCATTTCAGGGCACTATTATTTGGGACAGAGCAATGTTTGTACATTAAAGTAGTCATGTTGAGTATTTTGTTGCAAATTCCTTGCATGCAATGACTGCTTGAAATCTGTGATTCATAGACATCACCAGGTGCTGAGCATCTTCTCTGGTGATGCCCTGCCAGGCCTTGACTGCAGCCATCTTCATCCCCTGCTTGTATCGGGGGACATGTCCCCTTAGGTTTTCTCTTCAGCATATGGAAGGCATGCTCAATTAAATTTAGATTGGGTGACTGACTTGTTCATTCAAGATTTTTCCAGTTTTGAGCTTTGAAAAATTCCTTTGTTACGTTAGCAGTATGTTTGGGATCATTGTCTTGCTGTCGGATGAAATACCATCCAGTGAGTTTGGAGGAATTTACTTGAATTTGAGCAAATAAGATGTTTATATACACCTCAGAATTCATTTTGCTACAGTCATGAGCAGTTACATCATCAATGAAGAAAAGTGCACCAGGACCTGTGGCATCATACATACATAACACATCCTCACCTCCATGTTTCACAGATGAGGGGTATGCTTTGGATCTTGGGCAGTTCCTTTACGCCTCCACACTTTGCTCTTGCCATCACTCTGATGCAGGTTAATCTTGGTCTCATCTGACAACAAGACCTTTTTCCAGAATTCTCCAGGCTCTTTTAAATACTTCTTGGCTAAGTTTAATCTGGCCATCCTGTTTCTGTGGCCAACTAGTGGTTTGTATCTGCAGTGTAGCCTCTGTATTTCTGTTCCTGAAGTCTTCTGCGGACAGTGGTCATTGACACATCCACATCTTCCTCCTGAAGATTGTTTCTGATCTGTTTGACAGGCACTTATCTATTTCAATTCATTATGATGAGAATTCTTCTTTATTCAGCAGGGGAGGTCCATTTGCAATTACTGAGTTCACCAGTAGCTCTTTCTTAATAATGTTCCAGACAGTTGATTTTGGTAAACCCAAGGTTTGGGCAATGTCTCTTTGTTTTATTCTTATTTTCAGCCTCATAATGGGTTCTTTGCCTTTCATTGCCACAATCCTGATCCTCATGTTGAAAAATGGCAATGACAGACTCCAAAGGTGATCAAAAGTTTAGAAGCAAGCCGAGCTCTCTTATACCTGCACCAGTGAGGCGATGAAACATACCTGAGTACTCAAACACCTGTGAAGCTGAATGTCCCAAACATTGAGGAGCCCTGAAATGGGGGAACTAAGCATAAAAAGTGTTCTACTTTCTACATGGTCAAACCAAAATCTATACTAAAATATGGAATGTACTCTTTAATTGCATGTGAATTGATTGATTACACATTTAAACCTGTGGAGCACAGGGGCAAATAAAGGAGAGAAAAAAGGCATCTTTGCACCAAACATTCTGGAGGGCCCTGTAACTGTCACTGGAACATTTGAAGGATTATGCCAACCAATAGAAACTTCTGGATACAAGACATATATTTATATACCAGCTACTGCAAATGAATATAAATAATGCTGAAGGTAGAAAATGTCAGGAAAAGAACAGATACTAGTTAAAAGTAAATCCAGAAGCATAACATTGAGACAATATTTGTGTCTTACTAATGTGAAGAAATATGGCAAATAGTTCCCCTACACCTTGATGAAGGGCTCAAGCCTGAAACGTTGGTGATGTATCTTCCCCTTTGCTACATAAAGACACTGTTTGACCTTTTGAGTTTCTCCAGTACTTAGGTGTTTTTTCACTTAACCATGGTGTCAACAGAATCCTGTGTTTTACCATCAGTAATTTTGCTAGTGTCTGTGCTGTTCAATTGCTCAGCAAAAGCAGGTGTAAGGCGCTCCATCTGTCCGATGGCCTACAAGTCACCCTTGGGCAAGGTGCAGTCCCTGTTTAGCCTCCCAATCAAGGTCACGAAGTCATAGATTGCAGATGGTTGATGATTTTTACAAGCAGATTCTACAAATTGGAATTTACGGTTGTAGTACGAAAACTCTGGGCAGATGAATCTGCAGATCAATGGCCAGGGCTACCTGACCAGTATGGGCACAGCAACTGAAGAAGGCAATGGGAAACCACTTCAGTATTTTTCCCTTGTATACATCGACTATGGTCTCAGTTCAAAGATGGAGCCTTCACTAAAGTAGAACAGAGGAGGCAACAACTACAATTCGGAGGGTCAGGATCGTGACGGATGGAGAGACGTGATCGCCCATGCCAAACGGCAAGGGACCTGATTGATGAATTTTAATTAATTCACATTCACTAAATTTCTGCTCAATTCTTGAAACCCCTTAAATATAATTAATAATTATAGAGCATCAAAATTGTCCTCATTTTTGTTGAGCAATTGTTGAGACGATGCACAATTTGACATCCATCAAATGAAACAGCTCATTTGGAAATCAGGTGATGATAGAGTGATGTTAAGTTTTAATAAAATAGAAACATGAAGCACAGTGATGAACAGGAATAAAAGCAGTGGATTTTTCTATTGTGAAATTCCTAGTTAAAGTAAAGCTATTCAAAGAGATCTGGTGAATGAGATACCAGTGACAAAAATCTTTTAAAAGGAAAATCATTCAGAATGTAAGCATCTGGAACAAAATCTGAATTGCCATAAGATTGTTTTGAATCATATTGAATAAATCTCTGGACACAACATCCTTTATGATTTGACACATAAGCAAAAGTAAATGACGCACAACAGAATAGAATCAGCTCGATCATAGCGACAACTGAAGAAAATAAAACCAGAAAAGTCCATCTGATGGAAATTACCCAAGAAAAATTTCCCTGTTCTCTAACAGAAGCAAGCTTGCCTAAAGTTATGACAAAATAACAATTCATGAATTCTTATTCTTGCTTCTGAAATAAATTGGACCAGGAACATGTTGGACCGTTTAATGAAATCCACAAGTGAAACAGTAAAAACCTTAAAGGGCTCAGGCCCACTACATCGGTAATATATCTTTACCTCCTATGGACACTGCAAGACCTGCTGAGTTCCTCCTGCATTTATGCATATTTACTACAATCACAGTTCACTAACTTGCATGTTTCATCCCTAGTGAATCAAATGGATTATAATAAAATATATGGTTTGTCTTTCAATTTTGCATTTTATTGATTTCGTTTTCTCTCTTTTCTTTCTTTGGCTTGGCTTCGCGGACGAAGATGTATGGAGGGGGTAAATGACCACGTCAGCTGCAGGCTCGTTTGTGACTGACAAGCCCAATGCGGGACAGGCAGGCACGGATGCAGCGGTTGCAGGGGAAAATTGGTGGGTTGGGGTTGGGTGTTGGGTTTTTCCTCCTTTGTCTTTTGTCAGTGAGGTGGGCTCTGCGGTCTTCTCCAAAGGAGGCTGCTGCCCGCCGAACTGTGAGGCGCCAAGATGCACGGTTTGAGGCTGCTGATTGGAAACACAGTGTCACATTTCCTCAAATAAGCCGTGACCATTTGCAGATCAAGTCCCTGGTGCATTTGAAACTGTATTCTTTTGGATGTCACAAGCAAGATGTAATGCAATGTAATGAAGAACATCTTTAAAGGTTATTGCAGGGAGATGCAACGACTGTCCTGCCTACTCCTCTCATTTAATGTCCAAACAATTACCTTCCGGGTGAAACTAATGGTGATATTTGCAAAGGTAATTTTACCAGAAAACAAGACACAGCATGAAACTGAAGGTGAAATTACTTTTAAAAAAAACAATAAATCTGTAATAATTTCTAAAGAGGTTAATCCTTTCATTTTGGCATGTGGTTCATTTACAGACCAATAATACTCATAAGGCAGTGGTTGTAATGTGAGTCCTGCAAAATTCCTACACACAGCATGAAGCAAATCTAAGAATTAGTGAGAACCAAAGTTCAGCAACAAGGGTAATGACTTTACCCTTGAAGAAGCATTGCCTGTCAGAGGTGTTGATGTTAAGAAGTTAATGTCTTCCTTTTGGCATATCCCATAACCCCAACAGGTTTTCTATTTGCCCTTGGAGATAATAAATTCCCCAGTCTAAGTACCAATGTGTACTACTATTCCAGAGAGATGACACGGCCAGCAGACAAATGTTGGCCTAATTAATTTCCACGTATGACCCACATCTAACACAATGATAAACTGTGTCTTAATGAAAGCAACGTCTATTTATATACAAACCACCCCCTCCAAAGACGAACACTTAACATTGGTGTCCGAAGGTCCTTCAAACAAAATTTCACACAGAGACATATAAAGTGATACTTGAGAAGAAATCCAATTGCTCAGTTACAGTGGTGAGTTCTATGGTATGACTTAATGTGATGTGATGTGGAGATGTGGAAACATCTTTTGATAGGATTACAGAGCTTAGACCACCAATAATTAAGTGGGTAAAATAAAAGATACTCTGGAGGGCAGAATACAAAGAGCACAGATATGTTGCAGAATTAAAAGGCCCAAGTTGATGACAGAGATATAGGATGTTCAGGCAATGGACACCTGAGAAACAGGGTGCCAATAATTGAATACTTTATGCATTCCAGAAGTAAAACTTAATGCCAACAGTAAACTTGCATTAAGTTAATACTTTCCTTGACCTCAGCACATCCCAAAGCCCTCTGAAGCCATTAAACTGCAGATGAATTAGAGTTGCTGCTATAAGGAAGGAAGTTTTGCAGCCAATGGACTCACAGCAAGCTTCCACATGTGATTATGTGATTGTAATCAGAGAAACTGCTTCAGCAATCACTAATGATCTCACAAAGCCAAAATAATTTCTCACTTTTCCTCTGATTATATCCAATGAACACCTTTTGTCTGTTGGTCTGGACTCCACCTCCCATTCTTCTCCTTTTCTTTCCACAATTCTGCCTTTTCACTTGTAACTTGAGGAAGGGCTCAAGTCTGAAACTTCGGTCCGATTTATACCTTTACCTCCTCTGGACGCTGCGAGACCAGCTGAGTTCCTCCAGCATTTCTGCATTTTGATTAGCCCAGATGATTGGCCATGGAAGCACAGATAGTATTCCTGCCTTTTTTGAGATAGCGCCAAAAGATCTTCAATGTTCTTCTGGGAAAGCAGACAAAATCTCTCCATAATATCAAATTTAAATTTAATTTTTAAATTTTTAATTTAGACATTCTGCACAGTACCAGGCCATTTTGGCCCACGAGTCAGTGCTGTCCAATTCGCACCCCAATAACCTACACCTCCAGGACGTTTTGAACTGTGGGAGGAAATCTGAGCCCGCGGAGAAAACCTACACAGACACGGGGAGAACGTACAAACTCCTTACAAACAGCGCAGGATTTGAACCCTGGCCCAGACCCGGCGCCGTAAAGGCGTTGCGCTAACTGCCACACCAACTTTGCCGCCAAGTGAAGTGGCGGAACAAACCAGTAATGCAGCGCTCACTCAGTACTGCACTTAAGCGTTAAGCCAGACGCTGTGCTCAAGACTCAAAAAGAGATAAGTTACCAACCTCGAACATGTGGCAACCAGGAGAGAAAGTGAAAAATACTGATTGTGTGGGATTGAAATAGGGAGCAGAAGGCGGGTCATCTCGGCAAGATGGAGGGAGAATGGAAGATCAGAGAGAAATTGGAGAACAATGCAAGTTTAGCAATGCACTGAAATTTAAACTCTATTTCATCACTTTTAAACAATGGCCAATACCCAGACACAAATGGATTTTTATCAAGGCACACGTAGATTAATACTAATTTCTCCAATCACATATGATTTTTCCAGTCACATCTTGATTCAATACTTGGGTAGTGCTTTGCTGCTTTTCTGGTGATATCACATTAAAAAGCCATGGTGATTTAAAAAAGCAGAGAACAAGAAATTAATTTGTGAAATAGCTAGGACAGGTGTTGTGGTCAACACTGAGTGAAGTAGCTTTGTAAACTGTTCTGGTTGCTTCGTCACATTTCTTGAGCAAGGTCATCCTTTCACTTAATCTCCTACCATCAGGATCATTCCATCTTTACCTGATATATTTGCCAGAGATTTCTGGACACTGCTACTTTAGGGAGATGATTGGTGATCTCATTCCACTGAGCATAGGTGGGACAAGAACTAGAGGACATAGGTTAAGGGTGAAAGGGGAAATCTTTATGGAAAGATGAAGGGGAAACCATGCAGAGTGGTGAACGTGTGGAATGAGGTGCTAGCTGAAGTAGTGAATGCAAACTCCATTTTGACATTTAAACAAAATTAGATAGAATGAGAGTGGTATGGAGGGGGCAATGGTCTGGGTGAAACTCATTAGGACTAGGCAGAATTATAGTTCAGCACATACTAGAAAGGCTGATTCTGTGCTGTAATGTGGCATGATTCTTTGGCTCTCCATCAGATTAGTGTTGATTAACACCTCCATCAATCTAAAGTACACACACTCAGAGGTTGACTATACCTTCAAAGATTTCACCCCAGTGATGGTGTGATGGAACAAACCAAAACTGGACTTGCCACTTATCTGCATGAAACCCATGTAGGAAGAAATTGGTGATTGAAGATTATTAACCATAACCATATAACCATATTCGCTAGGATTCTACTAAATAGAATAATACCTAGTGTCGCCGAGAATATTCTCCCAGAATCACAGTGCGGCTTTCGCGCAAACAGAGGAACTACTGACATGGTCTTTGCCCTCAGACAGCTCCAAGAAAAGTGCAGAGAACAAAACAAAGGACTCTACATCACCTTTGTTGACCTCACCAAAGCCTTCGACACCGTGAGCAGGAAAGGGCTTTGGCAAATACTAGAGCGCATCGGATGTCCCCCAAAGTTCCTCAACATGATTATCCAACTGCACGAAAACCAACAAGGTCGGGTCAGATACAGCAATGAGCTCTCTGAACCCTTCTCCATTAACAATGGCGTGAAGCAAGGCTGTGTTCTCGCACCAACCCTCTTTTCAATCTTCTTCAGCATGATGCTGAACCAAGCCATGAAAGACCCCAACAATGAAGACGCTGTTTACATCCGGTACCGCACGGATGGCAGTCTCTTCAATCTGAGGCGCCTGCAAGCTCACACCAAGACACAAGAGAAACTTGTCCGTGAACTACTCTTTGCAGACGATGCCGCTTTAGTTGCCCATTCAGAGCCAGCTCTTCAGCGCTTGACGTCCTGCTTTGCGGAAACTGCCAAAATGTTTGGCCTGGAAGTCAGCCTGAAGAAAACTGAGGTCCTCCATCAGCCAGCTCCCCACCATGATTACCAGCCCCCCCACATCTCCATCGGGCACACAAAACTCAAAACGGTCAACCAGTTTACCTATCTCGGCTGCACCATTTCATCAGATGCAAGGATCGACAATGAGATAGACAACAGACTCGCCAAGGCAAATAGCGCCTTTGGAAGACTACACAAAAGAGTCTGGAAAAACAACCAACTGAAAAACCTCACAAAGATAAGCGTATACAGAGCCGTTGTCATACCCACACTCCTGTTCGGCTCCGAATCATGGGTCCTCTACCGGCACCACCTACGGCTCCTAGAACGCTTCCACCAGCGTTGTCTCCGCTCCATCCTCAACATCCATTGGAGCGCTTACATCCCTAACGTCGAAGTACTCGAGATGGCAGAGGTTGACAGCATCGAGTCCACGCTGCTGAAGATCCAGCTGCGCTGGATGGGTCACGTCTCCAGAATGGAGGACCATCGCCTTCCCAAGATCGATTTATATGGCGAGCTCTCCACTGGCCACCGTGACAGAGGTGCACCAAAGAAAAGGTACAAGGACTGCCTAAAGAAATCTCTTGGTGCCTGCCACATTGACCACCGCCAGTGGGCTGATAACGCCTCAAACCGTGCATCTTGGCGCCTCACAGTTTGACGGGCAGCAACCTCCTTTGAAGAAGACCGCAGAGCCCACCTCACTGACAAAAGGCAAAGGAGGAAAAACCCAACACCCAACCCCAACCAACCAATTTTCCCCTGCAACCGCTGCAACCGTGTCTGCCTGTCCCGCATCGGACTTGTCAGCCACAAACGAGCCTGCAGCTGACGTGGACTTTTTACCCCCTCCATAAATCTTCGCCCGCGAAGCCAAGCCAAAGAAGAAGATAACCATATATTAAAGATATAAAATAGAATTTTAAAAATGTTAAATTACAACAATGGGCCACTTTTTCATTCATGCAACACAGAAACAGGTCTTCAGCTCATCCATTCCATGTGGTAGTCATGATTGGACAAATCTCTTGTATTGCCATCAGCTCCCCCATTCCTTTCAGGAAGAGTGGGAACAGCCTCTAAGAAAATTTCAACTTCCAAATCAATTGCTTTCCAAATTTAAAGACGTAGAATTCTTCAAAGCCTTGCCCTCTGCTCCTCAAGTAAACAGCAGCTCTGAATACATGTGTATGGGCCGCTCTGAATACAGCAACATATTTTAAAAATGTATATTGGAAAATTATTGCACTAAATTGTACATTTTAATGTCAACATTAAACACCCAGTTTTGTCATTTTTTTTTTAGTTGAGTGTATTCATTTATACTTTTCTACGAAATTCAGCAATAATCTAAATCTATCAGGGTGAAGTAAAAATAAATCTCCATTGAATATGCTATATACTTGATTGGCACTAAAATCAATCTTGCTTGCCAAAATATATCAGAGCGGTAAGGCTATAGCTTACGGATGTTTTATTGACCAAAGACAAAGATGACTTGAGCTATTGATTAAAAGTTCCTTAATTGGATGTTTAGTCATCACTCAGTCGTGATTTCTCAGGACTGGTCTGCAAATACACAACTAGCCATTCTCGTGGCTTTTCCCTCTGACAACATATTTCAGCAAAAAAAAACATACTATATCTGTCACTGTGCAATTTGTCCAAGCTGACATTTTTTTCAATTTACAAAATCACAACTCTGGTCACATGCTGCCATTTAATAACCAAACCATTTGAAACACTCAACAAATTATAGGATACTTGTTTCAGGATGATTAATGGTGGTGACTAATTATTTCACCTGTATCATTAGTTATCTCATTACCATCTCTTATAAATGAAATACTGTTGCACACATAGCTATAGCTGATGCCTGATGTAGGGCTTGCACTGACACACATTAACCAAGTGGTCCAGACATAAATCAACTGTCAAAACAAACAAATGGTACCTTACAAATGGCATGTGGGAAACGCGTCTCTAAATAACTATAATGTTGGCAGATGTCACAAGTTGCTGGACCTCAGTTTCAAAGTGCGGTGATTTTATTGAAACAGACAGCACATGCCATGTGCGAAACACTAATGAGCAGACAGAATTGAGAGTTCTGAAACAACTTGTGCAACACCACACACTATATTACTTTAAAAAAAAGAATCATTCCTATTTCTGTGCAAACATCACATAAATAGCTTTTAAGCAAATCTACACTGCAACCAGATGATTTTTTTTTCTCTCCAAACTGTGGCTTCTTTCTCCAAACCAGAACATATTTCTGAGGAAATAAAGCAATACCACCAACAGACTTTGCAGACCATTACTAAGAATTTGCAGATGGTTGGACAATCTAACTTTTAAAAGCTGACATCTGGCACCACTATGAACTATTTCACTATTCAGTGCCTGGTGTAGAACTGGATAACATCATTTTATCAAAATGGGTGATGTTCTATTCCATTAGGAACTCATGATGGGTATTCACCAAAAATTAAGTACTAATCACAGCCAAAAAGGCAGAAATCATTTGGAGGACAAATATTCACACCAGGACATATAAACTAGCTTTCAATAATTATTAATGCTCTGGGCTTTTTTTCAAATCTCACTAGATATCAGACAACTTTATGTCTGTATTCTTAATGTTCCTGATTAATCTGACACTTCAGCAAAGTGTCTGTTTATCCTGACTGGATTTCAAACCTTTAGAATATAGTCTTCCCTACAGATATGAAATTAACCATTAAACAAATAACGTAGCCCAGCAATATCCTCACAAATGAACCCTTTAAGCAATGATAATCTGCACATCCACATTATTTTTGAAACAATATTCCACTGGACTTGAATTTTCTGCATCTTCAAGTTTATTGTCACCTGATTGCTCAACTACAATCCATTGAAACAGCATATTCTGGTCGTTGGTGTAAAACACACAAACACACAACCAGACATAACACACATATGGACAAATGATACATATGCAGGACAAGTATTCATATATAAATAAATAATGGTATATACGAAAGTCTTGGGTGGTACATTGTACATTCAGCATTCTCACAGCTTAAAGTAAGAATATTGTCTCCAAAATAATGTAGGTTCACACAACAGTCACACTTTTATAATGTTTCAAATGATTGAAGAAATATGAATTTTGTGTCCTTCCATAAATTTTGTCATTATTGTGCCAAACATAGATTTCTTTTTTAACAGTTAAATATCTAACCAATTAAAATTCTCCAAGATCCATTTGCAAAGTTTTAATACACAGCAGTTTAAATGTCTCCTAATTCCCAATGTTTCAGGTAACTTCACCCAAAACAGGCATTTGACCCTGAGCTAAAACCAGCTTTCACACAGATCAACACACTGTAGCAGATGAAGGGGTGTGGTCGTGATACAAGCTGGCTGGAAATTCAGGGGAACACTGCTGCCTTTCCCCATGCCTAATAAGTTTGATGATCACGTTGTTCCTACAAGAACCTCTCACCTGTGTAGTTTAGGCATTTGCTCCATTTTCAGAATATCTCTGAGCATTCCTTAAAAAGTGTAGATCAACTTCACTGGCATGACTATGGACCTGTCCAAATTAAAATAACAGCAGACCTCAAGTCTTAGAGCTCCACATCCTCAGCAGCTGACCCAAAGGATCTATCCAGTTTGGCTGAGGAACTGGCAGTGCATACATATGCAGCCGATGAATGCATTCTTTCACAGGGCAGACAATATTCTCCACTTGTCACCCACCTTGAGTTGACCTTTGGAGAATATTCACTCTCCAGATGTAGAGTGCCACAGAGATATTAATGGTACAACAATCTGATTACAACTCAAATATGGATGGGAACTCCATTCCTGGGATTGTCTGCTATGCAAGCCAAGTCTATGTGCATTACTGAAAATACAATACAAGGCAACTGAGTAGAATAGTTTCTTCAATTGATGGAGTGCAGAAGCAACACTTTTACCCTCTTCTTTTACCCTCCATCCATGCGATACCAGAACAGAGCCCAGAGATCATCACACCATCAACAACAAAATGCAAGTTAATTCCAAATAAAATATTCCTATATTTTATTTATTAATTTGTTCATCTTTTGGGATTTGGGAATCACTGCAATTACTGGTATTTATTACTTAAAATAAGGGCCTTTGAGAAGGAAGTGGTGAGCCAATATCTTAAACCATTGCAGACCTTCAGGTGAATTTACTTCCACCATGTTGCAATGTCGGGAAATTCTTGACTTAAACCCCATGATCTGCGATCTTTGACTCCATTCACTGAATTGTTTTCCTTTTGAATTCTATTGACCTCTTGTGCACAAGTTAAGGAACTCAGCAACCATAGCATCAGTGGAGTTTAAAATGAGGTACTATCAGTATTTTAAAATAATATTTTAGAAATAATTATGAAAACCTCTGGGTTTTTGCAAAAGTGCATCTATCTTTCAAGGAGGAAATTGGTTAACCTTGTCTGATCTGACTCCAGAAACACAGTCATGGTGCAATGTTTCCATAAAAAGCAATAATTGATAAAGTATACACATTAATCATCTTGGATTTCTTTAAAGTTGCAAGATAATTAAGTGACATCTAGTGGCAGAAAGTATGATCTTAGAGGTTAAGGAACCCCATTCCTCATTGTACTTGGAGAGAAACACGAAAATCTGCAGATGTTGAGATTTTAGTAAAAAAAACCTCACAGAAATGCTGGAGAAACTCAGCTGGTCTCGCAGCATCCATAGGAGGTAAAAATATATTATCAACATTTTGGGGGTATAAGCAAAATGCAGGCAGGGAAGGAGAGAGAAGGGGGGGTGGGGAAAGAATGGCAGGGAATGAGTCCAGGCCATCAAATGCAAGGTCTTAATTGAATATGATAATAGGAATGGTGAGAATTGATTTTTGGCTCTGAGAGAGAACACAGATGGAAAAGGGAAGAGAGAGAGAACTTGAAGGAAGGAGACAGGGAAGAAGGAATGGGGGAGTGGTTCTTAACAAAAACCAGAGAAATTGATGTTAGTTCCATCCAGTCGAAGAGCGCCTCGACAGAAGATGAAGTATTGTTCCTTCAATTTGCAGGTGGTCTCAGTCTGGCAGTGTATGAGGCTATAGACAGACATGTCAGCAAGGGAATGGGATGGGAAACTGAAATGGATGGTCACTGGGAGATTCCTGCTATTACAGCAGAGGCTGAAATGATATTTCTGACTGAGTATGAATCAGTATCATAACTGAGCTCCAATCAATATTGTAATGGCAAATCCTAGCAGAGGAACATCTGAAAGATATTGTGGCATCTGTTAAAGGTTGTCACATGATGCAAACAGCAAACTGATTTCTATGAAAAGATGGGACGATTGTTTAGATATGCATTCATTATAGTTCATTGTGGGAAATAAACCTGCACACAAAACAATGATCTCTTCCTAAACACAGACGAAGCACCAGAGTTCTTTCAATTTTTGATGAAACAAATTTTACCAGATTCTAATCATCTGAGTAAGGCTGTCACACTGCCAGACCACACATGTTAACAACATCAAATCTTTAAAGGAGAGTTGGACACCGCAGAGTATTTTCACTTGTGGATCCAGAATCAAACTATTTAATCTTTTTCAATCCCATCACAGTGTTGTACACACTTTCAGATGAAGTAAAAACACAAAATTCAAACATTGTCCTTTATGTAACAAATGCAAAGATACATAACTGACATTTTGGGCATGAGTCCTTTGTCAAAGTATGAGAAAATGCCAACAAGCCTCCGAACAAATGGATAAGTGGGGGGAAGAGGGGGTGGTGGCAAGGCAGGAGATGATAGGTGGAGAAAGGATTTACTTTTTACACTTTCAATGAATGTGAATAAAGATTATTTTGGTGATAAGTACCTTAATTTTTAAAGCAAATTTCTCAATTTTATGGTTTACCAAAGCATCTGCAGAAGTGAAGTCATAGCTATAATATGGTCAAAGGGCAACAAATTATGTTCTATGTGGCTTTAACACAGCATGCCCCAAGTGCTTTGGCAAGGGAAAATGAAAGTTAAAAATGTTTTTAAGAAACTGCAGATGGTGGAAATCTAAAATAAAAATAGAAAATGCTGAAAATTCTTAGCAGGCCAGGCGGCATCTGTGGGATGAAAACAGACTTCATGTTTCAGGGAAGACCCCCAATCAGCAAAAGTCGGTGTTTACTTAAAAGATATTAGGTCGCATCTATTTGTCATTTCATCATTAACTATTACAAACAGCAAATTAGGTGAAGAAATTAAATCTGTTGGCAGAGAGATTATATTCGCAAAAAGAATGGAATACTTCCTTCAATCTCTTTCTTTTGAGAATACACTGCCCTCCGTAATATTTGGGACAAAGACACATTTTCCTTTATTTACCACTGTACTCCACAGTTATCAATTTGTAATCAAACAATTCACATGCAATTAAAGTGCACATTCCAGATTTTATTTTGTTTGACCATGAAGAAATGACAGCACTTTTTGTTGATACATAGTGCCCTCATTTCAGGGCACCACAATATTTGGGACATTTGGCTTCACAGGTGTTTGTACTCAGGTATGTTTAATTGTTTCATTGGTGCATGTATAAGGGAGCTAGGCTTGCTTCTAAGCTTTTGATCACCTTTGAAGTCTGTCGTGGCTATTTTTCAATACGAGAACCGGAGTTGTGTTCCAGTAAAAGTCAAAGAAGTCATTATGAGGCTGAAAAACAAGAATAAAACTGGAAGAGATATCGTCCAACCCTTATGATGACCAAAATCTACTGGAACATCATTAAGAACATACTGGTGAGCTCAATAATCACAAAGGGACTAGTATTTCAAGGAAGACCTCCACTGGTGACAATAGAATAATGAATAAAAATCCACAAACTTATGTCCAACAGATCAGTAACACTCTCCAGGAGGCAGACGAGGATGGGTTGATGTCATCTGTCCAAAGAAGGCTTCATGAACAGAAATACAGAGGCTACACTGCAAAATGCAATCCACTAGTTGGCCACAGAAACAGGATGGCCAGATTACACTTTGCCAAGAATTATTTAAAAGAGCCTGCAGAATTCTGGAAAAAGGTCTTGTGGACAGATAAGACCAAGATTAACCCGCAACTACAAACTCCAAAGATGATCAAAACTTCGAAGCATGTCTAGCTCTCTAATATCTGCACCAGTGAAGCAATTAACCATATATGAGTACTCACAAATAGGTGTGAAGCCAAATGTCCCAAACATTATGGTGCCCTGAAATGAGGGGACAATGTATAAAAAGTGCTGTAATTACTACATGGTCAAACTAAAATATCTACAAATAACATTGAATAAAATCTGAAATGTCCACTTTAATTGCATGTGAATTGTTTGATTACAAATTGAAAACTGTCCCAAACATTATGGAGAGCACTGTATGTACATCTTCCCAAATCGTATGCAGTCCTCCAGATGTAGCCTCACCAGTACCTTGTACTGTTGCAACATAACCTCCCTGCTCCTAAATTCAGTCTTTCTAATGTCCCTCTTATTCAATTCAGTCCCTCTTATGTCAACAAAGGCTGGAATACCTCGTTTACTCTTCTTTTTTTAAAGAGTATGTACAGTATCTCCTTCTCAGCTGACATAGCCTCAGACTAACATGGAACATAGAATAGTACAGCATGGTACAGGCCCTTCAGCCCTTGATGTTATGCTGACCCATACATTCCTTCCAAAAAAAGGTATTAAACCCTCTCTACCCCATAACCCTCTATTTTCTTTTCATCCATGTGTCTAAGAGTCTCTTAAACACCCCCAATGTTTGAGCCTCCACTACTGTGCCTTGTCAAGGCATTCTAGGCACCCACAACTCCCTGATATCTCCCCGAAACGTCTCTCCCTTAACTTTGTACATATGTCCTCTGATGTTTGCAACCTTTCATTCAAAAGACAATGAACCTGAAAATTCAACACTGCATTGAATATTCTGGCTTCATAATGGTTGGAATAGAATATAAACCGATGGCATTAGTAGCAAGAATGTTGCTATTGAGCCAAAATTATTTTAAAGAAACATGAATAAATACTGTTGATATTTATTTGCTTTTAGTCTTGGATATGAATGTATCTCTATCACTTTGTTGTGTTCCCATGGCTAACTTATTCCTTGAGTCAGTGGTCAGGATTTATTCTAGATATGCTTCATAAGACTGCAAATGGCTTCATTTAATAGTTTTATTGTGGGTGTCAAAATAATCCAGCAATTGAAGTTTAAGGAAAGATTGCATGCAGTGTAAATAAAAAGTAAATAGGGAGAAAATAGAAACATTATATTAAAGGATTCTTCGAACCATCTTGTTTAAAATCTCATGGGACTTTGTGATTTATTTTGAAAATATGAAATGAGATTACTAAAAGTTCCTGGTGCAATTAGCAAGAAAGTGAGAATGGATTATGCATCTGTCCAATGCATTTGAGACAATCTGATATCAAATATTGTGATGTAAAGGTAATTGTCACTTTAATTTTGAGGGAAAATAATGAAAATGCAGATGTCTCAATGTTTCCAAACTGCAAGTAAAAAGGAAGTTTTGTATTCAAAGACTAATTCAGGATTGCCAAATTGACTTCGCTGAGCTGTGCACCTTTATATGCTATTGGACTTTAAGCAGATCTGCTTAAATAATTAATGGTTGAGTAGTTTTGCAGAAAGTCCCCAAGACCTGAAACCATCGGGTAATAGGAGAGGGCCTTAACCCTTTCAGAACACAAATTTGTTTGTTTTAGTCTTTTACATTTTAGCTCCAAAAGATTGCTTATTGTAAGAATTCATTACTGAGATCCTAATAATTATTTAATGCTTACTTTATGACGTTTACACTAAATCCAAGGAACAAGCCTTTTTATTGTTGAAGCCCTTGGGAGTAATTTTGTGTTGTTCTGACAAAGAGTAACCACGTGCAAATCGGCCGAGAAGTCTTCTGACAAACCATTTATGGGAGTTCTGACATCCATGGGAATGGGTACTAGGAATTAAAACAAACCAAATTGATAGTACAGTGGAAATTTGGTTCTGAACTGATCATTTCCAACTTTAATTCCAGAAAATTGGTTAAGTGTAAGTAACTCACAAAAAGTTTACCAAAATGTACTAAATTATTTTTTAAAATATCCGCTTTCAAGTTGTTGCTCTCCAATAAAATTGATAGGCTCACTGTTTTGTTAACAGATCTAATCTAACTGCCAACCCTGCAAAGTTTTCACTCCACGATTGGATTCCATGAGGAGTCCAGTTATTAAAAGCACCAGGTCTGTCACCAATGAAAAGATACATGATTTTTACTTTTCTTATTGGTAAAAAAATTCTGAATGTCCTTGTGGTTACAAGGTTCCAGGACCTGCTCCCAGTGGAGATTTAAGCTTTGATTTATGTTGATAAACATTGAGGCAGACATTTAACATTCTGGTGCTGTCCAAGTACAGCCACCCCCATCTCCTTGTGCATTTAACAATTTATTCTCCTCTTCTTCCTCCATGCTTTAAATCCTATAGCTCTCTCGGAAGTAGGGGCAACTACTTAGATGCTCCTCTGAATGTTGAGGTATTCCTTTGGGTTTTAGATTGTGAATGGGTGCCAGCAGAGATGAATGAGTGGGAGGATAGCTTAGGATTGGAACACATTTTGGATATTGACAGAATGATGACGAGTTCTGACCCAAGATGCCATACCATGTCTCATTTCATCATTGCCTGGAGAGGAACATGTGTGGACAATCTGCTGTTTGGACACTGCTCCAGATCAGCTAGCTGACCTTAACCTACCCATCTGATAGTTAGGGTATCATGCACTTCATTTAAAGTGGATAGTTGTTATTTGCAGGACCTGAGCAAAAACCTATTGTTAATCACCAAGTTTAATGTTTCAACTCAGATTCCCCTTGACAAAGACAATGCTGCAAAGGCTTCACTCTTTGGTAACATAAACATGCTGCTCCAAACCTATCGACATCATTGACATTCCCCAAAAGTGCAGCATCCGCCTGCAGCCAATCCTGTCCATTCCAACCCACATTCCTTGCTGCAATATATCCCGATGCGATATGACAGCTGCCAGGTAAAAATGTAAATAGCTCCAGCAAAAGAATCTCCCTGTGATATTTCATGATATAATCATCTCTGAATTAACCTTCACCAATAAGATCAGGATCAACTTTAAAAGGAAAATGAATAGCGACAGAAAGAACAAATCAGAGTCTGGGTGTTCTGCCTCGAATGACTCACCTCCAGAACTTTGCACTACATAAAATACTGGACAGGAGTGAGACGAAATGTTATAACTTGCCTGGATTATTCCAACTCCAAATGTACTCAAGAAACTCAACAGAACCAAAAATGTACAGTACCCTTCAAAATGTTCAAAGACATTTTCCCATGTATTTGCCCCTGTGCACCAGTTTTAATTTGTAATCAAAAAATTCACGCGATTAAAGTGCACATTCTAGATTTTATTCAAGGTGATTTGTATAAATTTTGGTTTGACCATGTTGAAATTACATCACTTCTTACACATGGTTCCTTCATCTCAGGGCAGGGTATTGTGTGGGGCATTTGGCTTCACAGTGTTTGTAATTACTCAGGTAGGTTTGATTGCTTCATTGGTGCAGGTTAAGAGAGTGAAGTCATTTTTCAACATGGGGAGTTATGCCTAATGAAAGTTCAATTAGTCATTATGAGGCCTAAGAACAAGAAAATAAAAACAGAAAGAGATGTCACCCAAACTTTAGGATTACCAAAATCAACTGTTTGGAACATTATTAAGAAGAAAGAGTGTACTGGTGAGTTCAATAATTGCAAAGGGACTGGTAGACTGATGACAGAAGAATTCTCATCATAATGAATAAAAATCCCCTGTCTGACAGATCAGAAACACTCTTTGGGAGGCAGGTGTGGATGCGTCAGTGACTACTGTTCGAAAAATACTTCATGAACAGAAATACAGAGGCTACACTGCAAGGATCAAGCCACTCGTTAGCCACAGAAACAGGATGACCAGATTATATTTTGCCAAGTATTTAAAAGAGCCTTCACAATTCTGGAAAAAGGTCTTGTGGACAGATGAGACCAAGATTAACCTGCATCAGAGTGATGGCAAGAGCAAAGTGTGGAGGCGTAAAGGAACTGCCCAAGATCCAAAACATACCCCTCACTTGTGAAACATGGTGGTAAGGGTGTTATGGCCTGGGCATGTATGGCAACAGGTACTGGCGTACTTATCTTCATTGATGATGTGACTGCTGTTGGCAGTAACAAAGTGAATTTTGAGGTGTATAGAAACATCCTATCTGCTCAAATTCAAGCCTCCAAACTCATTGGATGGCACTTCATTCTACAGCAAGACAATGATCCCAAACATACTGCTAAAGTAACAAAGGAGTTTTTCAAAGATAAAAACTGGAAAAATCATGAATGGCCAAGTCAGTCACCTGATCTTAATCCATTTGATTATGCCTTTTATATACTGGAGAGAAGAGTTCAGGGGACAAGCCCCTGAAACAAGCAGGAGCTGAAGACAGCTGCAGTAGAGGCCTGGCAGAACATCATCGGAGAAGATACTCAGCACCTGATGATGTCCATGAATTACAGACTTCAAGCAGTTATTGCATGCAAGAGATGTGCAACAAAATACTAAATATGACTACTTTAATATACATGCTATTGCTATGTCTCAAATGTTATAGTAGCCTTAAATGAGGGCACTATGTATAAAAAGTGCTGTAATTTATACATGGTCAAACCAAAATAAATACAAATAACCTTGAATAAAAATTGGAATGTGCACTTTAATCGCATGTGAATTGTTTGATTACAAATTTAAAATTGTGGAGCACAGGTACAACTAAAGGAAAAAGAATGAGTCTTTGTCCCAAACATTATGGAGGGCACTGTAGTCTGCTCAACAAAACTAGACACCACTAATCTATTTATCAAACATCAAAATCACCTTGGTATCACCTAATCAAACATTTTCCATTTCCCCTACCCATTTCTCCCATTCCTCTTTCAATCTAAAACAAGTTTGTTGTTTCACTTTCCCAGTTTTTTTGACCTGAAATTTTAACTCCACACTGAGAATATTGTGTTTGGTTCTGGTCACCTCATTGTGGAAGGATTAGAGAGGGTACAGAGGAGATTTTCTAGGATGTTGCCTGGGATTTTGGAGTGAAGAAGGATGAGAGGTGACTTAATAGAGGTCTACAAGATTGTGAGAGGGGTAGAAAAGGTTGACAGCCAGCACTTTATCCCCCCAGCAAAAACCAGAGGACATGTGTACAAAGTAAAGGAAGGAAAGTTTATTGGAGACATCAGGGGTGAGTTTTTTTTTGATATACAGAATTATGGGTGCCTGGAATGCCTTGCCAGGGGTGGTGGTGGAGTCAAACAATCAGGACATTTAAGAGACTCTTAAACAGGCACAAATGAAAGAAAAATAGAGGATGATGAGATGGGGAAGGTTTAGGTATTTTTAAGGTATATATAGGCTGGCACAGGAGTGTGAGCTGAAGGGTCTGTAATGTTCCAGCAGGTTTTCTTTACAATGTAGCAGCTTTAACTGGCACTCTCTGGATCACTCCCTACTGATCTCAAAAACAATCCATGGCTCCTGCACAAACCATTCATAAAATTCAGTGAAGCCATAATCTTTGATAGCATCACCCAAGGCCATGAGCTTAACCATCCATGGAAATGTCCGTGAACATGGGAGAATCCCATTACCTTCCAGGTTTCCCTCCTCATCAGACAATATCCTTGTGACAGCCATGCAACAGTCATGCCTTCAGTAGTGCAGGATTCCTTCCTGTGTGAAAGGCCTTCACCACAAGGACTGCATTGTTACAAGGAGACATTAAAGTTCTGATCAAAGATCCAACACTGGAACTATTTGCAACAGGAACTGCTGGAAGAACAGATATTTGTCTTCATAAAGATCCAACACATTGCACAACACGATAAAACTATGGATGAATACAGACCATTACGCCATGCATATGACTTCTTTATGGTGAGAGATCACCAAATCATGACCTAAACAATCCAGGAGCATTCCGCATTAGGTCTACTTTGAAGTTGCCTGAACTCTGTGTAGGATAATATCCATTCATTTTGGTTTGTTAAATGCTGCATTGTAATCACATGCCACTTGAGTCAGCTAAAGAAAATTCAGATAATTGTTCACAAAATGTTTACAGTGAATATAGTATTTTTTGCCATTATACCAATCAAGTGTAATAGAGAAAGATCAAGGAGAAAAGGAAGGCAAAGCAATGGAATTAGATGCCCAGAAGACTTATATTTTCTATCCCTCACATCTCTCCTCCATCAGGGCATCCTGAGTAAACATTGTCTGATTGACAGGGTTCAGTTCGAATTGATTTGACTGTAGTTTGGTAAGCTAAGGGGTTCCTCAGAAGGCTGAAAGGCCACTTGTGGCCCAAGTGATAAAGACTCTTGTTTATGAGCCAAATCAATGATGAGAAGTGTTTGAAACTTTATTCAGCTTCAAGTACGGCAAAACCTGCATGATATGCTTCTGTTTATTGCACAGCATTTGGACATTCAAAGAGAAATGTTTGTATTTGTTGTTGTCATTCACTTGAAGAAAGTCTGCAACGTGTGTAAACACTAGAGTCCCAGCCTGCCATTTTCAGCTGCCTATGGGAAAAATGAGACATTTGTTTTGTCTGAGGTTAGGAACTCGAGGGAGGAGGAAGTGGAGAGTAGATGTTAATTTCACATCCACATGCTTTGCCATGTTGGCTCTGATGACTAGAAGGTACAGTCACTTTAGTCACAATCTCAGACCCTGGGTATCATGCATTCGGCTCATACATTCTATAATGGCAATGATTGTCTCAAGCTCTCCCATGTCTGCTTATTTTGACTAAAGTAAGGCTCTCATTTTCATGATCCAACAGAATTTTGAATAGGGCCTAGATGGTGACAGAATAATTGGCGCAGTTAAATACAAGAAGAGCATCAGACCGGAAGTCAATGCAGAGGATCATTAAAACAGCCAAGATCACTGGTATCACCCTTTCCTCTATCAATGACATTCAGTGGGAGCATTGCTTAAATAGGGTTCAAAGAATTATTGAGTACCCTTACTATCCATCATAGTATCTTTGATTTACAACCATCAGGAAGGAGGTACAGAGGCATTAAAATCAGGATTGCCAGCACTATTTACTGTCTGTAAGGTGTTTGTGCATTCTCCCTGCATTTGTATGCATTTCCTCCAGGCACTTCAGTTTTCTTCCACCCTCCATATATAGATATATATATATATAAATGTGTGTGTGTGTGTGTGTGTGTGTGTGTGTGTGTGTGTGTGTGTGTGTGTGTGTGTGTGTGTGTGTGTGTGTGTGTGTGTGTGTGTGTGTGTGTGTGTGTGTGTGTGTGTGTGAGAGAGAGAGATCATTATGTGCTCTACATTATGTGTGTTTATGTGTGTGCTGTGGTCCAAAGAAATGTTGTTTTTTCTGGATGTATATGTACTGTCAGATGATCATAAATTTGAACTTGAAAATGCTTCAAACATCTCTCGAGGTATCATACCACTCAGTTTATGGGTGGATCTGGAATTGTCAAAATAATGACAACAAATAAAGTCTCATCTTTCAATGCCTGCTTAACCCACTGCTCTACTCACTCTACACCCATGCCTCTGTGGTCAGGCACAATTCAAATGCTATCTCAAAATTTGCCAATGACACTATGGTTATCGGCAGAATCACAGACAGCAATAAGTAAGCCTCGGGGTGGAGGTGGAGGATAGATCAGCTCATTGAGTGGTGTCTCAGCAACAACAACCTTGCACTCAATCTTAGAAAAACTAAGGAGAGGATTGTGGACTTCAGGAGGAAATCAGAACATGACCCAATCCTTATCGAGGGGTCAGCAGCGGAGAGGGTCAAGAACCTCAAATTCCTAGAATCTGTCCTGGAGCCTCCCTCTCAATCATGAAGAAAGCTCCAGCGAGTAGATGCTTGAGGAGATTTGGGATGTCACCAAAGACTCCCAAAAATTTCTACAGGTGTACTGTCGAGACCATTCTGGCTGGTTACATCACTGTCTGGTAATGGAGGCGCCAATGCTTAGGACAGGAAAAATTCCAGAGGGTTGTTAATTCAGCCTGTGACATCATGGGCACTAGTCTTCATTCCATCAAGGACATCTACAGGAGGCGGTGTCTTAAGAAAGCAGCTTCTATCCTCAAGAACCCTCACCATACAGGCCAAGCCATTTTTGCTCTGCTACCATCAGGAAAAAGGTACAGGAGCCTAAAGACGAGCACTCAGCAGCACGAGGACAGCTTCTTCCCCGCTGCCGTCAGATTTCTGAATGAACAATGAACCACTGCCTCACTTTATCCTTTCCTTTTTCTTGCACTATTTTTATTTACTTTGGAAATGCAGTTGAGAGAATTGTTTGCCCTGTGATGCTGCCGCAAAATAACAAATTTCATGACATGTTCACGACAATAAATTCTGATTGCAAGAACTCAATTTCCATTTGAACTGTTAGTTCCTGCCTGCTTTGTGAGAGAATACTAACTGCACAATCTCTTGACATTCATGTGAGGTTGGCATTGGATACATCATCAGTTCAAATTGTTTTTCTTCTGTTTCGGAACCAGCAGTGTCCCATTCCGAACCTTGAAAGAAAATTAGCCTTGCCAGAAATGTCCTCCTCTTCAGAAGTCTTTCGATGGACAGAGGAAAAAAAACTGGAATAGGGTTAAGAAAAACATTTTCACAGCTGGTGTTTTGTTGTGGCCCGGGAAGGCAAAGGTAAAAATCCGAATGACACTGGAAATGCAACTAGAATATTAATTTTAGCACTGGTGATTTAGCAAACAAATTCAGGTCAAGGAAAATTATATGAAGAGTGCTTAATTTTAAGAGAATTTGCTTAACAAATTACCCCTTATTAAGAAATGAAGTTCTTAAATATTAATAGAAACAGATATGCCACACAATGACAAAGTTTAAATTATTGCATCTTTTAAAAATTCTAAGTCCCATTTATATTTTCAAACATTAAACAAGCTGATCCAAGTTGTTCCCGAGGGAGAGTTTCGTTACAAAAGCCAAGCATAGATTGTACAATATTCTGACAAACTTCCCTCTTCAATTTGGCAAAGTGCAACACTACTTCACCATACAGTGGCACCCAGCCCTGATGACTTTGCTTCCGCCACAAGGGTTTATTATATTCCACCTCAGAAAATCCTTAAGGGAAACTGCCTTTGTGGCCAGTCTGATTAAAGGATCCCAATATCATCACAGGAGTCCCTTTATCCTGCTGGAGCTTAGGAGTCTGCTTCGACTGCCACATAAAGCTTCGGAGCTGATTGGATATAAAGCACACTTCCTTGCAGATGCAGTGCAGTGGGTTTCTGAACCCAAGTGTTATGTATGATCCAAGACAAACAGCCCTACTGAATAAAACAGGAAAATTGGAGTAGACATGGTGCAGGGTGATGGAGGGAAGGAGATAAATTGAGAAAGTCAAGGAAACATTTACTGTTCAGTTCAACAAGAAAATAATGCAGCTTCTGGGCTCTAGTGTAATCCACAAAAGTGCTGGAGAAACTGAGAAGGTCACGCAACATCCACAGGATGTGAAAGGCAGTTGATGTTTCAGCCTGAACTCTTTGCAGGACTGGGGGAAAAAAAAACAGGTAGAATGTGAAGGAAAAGTTGGGACAGGATGAGAGGAAGGGAAAGGGGGAGGAGTATATGCTCACAGGTAAGAGGAGTGAAACACCAAAGTCTGCAGAACATCAGGCCATGGACAGACATGCAATGGTGAGTGGAATTAAAATAGTTGGCCACTTTGTTATTCATCCGTTTGCAAATAGATTAGTAACATACAGAAGCAATAAAAATCAAAAAGCACCAGTCCATATTTCAAAAATATTTTCCCTGTCAGATTGAATTGTGATTTATGAAATTATATCTATTGCATTTAAAATATTCCAGTTTTATGCCAAATAAATATTATAAAATATATACTCAACAAATGTTGAACTGGCGATCAATATTTAAGAACAGCCTTTCTCCCCTATACCAGTTTATCTATCTCCTCATTTAAGCCCATCCTCAGAGCATATCTTTGGAACTGAGTCAACTCCATTTTCAAAAGGAGTGGTGCTGAAACTGCCAAATCTCATTTGGATTATTCTATTAATTTCAACAATATTTATTAAACAGCATTAATTTCATAATTTGTTTCCTATGGTGGGAGAGTCTAGGTCTTAGACTCTAGGACAAAAGGCCACAACCTCAGAAGGATTGAAGGGAGTCTTCATAAAACAGAGATATAGAAGAAACCTTTCAGCCGGAGGTTGGTAAATCTGTGGAATTAAAATTTCAATTTTTTTTAAATTTAGACATACACCACTGTAATGGGCCAATTCAGCCCTACAAGTCCACACCACCCATTTTACACCCCATTAGCCTACACCCTGATATGTTTGAAAAGGGTGGGAGGAAACTGGAGCCCCCAGAGAAAACTCACGCAGACATGGGGAGAAAGACAGCATGGGACTCGAACCAAGGTCCGGTCTCAATCGCTGGCGCTATAAAAGCATTGCGTTAACTGCTTCACCAACTGTGCCGAACTTGTGGTTGTCAAGTCCAAGTCATTGGGTGCATTTAAGGTAGGTATTAATAGGTTTCTGATTTGCCAGGGAACCAAACGTTATGGAGAGAAGGCCAGGCAGTGGGGCCAAGTGGGAAAATGGATCAGTTCATAATTAAATGGCAGGGCAGACTCGATGGGCTGAATGGCCTATTTCTGCTCCTCTGCCTTATGGACTTAAGTTACATTACCTTCACAAATGTAGTGAATACCATACTCTTGCTCTTGTTTCCACCCCATATTTAGTTGTCAGAGGTTGAACTAGGTAGGCTGTTTGCAACTTCAGTATTGTGCACAGCCCTGAAGTATACTGCCAGGCTCCTATCCATTTAATAAAAATTATATTTCATATCTACTTTTTTTTTAATATCACCTTCCTACACTTTTTTTTAAAAAAGGTAAACAAGTCCCCAGGCCCTAATAGATTGTATCCCAGGGTACTGTTGGAAGTTATAGTAGAGGTGTTGGTGATAATATACCAAATTTCTCTGGACTCTGAGCTGGTTCCAGTATTTTAGAAGACAGCAAATATCATACTGTTTAACAAAAGAGTGCACATAACTTCAGACCAGTTAGTTAATAGCTGGGTGTAAAACACGAAAGTGACTGAAGTAAAAACACAATTCTGGAGAGACTCAGCAGGTCAAACAGTGCACTTTATGGAGCAAAGATAAAGATACATCACCAATGTTTCAGGCTTGAGCTCTTCATCAAGGTATGAACAAAATGTAGGCGTGCACCCAAACAAAATGGTGGGGCAGGGACAGGGAAGGAGCACAGTCTCACTGGCAGGAGGTAATAGGGGGATAAGGGGGGAGAGGAGATGACTGTGAAAGGAGAGGGAAGGGAATGGAGAGCGAGAGGAAAGAAGACAGAGGGAATGAGAAGGGAGGGAAGGAAGAGAAAGCACTTGAAACTGCCATTAAAGGAAGAAATAGCAAGACATCTGGAGAGAAGTTGTTCTATCGGAGAGGGACAGTGTGGATTCAGGAAGGGCATGCCATGCTGAGTTACTTGAGAATGTAATAAGCAGGGTAGATAGAGGAGAATGGGCGAATGTGGTGTATTTGAGTTTCCAGAAGATATTTGATAAGGTGCTGTACAAGGACATATGGAGTTGGGGATCATGTATTTGCATTGATAGAAGATTGGTTGACAAACAGAAGACAGAGTTGAGATAAATAGGTGTTTCTCTGTTTGGAAATCAGTAGTGAAGCTCAATGGGCCAGCTGACCTACTCCTGATCCCTTTCTTATCTGTTTTCATTAATATTTATAACAATACCAAAGGCTTGTCAGCTCCTGAAGCAACCCATGCAATGCTACTTCCACATTCTACTGCCTGTGTGCCATCTTTGAACCAAATCGCATTCACCAAAATTCATGCCCTTTCTGATTGGCAGACATGAAAGTCTCCACTGTTAAATTTCTTTAGCTCTCTCTAATTTGGTAACTCTGACCTCTCGTCCCTCCTGCCCTCACAGTATCATTTACAGGTTATGATCCACTTCCACATCTGGGTTTTGCTTTCTAGAGTTTCCTCACTCACGTCATCTGCCATTGCACCTTTTTGATTCACTTAGACCCATTCTCACTTGTCGAGTCCCTGGATTCCTTTAAGTAGTAGCTAATTTTGAGGCTTTATTACTGGATATCACTGTGTAAATGCATTTCTCACATGATCAAAATTAGAATTCATTGTCATGAACATGTCTCATGAAATTCCTTGTTTGTGGCAGCATGAAAGGTGCAAAAATTGCTATAAATTACTTTTTTTTTTAATTAGTGCAAAATAAGAGAAAAAAATCAGGTAGTAACTGTGGTTTATTATAACCATAGAACAGTTGACAGTGTGGAAACAGGCCATATCAGCCCTTCGAGTCCGCGCCAGTTCACTTGAACCACTCCACTAGTTCCCCTCTCCAACTCTGTGCCCATAACCCTCCAACCCCTCATATCCATGTATACATCCAACCTTCGCTTAAAAAACAGAAAGGACCCTGCCACAGCTATCTCCTCTGGAAGATCATTCCATTCTGTGACCACTCTGAGTGAAGAAGCTCCCTCTAACATTTCTCTTAAAGTTTTGCCCCCTTACCCTTAACTTATGCCCTCTTATTCCAACATCCCTTTCCCTCAGGGGAAAGAGTCTACTCACGTCTAGTCTAACTATTCCCTTCATAATTTTAAATACCTCTATTAAATTCCCTCTCAACCGTCTACGTTCCAATGAATAAAGTCCCAGTTTCAATCTTTTTCTGTACTTTAAATGCTGTAAGCCAGGCAACATCCTTGTAAATCTTCTCTGCACCCTCTCCACCTTATCTATATCCTTTCTATAATTTGGAGACCAGAACTGAACACAATATTCCAAACCTGACCTCATCAATGCCTTAAACAGCTGCAGCATCACTTCCCAGCTCCTATGCTCTATACTATGATTTATGAAGGCCAGCATACCATATGCCTTCTTAACCACCCTGTCTACATGGGAAACCACCTTCAATGAACTCTGTACCATAACTACAAGATCCCTTTGTTCCTCTGCTTACCTCAATGCCCTCCCCTTAACTGCAGATATCCTATCTTGGTTATTTTTTTAATGAAATGTCACAGGCTTCCATCCTGATAGACAGTTGTCCACCATGACACTCTGTTGTTTTTCTTCCAGCCACCTCTGAACCCATCTCACTATCTCTCTATTAATCCTTAGTGACTGAACCTTCCTCACTAAACTTACATGCAGAATCTTATCAAAAGCCTTACTAAAATCCAAATAAATCACATCAACTGCCCTACCTACATTCATTTTTCTTGTCAAAAAACTCAACAAGATTCATCAAACATGACTTTCCCTTCACAAACCCATGCTGGGTGCCCCTAATCAATCCCTGCCTATCCAGGTATTTGTACATACTATCTCTAAGAATACGCTCCATAACTTTCCCCACCACTGAAGTCAAACTTACTGGTTGATAATTACTTAGCCTGCACCTTTTGCCTTTTTTAATCAATGGAACTACATTTGCAACCCTTTAATCCCATGGCACCACACCCTCCTCCAGTGATTGTTGAAAAATCACTGACAGAGCCTCCACTATTTGCTCCCTGACCTCCCTGAATGTTGTGGGAAAAATCCCATCAGGACCAGGAGACATCCACCTTTATTGACCCTAGAAGTTCCAAAACCCTCTCTCTATAATCCCTATTCTTTCCATAACTAAGCCATTTGCCTCACTTATTTCACATGGTCCAAAGTCTCTTTCCCTTGTGAATACAGACGAGAAAAAATCTAAAATATCTCCCCCATCGCATACAGGGTTCCTCACATAGTCCACCATTCCCATTTTCCAGTGGACCTACTCTATCCTTAAGCCTCCTTTTACTATTCACTTATCCGTAAAAACCCTTAGGATTCACTTTCACCTTATTAGCTATGGACTCCTCATACCTTCTTTTTGCCTTTCTAATTTCCCTCTTATAGTTCTTTCTGCTATCCAAGTAACAATCGTACATCTCATCAATCTTTTTTTTCTTATATTGAGCATAGGCCTCCCTCTTATCCATTCAGAAATCTAATAGCAGAGGGGAAGAAACTGTTTTTGTACCATAAGAAGTGAAACACGAAAGTCTGCAGACACCGTGGATGAAGTAAAAACAACGTTGGAGAAACTCAGCAGGTCAAACAGTATCCTTTATATAACAAAGATAAAGATACATAACCAAAGTTTCAGGCTTGAGTCCTTCATCAAGGTATGAAAAAATGTCGGCAGGCATCCGAATGAAAGGGCAAGGGAGGAGGCATGTTTGCGAATGCAAGAGGTAGCCCCAATGTAGGAAAAATTGAGAGGCCTTGCCTGTGTAGGCTTGCAGCATGGATTGTTTCATAAAGCCCACAAACAGGCAGGCGTAGCTGGGACCCATGAGGGTCTCATGGTTACTCCTTTGATTTGGAGGAAGTGAGATGTGTTAAAGGAGAAATTGTTTAGAGTGAGGACCA
This sequence comes from Narcine bancroftii, assembly GCF_036971445.1. NCBI lineage: Eukaryota > Metazoa > Chordata > Chondrichthyes > Torpediniformes > Narcinidae > Narcine > Narcine bancroftii. The sequence continues at coordinate 15,268,849 of NC_091474.1, read as the reverse complement.
GATCTACCAGGCAGAGGAGGGTGGTGGTAGAGGGTGGCTGGTTGGATCTCTGGTCCAGAAAGAAGCAAATTGTTTTCAGGCCTTCTGTATGGGGGATGGAGGTATAAAGGGATTGGTGGATTCATTGTCCAGTTCGGGGAATCTGAAGTCATTGAAGAGATGGAGGGCATATGGGGTATCATGGACGTAGGTGCGGAGAGATTGAACCAGGGGAGAGAAGTAAGAAGAAACTAGTTCAGTGGGGCAAGAGCAAAGGGAAAACAATGGGTCTAACCAAATGGTTGGGTTTATGTATCTTGGGTAAAAGGTAGAAACAAGCAGTGTGGGGATGGAGGGCAATGAGGTTGGTGGCCATGGGAGGGAGGTGACCAGAGATGATAAGGTTGGAGATGGTGTTGGAGATGGTGTTGGAGATGGTGGCTTGATGAGCTGTGGTGGGGTCTTGTTGAAGAAAGCAAGTAAAAGGTGTCTGATACCTGTCATCTGGCCTCAGCAAGGTAGAGGACTGCGTGCCAGCCCACAACAGCACCACCCTTGTCTGTGGGTTTGATGGTGAGGTTGGGATTGTTGCGGAGAGAGTGGAGGGCAAATAGTTCAGAGGAATTAAGATTAGAATAAGAGAGGAGAGTGATGAAATTGAGATGGTTGAGTCTCAACGGCAATTGGAAATAAAATGATCCAGAGTGGGCAGCAGGCCAGGACAAGATGTTCAAGAGGAGGAGGAAGGCTGAAAACGGGAGAAGGGATCTTGAGTGGGGGATGGAGAGTCATGGTCATGGAAGTAGGCCAGGAGACGGAGGCGACAGAAGAAGAGTTTGGCATCATGGCATGTACAGAACGTATTTGTACAGTACTGTTGTGTGTTTGTCTTCAGGCTCCTGTACATCCTTCTTGACCATCACCCCTAATGTGGGAAAAGGCTGCTGCTTGATTTGAAGAGCCAAGAAATAAAAGTTAACTCTTTTTGGAAAAAAGCAGCCTAATTTTTCAATTAATGGTTCCGCCATGTTGCCCGTATGGAAAACACAGAATTTTGCATTTTTTTTTCAGGAACTGAAATTTTCCAGTCATTCATGAAGTAAAGATGATGGACACATATCAATTAAACACCATTAAGTTTCAGAAAAATGGCAATCAGGATAAAAACATTTCATTTTATGAAAACCATGCCTTAATTTAAAATGTCTCATGCCAAATATGAAGGGTACAAGAATGTCATCAACAATATTATCACCAACTGATGAAGAATTAAGTCTTTTGCTTTTCTCTTGTACCCCTGAGCAAAGCTCACATAGAATGTGTAGGAATGGTATGATTTAACTGAAAACATCCTATGCTATTGACTATGCATTCCAAACCGCTAACCACTGGTTGTATATTACTAATGAACCAATATAAAAGATTTTTCATGTGCAAGATCTTCTCCATTATTAATTGCTTGCACTTAAATAAATAAGATTGCAGGAAAGCAGACTTTCCTCTTCAGGTGTGTGTCTCTTCTCTTCGTAAACCAGGCATTGTTTAATTCATCTAAATTTGCTCTGCCTTGTAGTTTTATTAGTACAAATGCAATTATTTACTTACAGACAAAATATTTTTAGAAGTGATTCCCATTCATATTTAGATAGGTACATGGATAGGAAAGGATTCGAGCAATATGTAAAAACACAATCCTGGAGAAACTCAGCAGCTCAAACAGCGTGCTTAATGTAGCAAAGACAAAGCTACATAACCAATGTTTCAGGCTTGATGCCTTCATCAAGGTCTAAGAAAAATGTAGGGCAGACATAGGAATAAAATGGTGGAGGGAGAGGGAGGAGCAGAGGTCCACAGGTAATAGGTGGATAAGGGAAAGGGGAGGTGGTGGGCAGGGGCTGGGGTGGAGAGATGGCTCTGTGAATGGAGGGGGAAAAGGGTGGAGAGCTGAAGGAAAGGAATAAGGGGGGGAGAGAGAGAGAGAGAATGGGGAATGGACTAGCAGAAACTGGAGTAGTCGATGTTACTGCCATCCAGTTGGACAGTGGCCAGACGGAAAATTAGGTGTTGCCCCTCCAATTATTTTTTTCAAAGCTAGGGAGGACAACAAGTTGAGCTGAAAGGTCTATTTCCATGCTATGACTCATTAGGATGAGGTGGTTTGGATGGTTAGATTGGTCTTGATCATCCATGACATCCTAAAATAGCAATTTTCCTACATTAAGTTAGAAATTATAGTATGATCCAAGTCCCATGACGTGATATATTTTTTCTCTCTTGTCTATCATCTATCATTCCTGGATTCTGGCACAAACCTACACAAGCACAATCCTCAGGAGAGAACTTCTTTTGCATTCTTCCTGAATGACATTTTGATTAAATTGGATTTAACAAAAAACAGTCAAAAGAACCTCTCAGTTTAATAATCTTCAGCAACTTACCATCACAGTTGGAATTTATTTTAAAAACAGTGATCTGCCAAATGCTATTAATGTTTACTTTCAATGTAAAATAAATAATACATCCATCTGATGAATTCCAAATGCCTAATTCAGCAAATTAATTTAATTTTGTCCAAAAAAAAAATACAAACCCGATAAACATGATATGTACTGGTGTCAGTGGAAATGTATCTGGTTAAGTTGTTTTTTTCCCCCTCATTGGAATACTCTGCCACTGCTGTGGAACTATTTCAGATTTATTGCCAGAGTACATACATGACATCACAAACAACCTTGAGATTCTTTGTCCTGCAGGCGAGGCAGAATGACCACTTATTGGCAGTGCAGAAAAAAAACTGTGCAAAATATACACATAAACAAATAACGTTACAAACTGACTGTGCGATACAGAGAGAAATAAAAACAATAACGTGCAAAAGTAAGAGTGCTTCAATGAGCGCCTGATTGAGTTTATTGTTGAGGAGTCTGAAGGTGGAGGATAGCAGCTGTTCTGCGCGAGTCTGTGGCATCTATACCTCTTTCCTGATGGTGCCTCTACGGGAATTCAAATGACCACTTCTTGAAGAGTGACAACTTAAATTTGTATGTTCTTTCTTTTAACCAAAATGGTTAAACTTCCATTGGTTTGAGCAGCTAAATTCTAAAGATGACTGACCGGTATTGTCCAGTATTATCTAAGCTCCTTTATCTTGGTCCAGTATTATCTAAGCTCCTTTATCTTGGTCCAGTATTATCTAAGCTCCTTTACAGTTTTCACAATTGACAGGAATATTTTGCAACTTTTCTAAGCAACCATACCTGAGCTGCAAGGCAAAGTAGCAAAGCTCAAAATAATCTGCAGCACACCTGCCAATGTACTCCCAGTGAAGATAATTTAAGTATTAGCAGACCAAGTAATGCACAGAACCAGACTCAATGGGCCCTGTAAACAGATATGGTTAAGAAATACCAGTATTTGCTTATTTTTAGCCTCATTAATCCTTCATGATATTTTAAACTTTATTGGTTATCCTCCAGGTGAGGGGGGAAATAATGAAAAGATCACCAGGATTTCTCCCAACTTCTTTCCTTGAATCCTTCATGATATTTTAAACTTTATTGGTTATCCTCCAGGTGAGGGGGGAAATAATGAAAAGATCACCAGGATTTCTCCCAACTTCTTTCCTTGAATCATGGGAGTTTACATGATGGACGCTCAGGGTTAGATTTACTCGCTGAGAAGTCATCATAATCAAGGATCGAAATGGGCCAAATGAGTCAACTGAGTACCGGCCCATTGCATTTCAAGAAATCAGAAAGACAAGGTCCATCGTTGCAGGTCAGGAATTGCCCACTCTCAAGCTGACCCCTCCATTTGCATTGGGTGGGGCGATCACAACCATTTAAGGGAGAGAATTAACTTTGATAATTTTTTAAGTTTAAAATGTTTAAATGTAGCCATACAGACATGCATTACAGTAACAGATCCTTTCAGCCCACAAGCCCATGCCAGGCAATTACACCCAATTCACCAACAACCCCGGTATGTTTTGAAGGATGAGAGGAAACCGAACCACCTGTATGAAATTCACACAGGCATAGGAGAACATACAAACTCCTTACAGACAGTACTGGATTAGTGATAGTGTGGAACTAACCGCTATGCTTACCAATGCTGCTAAGAATGCAGTTAGAGCTACTGATATTCAACAGGGCTTCTGACCAATTTGTAGTTTCCCTGACCTTAGCTCACCCAAACTCTCTAACCTTGGATGAATAAAGGAAAATGTGCATGTTAGAACTTTCCTTTTACCTGGTCAGATCACCAGGTATTTGGTTTTATTGTTCTACCTTAACATATAATTTTTACCCCACCAAACTAGTTCTGCAATGCAACAACCACAAAATTATGTGGAAAGAAATGCATATCAAAGTCCTTCAAATCCTGACTTATCAATGGCTTGTGATCAAGACTTCCAACTTACCAGAGACAGTCTTCAAATAAATAAGTGTTCATGTTTGCTGAAAAGGTTTGTGAAAGCAATGGCCAGTACTTTAGCAATGGGCAATCCTAATCAAGTTCAAGTTCAGATTTATTGTCAGAGAACGTACATTACATCACATACAACCCTGAGATTCTTTTTCTTGCAGGCCAGGCAGAATTTCTACTTATTGGTCATGTTAACTGTTCTCAAGAAAAATATACGCAGACATAAGAGAGAAATGTAAATGAAAAGAAATGTAAACAAGCTGACTATGCAAATACAGAAAAAAGATAAATATTCAAATAATGTGCAAAGTGTCCTTAAATGAGTCTCTGATTGAGTCTTTGTTTCAGAGTCTGATGGGAGAGGGTTAGCAACTGTTCCTGAACCTGGTGGTACGTCTTGTGGCACCTAGACCTCTTTCTTGATGGCAGTAGCAAGAACAGAGCATGTGCTGGGTGGTGTGGATCCTTGATAATTGCTGCTGCTCTCTGACTGTAGTCTTCCACATAGATTTTCTCAAAGGTGGGGAGAGTTTTGCCTGTGTTCCCAGAGAAGTGGTGGCTCTGGTATGTGGGAAGGATTATGAGAGCAAAATGTTCACCATAACAAATGAAAAAAGATTAGAAGTTGGTTATTTGGCTCTTTAAACCTGCTCAAGATATGGCTGATCTTTTTTCCTGCACACTATCCCCCACTTTTCTTGATTACCTCAATATCTGGAAATCAAATAATCTGTGTTTTGAGTGAACCTAAAGAGAATTCCATAATTTCAGCATTAAATATCATAGCTCTTTTTCAAATGGCAGCACGGTTAGTTAAGTGGTTAGCGCAATGCTATTAGAACACCAGTGACCTCAGTTAGAACCCAGCACTGTCTGTAAGTAGCGTGTACATTCCCCCAGTGACCTGCGTGGGTTTCCTGCCAGGCATCGTGGTTTCTTCCCACCCTCCAAAATGTACAGGTTTAGTAGGTTAATTGGGTGTAATTGGACGGCTTGGGTTTCATGAGTCAGAAGGGCCTTTCCTAAAATTTAAAAACAATTTAAATTTTTTAAAAATGACCTCTAGTTCCAGACAAAGGAAGCATCCACCCTCTTTCCAGCCTGTCAACTCCTGCAAGAATTTGATCATTTTCAATGAGATTTCCTCTCATTCTTCCAAGGCGGCCTAATCTGCTTAACCTCTCATATCGCAAACACACCACCCAAAATAAGTTTAGCAAGTCGCCACTGTGTTGCCTCGAACCAAAATCATCAGTTTTGTGAAGTATGCTCTGCTCTGAATGTGATCTCACAAAGGGCTTGTATTATTACAAAGTTCCAAGTTCAGATTTATTGTCATGCATGACATTACATTCAACCCTGAGATTCTTTTACTTGCAGGATGAAGCAGAATTACCACTTATTTCCGATTATCTGAAAGGCACTTTACCGAAATTACCAGTTATCCACAAAAAAATTTGGTGGTGACGACACAAAAAGTTGAATATTTTTTTCCACCTGCCATGCTCAAGTGGGATTCTGACACACTGTTAGCACCATTTTGAATCCAATAGAGCTCTTTCTTTTGTACACAAGTGTGCTGTTAGCACTAATTTTAATCCAACATAGCTCTCGTGTACTCAAGTCCACAGTTAGCACCATTTTAAATCCAATGGAGCTCTCATGTACTCAAGGTAAGAATTAAACTTTTTTTCATGCTTGAAAAAATGTTCCCTTGTTCTTTGTTGTGGTTTTAACCGCTGATACAAGTATTATGCTGATGTTACTGGCCTAGGATCGGAGCAGGGACCTCGGGCTCCAGGGTAGGTTCCACGGCAGCGGACGGCAGGTGTCGTGGATCCAAGCGGGGACCTCGGGCACCTGAGCAGGTTCCACGGCAGTAGGGAGGTGTTGGGGATCCGAGCAGGGATCTCAGGTGCCTGGGCAGGTTTGGCAACAGCGGTGGGGAGGCATCGGCAACGGCTGATACAAATATTCTGCTACATAAACTGGTCTGCAGATCAGATATCTGGAAAATGTAGTTAACCAATACCTGTCCAATCCTGAGCTTTTTGGATATCGGAAACATATTGTGCAAGTATTGCCAAAAAACTCTACATAATGTACACGTGTAAACAAATATAGATATGTAAACAAACTGTAATACAGAGTGAGGAGAAAAAAAATCAATTAAGTGCAAAAGTAAGAATCCTTAAATGATTCTCTGATTTGAGTTTGTTGTTGAGGAGTCTGATGGTGGAGGGGCAGCAGCTGTTCCTGAACCTGGTGGTGCGAATCTTGTGGCACCAATACCTCTTTCCTGATGGTAGCAGCGAGAACATAAAGTGTGCTGGGTGGTGTGGATCCTTGATGATTGCTGCTGCTCTTTGATGGCAGCGATCAGCATCTTAAGTCCTGTACACGTCAGATGACAGATGGCTGTCAGTTGAAAGAGCTTACTGAAGAAATCCTTATCAGGAGATGAGCTCTTCAAACACTTCACTGAAAAGCTTTATGATACTTTTCAAGGCGAGAAACTTCAACTATTCTCACTGCATAGCTTCATCAACAAAAGTTGCATTGTTTTCGATGATTTTCTATCTCTTCTCGTTCGTCTGTTGAATAATTGCACAACCCTATGCCTCCGTCCCCTACCCACATGGCCTGGACTTCAAATTTTCAACATAATTTTGAACCCTCACTTCGTAAACACTGTGATTTTCGACCAATGATGCAAACATTCTCAAGGGAGCTCACAGTGCTCTGGCTAAATTTCTCTATCTGAAATCCCTGAAAAGGCTGAGGACCCTGTGATATCTCTGAGGCTGGTGTCAGAGCATCATTCAAGAGGGCGAACCCTCGCAAGGGATCAGGCCCTGGTGGCGTACCTGGCAGGGTACTGAAAATCTGCGCCAACCAACTAGCCAGAGTGTTCACGGATATTTCCAATGACTATACTTTGAGAGTTATTTCAGGAGATTCAGTACATCTACAGGTGTACTGTGGAGAGGATAAGAGCTGGTTATATCACTGTCTGATAGGACAAGAAAAATCTCCAGAGGATTGTTAAATCGCCCTGTGACATCACAGGCACCAGACTTCACTCCATCGAAGACACCTACAAGAGGCAGTGTCTTAAGAAAGCAGCTTCTATCCTTAAGGACACTCACCACCCAGGCTATGTCCTCTTCACTCCCCTACCATCGGGAAAAAGGAATAGAAGCCGAAAGAACTCAGCAGCCAAGGACAGCTTATTCCCCTCTGCCATCAGATTCCGGAAAGATCAATGAACCAAAGACACTGCCTCACTTTGACTTTATTGTGCACTACTTTTATTTATTGTTGTAAGGTGGTTTATATGGTCAATGTGGTGTTGTGCCAGCACAATTCGAGGGCTGAAAGGCCTGTACTGTACTGTATTTTTTTATGTTCTGTATTGGTATTATGCCTATAACTGGCCACACAAGGATGGAACCATAGAATTCCACAGCACAGAAATAGGCCTTTCAACTCAACCTGTCCATGCTGAACAAACTAGTCCCATTTGCCTGCATTTGGCCATTATCCCTCGAAGATGCTGCCATCCATGTTCCTGTCTAAATGTCTTTTCAATGTCCTCCAGTATTTCTGTGTCATTTTCTCAGTTCTTCTAGACACAGCTGTAATCTTCAATAATCTACTTTTCCATCTACTGTACCACCAAATTTGGTGTCATGCTCAATGTTACTATTCATGCTAATTACTTTGTCATCTTAGTTAATATGGATGACACACAAGAAGCACTGATTACTCTGGCACCCACCACTGGTCACAAACCTCCAATTTGAGTAACAGCCCTCCATGATCACTCTCTGTTTCCTTCCATCAAGCCAAATTGACCAACACATTATGGATCCCACGCGATCTGGCCTTGTGGACCAGCAAGATTTTGTCAAAGGCCTTGCTATTGTTTGGAATGACTAAACAATAGTGCATCCATGCTTGTTTCCAGTGGTGCAAACATTTTGTGATGCAAGAGAGTTATTTAGCTGAGCTTAGGTATTTGAAATGTGAATGCTCATGGGCTTCATTGTTCATCAATCCGAAGATGCATCTTTTATGAACCACAGCCTATTTAAAACTTCACATATGCAAATTTATGCAGTGTGTGTGGAGAAGGATGCAAGGTTGCTTGTCACAGTTCATCCCAGCGACAGCGTGGCAGAGGACTCTCTGATCTGTGAGCTGTTCCTGGGGATGCACACAGTGTCAGATATCCAGAACTGCTGGAAGACCATCAGCACGGTAAAAGACACACTTTGGTCTGCCCGAAATCTGTTGGTCTTTCAGCACCTGGAGATGTCGGTGAGGGAATGCTGCTGACTGGCACAGGAGTACATGCTAAGGGAAGCACAGAGGCTTAGTGCAGCCAACACTAGGGCATTGTGGGGAAGGACCACAGTCAAGAGTCTTCCCATTACTGGGATTTGAGGGGCTGAGGTGGAGGGCAAACCCCTCAAACAACAGAGAGGCGAGAAGCAACAAGGTACTACAGAGGTCATAATGGTGTATTTAGAAAACAAATGTAAAAATGTACATTGGTAGCAATCTATAGATATGATTGGCACAATGGGTGCAAAAATACTTTGAACAGTTTTCTTTCATGTAAATAAGTTGCCCATTCAGAGCCAGCTCTTCAGCGCTTGACGTTCTGCTTTGCGGAAACTGCCAAAATGTTTGGCCTGGAAGTCAGCCTGAAGAAAACTGAGATCCTCCATCAGCCAGCTCCCCACCATGACTACCAGCCCCGCCACATCTCCATCGGGCACACAAAACTCAAAACGGTCAACCAGTTTACCTATCTCGGCTGCACCATTTCATCAGATGCAAGGATTGACAATGAGATAGACAACAGACTCGCCAAGGTAAATAGCGCCTTTGGAAGACTACACAAAAGAGTCTGGAAAAACAACCAACTGAAAAACCTCACAAAGATAAGCGTATACAGAGCCGTTGTCATACCCACACTCCTGTTCGGCTCCGAATCATGGGTCCTCTACCGGCACCACCTACGGCTCCTAGAACGCTTCCACCAGCGTTGTCTCCGCTCCATCCTCAACATCCATTGGAGCGCTTTCATCCCTAACGTCGAAGTACTCGAGATGGCAGAGGTCGACAGCATCGAGTCCACGCTGCTGAAGATCCAGCTGCGCTGGATGGGTCACGTCTCCAGAATGGAGGACCATCGCCTTCCCAAGATCGTGTTATATGGCGAGCTCTCCACTGGCCACCGTGACAGAGGTGCACCAAAGAAAAGGTACAAGGACTGCCTAAAGAAATCTCTTGGTGCCTGCCACATTGACCACCGCCAGTGGGCTGATAACGCCTCAAACCGTGCATCTTGGCGCCTCACAGTTTGGCGGGCAGCAACCTCCTTTGAAGAAGACCGCAGAGCCCACCTCACTGACAAAAGGCAAAGGAGGAAAAACCCAACACCCAACCCCAACCAACCAATTTTCCCCTGCAGCCGCTGCAACCGTGTCTGCCTGTCCCGCATCGGACTTGTCAGCCACAAACGAGCCTGCAGCTGACGTGGACTTTTTACCCCCTCCATAAATCTTCGTCCGCGAAGCCAAGCCAAAGAAATAATTAATTGTGAATAAAGCCTATTTTTTGTAAAAGAAATATAAAATGAGAAAAGTGACAGATTTATTGATCCACACTAGTTTGGATATCATCTGGCAAATCATGTCATACGTCAGGTAGAGCATGTTTAATTTCGGATGCATTCACAAACAATCAACAACTTACTTTGAAATCTGAAAAACACAATGTATAAGAACCTCCCAATTAGACACTTTATTGTCTGCAATGACTGGTCCAGATGTACATTGTAAACTGCAAACTTCTGTGCCTGATTTTCACTTCTGTGCCAAAGTTCTCACAAAAGTTCAATTACAAGCTGCTTGTTCAGACCAACATAATTCTATTTACAAATAGACAAGAATGAAATCAATGCAGTTAACTCTTTGATAACAAGTATTATGCATTGGCTGAACTCAATTTGGTATTGCAATGAAGCATTTTCTTCACTTAAAAAAAACCAAGTCTTACTGCAACTGTTGTAACGAGATGTTTGCAGTGTGTTCAAAGATTAACCTGAGGGGTAGAAATTCGACTCAAGCATGTTAATTGTAAATATTTATGAAATCCTCCGCAAGATCCAAATTGTCACAACTTGCATTCTTTCTTTAATTAAATTTGGACGAGAAAATGTATTTCCTGCTCTTTTCCAGATATTTGTTTGCAACACATTCGTGGGTGCAACAGCCTTTGTTTTTGCATGTTTTGCAGCAAAGCAAAAGGAGAAGAAATATGTATATTCCAAGAATGTAGCTAAATTGTTCCATTTGATCTTCTTGTAAAACTATAGGAGATGAAATGAAGCATCTTATAAATGCCACATGACCTGATTCTGCTGATTCCATCTTGAAATCTGATTCGAATTATAGCATGTGGTAAATAACTATATAAATATTAATATATTTAAAAATACAACAGATAAGTACAATGCAGAGGGAGAAAGTCAACAGGCAACTTACCATAAAACTGCAGTGCATAATGCAAACAACTGATTTCTTCTGTTCCATGTTTACTAATCAACAAGCACGGAGTATTTATTGTAAACTATGGCACAGTTCCCATAAAGGTATTTTCTCATTCAACAAATAAGCAGAACATCCAAGAAAGACACACAAAAATGAATCTTTCAATTAAAATAGGAGCCCGGAGTAACAATAGGTCCAACAGCATCTGGAGAAATGTAATTTTCATTTTTCTTCCCCAAACTTGTGTCTGTCTTAACTCTTCCAGCTGCTGACAGATCGACTGTGTATCTCTGGGTGACTAAGGGGCATTTGGTTTTCCTCAGTGCTATTTAGCTTCACTCACATTCCTAGAAAGTTTTCCTGCCTTTTATTAATTATTGCATCGTGGGGTTCTTCAATTTTTGAGCTTTTTTTTTAAAGTAGAGCAGCGTCTTGTGACCTCAGATTGCCTAATGTAAGTATGAACATATGTTCTGAAAAAGTGCAAAAGATATTCTTAAATTTATTCTGAGACTCTAGACATCCCATAACACATTATAGCCAATTGAAAACTTTCTGAAGAGCTGAAGTATAGAAAATACAGCAGCCTGATTGAGCACAGCAAGTCCCCAAGAAATTGCAATATTAGGCCTTATATGGGATTTTTTGTAAGTGATAAGGGATAAATATCAGAACATCTATTTCACCCTCTTCAATTTTACGGAGGAGAAAGTGGCTTGGGCAATGAAATTTATCAGTATTGCTGGTTTCCCATGAAGTACAAACAGAAATATTCCATACATACAGACCTGCAAAGGCTCCCATTAGTAATCCAAATCATTTCTTGAAATGTGCGGCTGATTAAACATAGAAACATAGAAGATAGGAGCAGGAGTAGGTCATTCGGCCCTTCGAGCCTGCTCCGCCATTCAATGAGATCATGGCTGATCTTAAAGTTCAGTACCCCGTCCCCGCCTTCTCTCCGTAACTCCTAATTCCCTTATACTGAAGACATATATCTAATTCCCTCTTAAATATATTCAGTGAACCTGCCTCGACTGCTCTCTGTGGCAATGAATTCCACAGATTCACCATCCTCTGGGTAAAGAAATTCCTCCTCATCTCAGTTCTAAATGGTTTGCCTATTATCCTCGAACCATGGCCCCAGGTTCTGGACTCCTCCCCCCATCAGAAACATCCCTTCCGCATCCATTCTGTCCAGTCCTGCCAGAATTTTATAGGTCTCTGTGAGATCCCCTCTCAATCTTCTAAACTCCAGCGAGTACAATCCCAATTTGCGCAATCTTTCCTCATAAGTCATTCCTGCCATTCCAGGTATCAGCCTGGTGAATCGCCTCTGCACTCCCTCCATTGCAAGAACATCCTTCCTTAGATAAGGTGACCAAAACTGCACACAATACTCCAGGTGTGGTCTCACCAAGGCCCTGTACAGCTGCAGTAAGGTATCCTTATTCCTATACTCAAATCCTCTTGATATGAAGGCCAACATACCATTTGCCTTTGTGGATAATATTGTGGATGATAAGAATTTATTGAATGAATGACATGTTTCCTCACAAACAAGAGGAACTCTGGTGACCGGGAAGAAGTTATCATTTGGAAAACCCATAATGGGGCAAGTTTCTTCGACAAGACATTGAAGTGAGGAAATTAGAGCAACAAATTTCTCTCTGAGACCAACGAAAACCTTCCTGAGCGGTAACCAGAGCCTGGTGAAGATTCATAAATATTAAATTCTGCGCACAGTAACAAAATCGCCCCATACAATGAACTTGGAGAAGTGAAAAGTGAATGATTGGACAGTGAACAGAGAACTTCCCTGAACATATACACATACATGTGCACTTAGAATTAGAAGGGGGCTAAGTTAATAATAATAAGTTGAAGAGTGATCCTGTTATTATGTTTAAAGAAAATTAAAAGCAACTTTGTTTAAGTCTTGGTGAATTTCTATTGCTGCTGGGTTTTAGAGTCCTCCGGGCTCGTAACACAGCCATTTCCATCGGCAGAACATTCCCTCTCCTCACTCCTGCCTCAGCTCAATTGTTGATGAAAGCATCAATCAATTCCAACCTTCCCTGAGCAGGCCTCAACACTTCTGCTCCCCATTGAAGCTATCCAAACTTTAGCTATCCACATGCCATCTCACATGAAGTTATTTATTTAATCTTTATTCATGTGATGGATGGTCTTGCATTCCTTCATCTCCAAAACCTCTCCAAGACACCTTTATTTCTTCTAACATAGATACTGAAGCATTCCATATGTAATTGCTACACTGTGTTGTGATGTAATGATAGAGTTACTGGATCAGAGATCACAATTCTTAGACCCACGTTCAAATCCCATCAGGACAGTTTGTGGATTTTAAATTCATTTAAATATGCTGAGTTTGGGAACACCACAACCACTAATCTTGGTGGTAATGCCCACAGGAACTATCCAGTCGTGATTACAACTTACCTAATTCACTATCAACCTGAAGAGCTGCAAAACTGCCAACTTCACCTCCTCTGTGTTAACAAGACCCATTGTGCTATTTACCCCCGTGTAAACTAAAGCCCTCTGAAAGAGGATCTCACACCACCTTTGTAAAGTCCAGCTGGGAACAGGCATCCGGATCCTGAGACATTAACAACTTAGAATACCGGTGCTTCAGTTGACTTTGCCTGAAATCTCTGAAAAAATTCTTTTCATCTCCATAGATCCAAAAATCTGGGCTGCTTGGGGATTGGGTCAGTCCGGATTTTTGCAATTCTCAGGCAGTACTTTTAAAATACAAATACAAGGAGGAATAAAGCTTGTAGATGGAGAACTTTTATAGCCAGAGCACATTCCTTCCTTGGAGATATCCAAGGGTCATTGTCGAGAAACACAAGTTTTAATTGTTTTATTTGTGCTTATGCATGCATACACGCACTCAAAAGCCCGCTAAATTTTTTTTTTAAATGAGAATTTTCGAGAAGTCCGAAGTCTCGGGTGATCCGGGTTTCTAGCATTTGGATTTTTTGGACTTTGTACATTAGATTTCAAATCCACATTTGCAAACGAGATTTCGATACTACGCTGGTTTGTTTTTGATGATGGATCATGTGAAACTTCTTGCTACATGAAAGAATGCATGAATGAACAATGCTGAGGGAATATTAATCATCAAAGTTGCAACTACCGAGCAGGTGCTGGGGTCTTGTGCAATGCAAAAAAAAAGTGCATGAAAGCTCAGCAAAATTCTTCCTGATGAAGGGTTCAGGCGCAAAACATTGACTGCCGGTTACTTTTTATGGATTCCAAGAGACTTGTTAGGATCCTCCAGCACTTTTGTAATACTGCACTTAATAAGAAAAAGCTCTTGGCTGCTTTAAATTTCAAACAATTATAGAAAATTAAGTGCAAAAAAAAACTGACACTTTCATTACACAAGGAAGTCAAAAGAGAAGTGATGTATACCATCAGGGCACAATGAAGAAAATTCAAACCTAATCTTAAAGTCATATCTTTTTAGTTATAATTTATATTTTAAAAAGTGCATGTGAGTACATTTGTGATGCCAAAGAAAGTAGGTCATGTGGCAACTAGCATCTCCCTCCCACAGTGATGGTACATCAGTTGGTGTGGGGAGGAGTGGGGCTGAGAAGGGTGTAAATACAGATCACGTTGTTTACAAAGGCCATTCCCATCACATGGACGCATTTAGGAGCTTTAAATGGAAAACATTGACAGGAAATGTTCATCACAACTAGATGCACGTGATGAATGGCAAATTGGGCTATTGACTGAGATCACAAAAGGATAGCCAATTTAGAATTACGGAAATACACCTCAAGCTGGGAACAGATGGAACAATGAGAAAAAGGGGAATAGCTGGAATATATCTTCTGCAGATCTAGTCAGAAATCAATGACTCTCTGGCACTGGACTGGAAACTCTGGCAAATTTCTACAGATGTGTGGTGGAAAGTGTGCTGACCGGCTGCATCACGGTCTGGGGGCAACAATTCCCTCATCGTAAAGCCCAGCAAAATGTAGTGGACACAGCCCAAGACTTCACAGGCAAAACCCTCCCCATCATCGAGAACATCTACAGGGAACCCTGTCGTCAGAGAGCAGTGGCAATCATCAAGGATTCACATCACCCAGCGCACACTCTATTATCACTGCTGCCATCAGGAAAGAAGTCTAGGTGACACGAGACTCACACCACCAGGTTCAGGAACAGTTGCTACCTTCCACCATCAGACTCCTCAACAATAAACTCAATCGGGGACATTAAAGGACTCTCACTTTTGCACTTTATTGGTTTTATCTCTCTGTATTGCAGTTTGTTTACTTTTCTTTACTTGTTTACATGTGTACGGAGAGTACAGTTTTTATTTTCACTACCAATAAGTGGTAATTCTGCCTTGCCTGCAGAAAAAGAAATCTCAGGATTGTATGTGATGTTATGTCTGTACTCTGACAATAAATGTGAAATCTGAAAGGTGGAGCCACATAGATAGGATGAGAAATATGCAGCTGTGTTACCAAGCACAGACTGTGGTGAATAATTTTATAAAAGTGAACAATGACTTTCCAACAAATGGCAGAATCTGGCAAACCCATGAACTAAAATTTTTTGAGTGCAAGTTACGACAGCGGGAAAGAAATCCTGAACTGCCCTGACTCACAACTTCTCAAATAAATTTGCCAATTGCTATTATTTCGTGTGTGGTTTTATGGGGAAGAACAATGTTTATTCAGCCATCATTTCATCCTGTCTGAATGATCCAAGATTTTTTTTTAATAAGAAAAACTCATTTGTTACATGTGATTTTTTTGAAAGGAAAAAAATCAGAAATTTAGGTCGCTACGGCAACCATTGTAACATAGCAATAGCAAATAGAGGCAGAAGGTGTCTGTAGTGCCCATTGAACCAGCTCCCTCATTTGACATGGTCATGTCTCATCTTTTTATCTGGTCTCTTTCTTGCCTGAATTCCAAAACTCTTAATTCCCTTAGAATGGTGTCTCGCAACAAAAAAAATGTCTAAAGTCAATAAGAATTAATGAAGGTAATAATTAAGCCTTTTAATGAAGGATATTAATTTATAAATACTGGTGATCAGAAACTAATGGGATTTACTTCAGCAAATTACCAAGAAAAACACATATGGTAAAAATGCAATGCTGGATAAACTCTGCTGGTCAAGCAGCATATTCTATATGACCAACATTTCACCCTTGAGTTATAAACAAAATGAAGGGAATCTCTGTAAAAATAATGGAGGGAGGGTGGTACAGTCCCATAGGCAGGAGGAAATAAATAGGTAGATAAGGGAGGGAAGGGACACCAGAAAACAGGAGAAGGAGGGATAGCTCTGTGAATGGAGATGGAAGGGGATGGAGAATTGGAGGAAAGGCAGAGGGATGGTGAAGAGAGGGAGAATAGGGAGTGGGTTAGCAGAAACCAATTTTGATGCCATCCTGTTTGAGTGAAATCTCTTCAAGGCAGAGGGATGGTGAAGAGAGGGAGAATAGGGAGTGGGTTAGCAGAAACCAATTTTGATGCCATCCTGTTTGAGTGAAATCTCTTCAAGGCAGAGGGATGGTGAAGAGAGGGAGAATAGGGAGTGGGTTAGCAGAAACCAATTTTGATGCCATCCTGTTTGAGTGAAATCTCTTCAAGGCAGAGGGATGGTGAAGAGAGGGAGAATAGGGAGTGGGTTAGCAGAAACCAATTTTGATGCCATCCTGTTTGAGTGAAATCTCTTCAAGGCAGAGGGATGGTGAAGAGAGGGAGAATAGGGAGTGGGTTAGCAGAAACCAATTTTGATGCCATCCTGTTTGAGTGAAATCTCTTCAAGAATGTCTACTCTGAAAAGTTTTTTTTTAATAAGTGGAGAACACATATGGTGATAGAATGAACTAATTGGTCAAATGGAAACAACATCTCCTCCTCACTGATAATCAACACAAGCACACCACAAAGATGAGTGCTCATCCCACTGCTCCACTCATTATACATCCATGACTATCTGGCCGGGCACAATTCCAATGCCATCTACAAGTTTGCTGATGACACCATAGATGTCGGCAGAATCATAAACGGCAATGAGGAAGCTTACAGGAGGGAGATAAATCAGCTTGTTGAATGGTGCAATGACAGCAACCTTGCGCTCAAAGTTAACAAAACCAAGGAAAAGATTGTGGACTTTTGAAGGAAGTCGGGGAACACGACCCAGTCCCCATCAAGGCCTCAGTAGTGGAGAGCATCAAGAACTTCAAATTCATGGGGGGTCAATATCTGCGAGGATCTGTCCTGGAGCCTCCACGTTGATGTAATCACAAAGAAGGCTCACCATAGGCTATACTTTGTGAGGTGCCTGAGGAGATTTGTTACGTCACCGAAGACTCTTGTAAACTTCTACAAGTAAGTGTATTGCGGAGACCATTCTGGCTGGTTGCATAACTGCCTGCTATGGAGGCTCCAACTCGCAGGACAAGAATGAACTTCAGAGGGTTGTTAACTGGGCCTGCGACATCACAGGCACCAGACTTCACTCTATCGAGGACATCTACATGAGGAGCTGTCTTTAAAAAAAAGCTGCCTCTATCCTCACCTCTTCACTATGCTACCTTTGGGGAAAAGGTAGAGGAGCCTAAAGACGAGCACTCAGTAGCACAAGGACAGCTTCTGCGCCCCCTGCCATCAGTTTCCTGAATAATTCCTGCCTTACTTTTTGTGCACTGTTATTGGTTTGATTCTATTTTTTATTGTAATGTCATAAGATGGTTATGATATGAATGTTTGCTCTATAACGCTGTTGCTAAACACTGAATTTCATTATAAAAAATCCTAATTCCTGGTTAACTGGTAAGATGCGTTATTTTTGAAGTCTTCGACTTAATCACTTAAAATTGGCTCAATTCGAGGATAACATTGTCAGAACTGCTAAAATTGTAAACCAAGGTTCTCAGGTATGTTTGGGATATATTCACATCAGGAGAAAAGGAATAACAAACAAATTCATTTAAATAGTAAATGTGTGGTGCATAGAGGAATGAGATGCACTGTTTCCAAAAATGGGAACTTGCACAAGGGAACTAATGGTGCAGTCCAGGTACTAAATGAATACTTTTCATTGGTTCCCCAGGATTCCAGAAAAAAGTGAGAGACGTCATAATTGAGACACAAGATATGATAAAAATTGACGACATGAAAAGTTGGCCTAATTTAAAATAGATAGGTCACTGTGATGTGAGGAAGAAGTTCGGTGGGTCCAAGAAGTACATAAACTACAACAGGAATGCAGAGGAACAAAGGGATCTGGGAATAGAGATACATAATTCCCTAAAAATGGCATCACAGGTAGGCAGTGGTGTAAAGAAAGCTTTTGGCGTCTTGGCCTTCATAAATCAAAGTATTAAGTACATGAGTTGGGATGTTATGGTGAGACTGAATCAGACATTGGTGAGGCCAAATTTGTGCAGTCCTGTTCACCAAAGTACAGGAAGGGTATCACTAAGATTGAGAGAGTGAAGAGAAGATCTACTAGAATGTTGCTGGGTCTTCAGGAGTTGAGTTACAGGGAAAGATTAAACAGGTTAGGACTTTATTCCTTGGAGCAAAGAAGAATAAGGAGAGATTTGATAGGTTTACAAAATTATAAGGGGTATAGACAGGGTAAATGTGAGGAGGCTCTTTCCATTGAGATTAGAAGAGATAAATACAAGAGGACATGGCTTTAGGGTGAAAGGGGAAAGATTTAGGGGGAACTTCTTCACTCATAGTGGGAGTGTGGAACAAGCTGCCATCTGACATGGTAAATGTGGGCTCACTCAAGTTTTAAGAATAAATTGGATAGATACATGGATGGGAGAGGTCTGGAGGGTTATGGAAAGGGTGCAAGTCAGTGGGACGAGTGGAATGATATTTTGGCCTAGACTAGAAGGGCCAAATGGCCTGTTTTCTGTGCTGTAGTTTTCCATGGTTCTAACAATCTTACAGATGTGCACCAACTATAGCCCCCCCATCCTGAACTGGCTCCATCAACTGTCCAGCATTGCCTACAGCTCTCAACCTGGAATGGAGTGAGGGTTAATTCTCATGTGGGGAAAAAAAGAGAGAGCAGCTCCATGTGGTGGGCTTTTACTGCTCAGGTATGCCCAAATGAAGCAAGGTGTTCAAGAGAGCCAATCCTAAGTTGTTCCCACACCTATGGACAGGCTCACCTTGATTGACATGGGGAAATAACTTTTGACCTGCCTGGTCAGATGACCCTCCAGAAACAAGCGCATAGAAATTCCTTTGTTCAGAGAAATTTCCTGTCCGGTTAACAGTGACCAGGACCACATGCATCCCGATTTTGAAAAAATTGATATCAGAAATTGTATAACTCTCTTCAGAATTTGTCGATGCATTCAGAATATGGGCTTGTGCCTGAGAAGGTATGGTTGGTAAGGTTGCAGATGACACACATATTGGTGGTGTAGAAATCAAGGAGGAATGCCGTAGATTGCACAGATCTCACTCCTAAACATGACTTCCATGGTTCTAACCAGAGAGCTGGCAATGAGAATAAGATATTGATTGTCCAGAACATGAATTTCTACAGAACTATGGCAGAAAATGTGCTGACTGGCTGCATCACAATCTGGTATGGGGACACCAACACCCCTGAGCATTAAAACCTGCAAACAGTACTGGGCATAGCTCAGGACATCACAGGCATAACCCTCCCCACCATCGAGAATACCTGCAGGAATGCTGTGTCGGAGAGCAGCAGCAATCATCAAGGATCCACATCACCCAGCACACAATCTATTCTCACTGCCTCCATCAGGAAAGAGGTCTAGGTGCTATAAGACTCGCACCACCGGGTTCAGGAACAGCTGCTCCCCCTCCACCTTCAGACTCCTCAACAATGGACTCAGAGTCATTTAAGAACCTCTTACTTGTGCACTTTATTTTTTTTCCTCTCTCCGCAATGCGCAGTTTGTTTATATTTCTTGATTTGTTCACATGTGTACGTTGAATACAGTTGTTTTTTTTTGTATGACCAATAAGTGATAATTCTGCTTCGACCACAGGAAAAAAAATCTCAGGGTTGAAGATGTCATGTATGTACTCTGACAATAAATCAAAACTTTCAACTTTGAATTGTATCTCTAATTTACTTATTAGATGCAAGATGCAAACAAAAGATTGCAAAGGGTAGGCAAAGTACTTGTAAATATAATCTAAACTTAATTGCTTTCTTTTCTAAAGCTGCCAATTTGGTAAAATATCATGTCGCTGCATAAAATTTAGACCTCCTAGTTCTCAGAGCTGCAGTCCTGACAGTTAAACCTATTTCAACAGCAAAGCACCACTTACTCAGTGTAGAAAAATAAGCCTATTCATCATCAGAAATCTGACACAAGTTCAGTTACCTTGCTGTGACTGCATGTACAAACATTTGTAGGCCAACCAGCTCTTTGCTCCTTGCAGTCTGCCTGACGAATTGTTTGCTTGCAAAGTGGAACATGATTACAATCATTTTCAAATCGAATTATGCCTCTCTGGAAATTTAAAGGTATACATGTTTTTCATCATTACTGCCAATTTAATGTCAGTAAAAATCAAGGGCTGGATGGTTTAAATCTGGAAGGTTTACATTTACTGTTTTAAGTACTCAATTTCTAGAGTTAAATGTTTTATATTACTCCACACAATGAAGCTATTTAGCTCTATAAAAAGCTTCATATAATCCAAGAATTGAACAAAAACTATATATAGTCCAAGAACTGAATAAAAACTATACATAGTCCAAGAATTGAAAGCCCTATTGTGATTTAAAATAGTTGTGGTTTTTAATGCCAGACACATATTCCAATCCCAAATTTTGTCGCAAACCTCTCTGCATTCAAATTTCAATATTTTGATGGGTTCTTTAACCCACCATTGTCCGCAGATCTATTCGAACAATCCTGGTCCAAATACAACTCCATCTGCCTGAAAGATCACAGCCGGTTTTAGACATTCCTGCACCATAGCTACAAATCCTGTGATAAAATTAGCAATGTGACTGTGGTCCTTTTTGTCCTCCAGGGTGACTATTCATGAAATTCAGTGAATTTCTTCTTATCGAACAAAAAGATGTGAAAAGAATCATCTGTTCCATTGAGTGGGTATACCAAAATAATTCACATTGACTGAATTTTGTCCAGTGACAGTAACTTTTTTATTATTTACCGAAATTGAACCTAAATATGATATTGATGCATTGTTCAGATACAAGATGCAAGTTTTAGAAATGTTCACACCCACGGTTCACCTGTCAGAGGAACACACTGTTAAGTATCATCGTCATACACTCCAAGGACTTCTATCTGCTTCATGGGGGGTTGGGGGGGAGGGTAGAAGAAAAGGTCAAGGTTCTTGGTTGAGAATCATAATGGTGTAAATTATTCTGAAAATTCAGGGAGGATCAGCGATCAAATCTTCCTCTCGAAATTGTAAGGTTTCCATAAAATGAGATTATGTTTATTCTGAATGTTTGTCAGCTTTCAAGGTGAGATCCTTAAATCTGGAAGATTCTTTTTGAATACATTTTTCCTCTCTATTTCACAGATTCAGTATCCTTGGCATGTTGTGTTCCACCTGCACAATTACATAAGATTTGTAGATATATTAATCGAACAGTTTCATGCAAAGTAGCCTCCGTAAAACCACGAAGGCATTAGTATGCAAGAGGCATGAAAAACTCTTCTGTGCTGCACAGAGCTCTCAAGTGCTGTTAAAATCTGGCCATTGAAACCCATGCCGCCCAATTACACTTATTATAGCTTCACGTTGCTGGAAAAAATATTCAACTTTGTGTACTCTTATCCATCTTGGAAATATTTTATGTTGATACACAGGCACATCATTGTACCAGAATTACTTGAATTATAATTTCTATGACCAAAAAAAAACAATTGCTGGATCTCTTTCAGTTATCACACAATAGCGGTTGAAACAATCTTAACTTTTCATCTAAAAGCTGTTCTTATCCAGATGTTGAAAATTGGTTTTCTTTGACGCTGAGCTGAGCCCATTACTTGGGACAGGTAGAGACCAAGACAAAAAGGCTGATGAGATCTTGAAATATTTTCAAGACTCAATTTATTGTCATCGTAATAAAACAGTGTCCTACTACATGAAATTCCCTTTTGCCTGCTGCAAGACAGACAGATTTGCCACTGGGAGAAATTGCCTAGGCACCTCTTACATTTCTTGCAGTCAGAGAAAGAGCTTTTTTATGAGATGAATCACCCTTCTAGATACAGCCCAAATTAAACCTACAAATTGAACATTTTGAAGCAGTTTCTGAAATCTCCAGATTACATCAGAAGGTATAGCTATCAAATGGACACTTTTGAAGGGAGGGAATGGAAGGGCTGGGGGCTATTAATTTTGTTCCTCTGAGCTCCTTTGTTATAAATTCTATAATTATTTAATTGTTTTATTTACATTGGTGTAAATGATCATTAGTAGGACACCAGAACTAGAGAGTTACCAGCCAATTAACTGCTCATCTTTTAACATTTCATGACCAATAAAACAAATGCCACAGGACATGGGCAAAGATGGGTACTGGAGGGGGAATGGGGAGGGGGCCAAGATGGCAACGTCTATGTTCGACAGCATCCACAAAGGGTTGCAGATTTTGGGGAAGCAGAGGACTGGCGCAAGGGCACCAGGAAACAGGGAGAAATCCCCAATTTGAGAAAGAGAATCCTTGAGTCAGAGGTAGGGAAATGGGAAGGAATAGTATTGGAAAGGCAAGGGCTGTTCAGGAATGATCAGCATGGTATAGGATGAATCCTGTCTTCCTACTTTGAGTTATTTTGAGAAGACTGATGAAGATAGGGCAATCAATGTCCATATAAACTTTAGTAAAGACATTGAATAAGATCTTGCACAGTAGGCTGATCAAGAAGTTAAGGCAAATTTAGTCCAAAGTGGCCAGCCTTATTTGGATCAAAATTTAGCTTGATAATAAAAGGAAGTGATGGAAGGATTCTTTTCTGATTGGGATCTGCGACAATTAGTGTATTACAGGGACCCTCATTGTTTGTGACATACATTCACAACTTGATATGAATGTAGGATGTGATTGCTAGGTTTTCAGTTGACACAAAGGTTAGTGGTACTGTGGATAGCAAGGGAGGCTGTCTTAGGATACAGCAAGGTAGAGATCAACTGGATAAATGGGTGAAGCGCTGGTGGATGAAAGTTAATCCAAACAAGAGTGAGGTGATGTTCTTTGGGAAGTCAATGTAGAATGACAATGAGCAGAAGGATCTTAGGGCTCAAGTTCGTAATTCCCTAAAAATAACAAGAGGTAGATATGGTTTTGAAGAAGGCATTTTACATGATGCCTTCATAGGTTAAGGCATAGAATACAAGAGCTTGGACGTTATATATTGAAACAACAAAACGATGGTTGGATCGCATTTGTCAATTCAAGTCAAGTTTATTATCTTCTGATTATAAAAGTAACAACCCAATGAATCAGCATTCTCCGTTCCTCAGTGCAAAACACAACCAGCCGTAACACACATACAGACAAGCAATACATAATGCAGGACAAATGTTTCATTTATACAAATAAATAAATATTGTTTAATGAATAGTAGTGTCTCGGATCAGTAGTATGAACAGTTCTTTTTAATCGTCCAGCATTCTCACTGCCCGTGGGAAGAAGCTGTTCCTCAGCCTGGTGGTGTTGGCTCTGATACACCTGTATCTCTCCCCTGATGGGAGCATCTCAAAGATGCTGTTTGGAGGTTTGAAGAGGTCCTCAATGATTTTGCGTGCCATCACGTCGATGAGGAAGAGGGAGACTCCAGTGATCCTCTCTTCCCCTCTTATGGTCCTGTGGATTGACCTCGGATATATTTCTCTGCAGCAACCATACCACCCTGTGATGCAGCTGGCCAGGACCCTCTCGATAGTGCTCCTGTAGAAGGTTGACACGATGATGGCCCGTAGCCTTGTCTGTTTCATTTGAATATTATTTAGAATAATATATGCAGTTTAAAATTTGAGGAAGGAGTTTTAAAAGATAATTGAGGGGAAAGTATATTTATCTTTACACAAACTAGTTGGAACCTGGAAATTGCTGCCCAAGGATCTGATAGAGTCAGTTATGTTCAAGAGACACTTTGGGAGGTACTTTATTGGCAAGGCATGGAAATATACAAATGCAGGCAGATGGGATTACAGTTGATGGGTAAAGTGGTCAGTATAGGCATGGATGCAATAGAATGAAGGGCCATACATCTCTATGAAATGTAAACGAAAATATGATTAACAGTAGTGCCTTTTCATAATTTATCTGAACTTTCATCTCTGCTTTCATCACTGCACTTCTTATCCAAGTATTCTTTCATTGTGGAAGCTCCATCAAGCTCCAGGCCACTTGCCAAGTTCGTATAAATCTTCTCCTTGTCAGCAGCTAATGATCATGCACAACTGATTGATCCACAGTTAGAAAAGTGGAACTTAATTTCTTTTGGTTTTGCATTAAAAAAACAGAATGAACATGTGTACTAAAGGGAGATATGCCAATATTAAGGGGCAAAGTTTAAGTTGGCTGGCCTGTGAAAAATCAGTAACAATGGAAGAAATACACATCTGACTGTCTCATTCTTAACAATATGTGAAGGAGAATTCTGCTGTGAACCGAAAAACAGCTCATGGACTAATCAAAACACTGAGTTTTTATTTGAACAAAGAGAATTCATCGACAGCAGAGAAGCAAAGAGATTTGGATTTGGTGGTGGAGAAATCTGCTTGGCAGGTCACAAAAACAAACAAAAGTGGAGCAGGAGCCAGCCATATGTCCAGTCGAGCCTGCTCTGCCATTCAACAAGATCATGGCTGATCTGGCTGTGGGCTCAGCTCCACTTACCTGCCTATCCTCCATGACTCTTAATTTCCCCACATTATTGAAAAATCTTTCCACTTCTGAAGTACTTTTATTGAGGCAGCCTCTCCCACTTCAATGGACAGAGAATTTCTTCCTTTGATAAGCAGTTCCTCCTTACCTTGGCCTGAAATTTGTTATAAACACAGCAAAATTCAACTCAAAGCCATTGGAGGAATACTCAGGATTAGGATGTTCTCCCATTTAATTTATAGTTAGAATTAAAAGGATCAGCAGAATGTCTACATTCCATCAACTTTCATCAAATTAGTGAATTAGAAAATCATGGAGTTCCACAGTACAAGAGGAAACCCCTCTTTGGTGTCAAATGAAAAATAGTTTTTAATGTTAAAAACTCCATGTGGTCATCAAAACACCTTTCAAATGTTACCAAGTTTCTGCCTTGACAACTCTAAGATTCCAGATCCAGACACCCTTTGGGTGAAAACATTTTATCTTCTCCTTCATTCTTTTTTAATATTTAATTTACAAATTTTCAAGTCAAAGAGTGCAAAGGGCAAAATAAGTTTCTTAAAAATACTATACATCCATTAATAGCTATTGCGTATGGAACTATAATTAACTGTACCTCCCCTCCCCTGAGAAAAAGAAAAAAGAAAAAGGATAGAGAGCAAGAAAACAAGATAGTTCAAGACTAGACTAAAAAGAGAGAAAAAAAAGAGGTTGTCAGATATGCACTGTCCACCTTCTTGGCCTTAAGTTATCTAGTTTTTCTAGATCCAGGGGAGGGGTACAGACAGGGCGCTCTGAAACAAGGGGGGAAAAAACTAAAGATTTACTGCTATTTGCCATAAATACAACTGCCAAATGTTGATTTTAGAAAAAACCATCTTATTTGTTCCTCAAACTGTAAGTGATTTTCTCAAGGGGAAAATGACTTTTCATTTCAGCATTCTATTGTACCATTCCAAGATGGGAATCAGGTTTCCAGGTAACTGCTATTCATTACTGGGCGCCGACAATGCTATCTTTACAAATTGCATTCGAAATTTCAACACCTTTATTATAGGTCTTAAGCCCGCGATGTTTCCCAGTAAAAACAATTCTAGGTTTTGTGGAAAAAGTTTACCTATAATCTGTTCTAAGAAATTTCCTAGATCTACCCAGAAGGGCTTCACCTTGGAACATGACCAGGTTGAATGTAGAAAGGTTCCCTCCTCTGTGCCACATCTAAAATATTGGTCTGAAATTTCTGATTCAAGTTTATTTAATTTTTGTGGCGTGAGAGGGTGCAGAGAAGGTTTACTAAAATGTTCCCTGGATGGCAGTATCTAGAATACAGAGAAAGATTGGGTGGACTGGGTCTTTATTCACTGGAGCGTAGAAGGTTGAGGGGGGGATCTGATAGAGGTATATAAAATTATGAAGGGAATAGATAGAGTAGGTGTGAATAGGCTCTTCCCCTTGAGGGTAAGAGAGGTTGGAACAAGGGATCATAAGTTAAGGGTTAGGGGGCAAAACTTTAGAAGTAACATAAGAGGATGCTTCTTCACTCAGAGAGGGGTGGCTGAGTGGAATGACCTTCCGGAAGAGGTGGTTGCAGCATGGTCAAATTTGTCATTTAAGAGGAGGTTGGATGAGTACAGGAATGTGAGGGGGTTGGAGGGAGGTGGTACTAGTGGAGTCACTTAAATCGATGTGGACTATGGCCTGTTTCCGTACTGTAATTGTTATATGATGCAAGAAATTATACTGTACCAGTTTATATCTAACTTTAACTGTATTTATCATACTGTCTCAACATAGATAGGACCAGCACTGTTCTCCAATTATTATGTCCAACTCTGATTCTCACATCTATCTTGACCTATGTAACCGCCTTTTAGCAGTTTTTGCTTGAAATAGGAAATACACTGATGAACATTCTCTTTAATTCTTCCACCAATTACCTCAATTCAATATCTCTGGATATTGATCTCTCTGCTAATAAACAACAAAATAAAATTCTGCAAAAAAATTGGATGTAGTGAGCAAAGCAGCGCTTCAGGTTTCAGTGATGCTGAGGTAGGACAACGAGCTTTAGAGAGACAAACGTTTAAAGGTTTCTTTTATAGTCATATAGACAAACAAGGAGTCGCCGTGAGTATTGCCCAGCACAAATTAACTGGCTGTGGTGCAGAGAATTTTTTATATATTAAAATACTGCTGTTTCACTTCAATTTACACCAATAAAAATTTGAATTGCCCTGGGGTATGACTTTCTCTATCTATGGTGGCTCCCATGAGAATTTGACAGCTACAATTTTACAAGGACCATTGCAGAGATTTGCCTTATTTGCATGCAGAACCCACCAGCAATTGTCAAGTTTCCTCATATCCTTTACCCATTCCACGGTTTTTGTGCCTCATTTATCCTCATGAAAAACCCAAAGTGACATACCTGTATAATATATATTGTTATATTAAACACATCTATTGTATAATGCATACATTATGTACATATGTGCATATACATGGATGTGCATATGTACATATGCAAAAAGAGAGAGAGAGAGAGAGAGAGAGAGAGAGAGAGAAAGAGAGAAAACAAAATCATGTGTGCCCTGATAAACATTATTTACTCCATTTTTCTGAAATAAAGTGCCTCAATTGCCAACATAAACTTCATAATTACATACTCTGGATTGTGGAATAACTCTCAAGGAAAATTCTTATTGATAATGGAAGGTAGGAGGGGTAATTTGGTGTGGATTTTGTCCTCAGTTACCCAACATGTCTGCTATGAAATTGCCAGAAGCTGGCATTCTCAGACCAGGGCTGCTCAAGAGCAGCGATCAGGTGTGGGGAAGCTCAGGACTTCAGCAATCAAGGAGTCTTAAACAGCCTGTCAGCTGAAGTGATGAAGTCCAGCAGTTCCATGTGAAACTCCCTTGTTTCAGGAAATCTTTCAATATTGTTGCCTCAAAAGCCCAGAATGAGCTCAGCTCAAATATGCTATAAATCAATAAAACAGTTGGTATTTCCACACATTTCAGCTTTCTTATGGATCAAAGTACAGTAATTAAAAAGTAGTGACTGAATAGGCTCACACCCAGATATTTCAAACAGAATGAAATGAATTCAGTTCCACATCTGCTTTTGACAAATATAAATTACCATTGCTAATGTGATATTGTTCATAGCATACAATTTAAAAGCTTTTCATCACACTAAACCTTCTCACAACAGTGTTGTCAAATTATTATAATTCCCAAAACGGAATTCTGCTTGATGTTGAGCAAAGTCAAAGGCGTTTACATTTTACATTCCCTAAGATAGAACAAGGTCCTATTTATTCTGCTTCTCTGTCTAGCACTGGTTATTTTACTTGAATTCAACAAGAATCTTTTTAATTGTGTAATCAGCCTTACTGTTGATAAACAACTCAATAACAATAACATGTCGATGGTTGTACATTTGTTTCATTGTTGATATCTCGAGATGGCAGAGGTCGACAGCATCGAGTCCACGCTGCTGAAGATCCAGCTGCGCTGGATGGGTCACGTCTCCAGAATGGAGGACCATCGCCTTCCCAAGATCGTGTTATATGGCGAGCTCTCCACTGGCCACCGTGACAGAGGTGCACCAAAGAAAAGGTACAAGGACTGCCTAAAGAAATCTCTTGGTGCCTGCCACATTGATCACCGCCAGTGGGCTGATATCGCCTCAAACCGTGCATCTTGGCGCCTCACAGTTTGGCGGGCAGCAACCTCCTTTGAAGAAGACCGCAGAGCCCACCTCACTGACAAAAGGCAAAGGAGGAAAAACCAAACACCCAACCCCAACCCACCAATTTTCCCCTGCAGCCGCTGCAACCGTGTCTGCCTGTCCCGCATCGGACTTGTCAGCCACAAACGAGCCTGCAGCTGACGTGGACTTTTACCCCCTCCATAAATCTTCGTCCGCGAAGCCAAGCCAAAGAAGAAGAAGAAGAAAAAGAAGAAGAAGATATCTTGCTTAATTGCAATCTTGTCATTTTGAAAGGATTGGCCAAATCAAAATGTCTACCTTTGTACGGTGTCTGTGTATTCTGATATGCGAAGTTATGAGAAGGGTGGGAAGCAGTAGTTAATTCAACCGTTTTATTTCCTGGCTAGTGAAACAATGGGCCAACTGAATATAATAAACAACAGTAACATTATGAGGAGCCTACAGATGTTGTGATTGTAAAAACACACAGAAATACTGGAGGAACTCAGCTGGTCTCGCAGCATCCATAGGAGGTAAAGATATATTACTAACGTTTTGGGCATGAGCCCTTCTTCAAGGAATAAGAGCAAAGAACCTGGCTGGAAGAGGAGTCTAGACTAACAAAAGGTGTTAATTGGATATGATAAGAGGAGAGGTGAGGATTGATTTTGGACAGAGGGAACAGGAAAGAGAGAGAGCACGCACGATCTGGGGAAAGACAACTGTGGTGGGGCGGGGGGAAGGATAAGATGAAGAGGGAAGAGGTGGAGGGTTAACGAAAGCCAGAGGAGTCGACATGAATGCCATCTGATTGGAGGGTGCCTAAACAAAAGGTGAGCTGTCTTTCCTCCAATTTGTAGGGGGTCTCAACCTGGAAGTGCATGAGACCAAGACCCTCACATTCTGAATGTTCCCTCCAAATGTTGCTTGCCTTTTTTTCCCACACTTTTCTTCAATAAAGCATTCCTCAAATCCCACTGTTTGATCACCACGTCAGCAAAGGAATGGACCGGGGAATTGAAATGGGTGGGCACTGGGAGATCCACACTATTGCATCAGAGAGAACCAAGGTGCTCAACAAAGTGATCTCCCAGTCTCAGCGCCCAGTCTCTCTGGTGAAGAGACCAGAACAGTAACATGATGTTCAAACCATCTAATATCTCAAATGGAGGATTTGAGCATGTCACTTAATTGGGGGGAAAAAAACTCCTGAACCTTGATCATTCTGAAGACTATCGCCAAATTCATGAACAGCCCAAGCAGTATATCAGTATCAGATGCAGCGTAGTGAACATCAACAAAAACACGACCTGGGAAAGCCCTGGAAGTAAGCTTCACCCGTGGATAATTGCTAGCATTTGTATTAGAGCTTGTTTTTCTACATTAAATACAAGAGCATCACAGAGGTGTAATGTATGTCTGGACATGAAAAGCATTTGCCATGGTGATCAAACAGTGGGATTTGAGGAATGCTTTATTGGAGAAAAGTGTGGGAAAAAAAGGCAAGCAACATTTGGAGGGAACATTCAAAATGTGAGGGTCTTGGATGACAGAACTACCAACATTGGACAAAAAAAATCTTGGAAGATGGGAGTTATGAACTATAGGCCAGAGTCCAAGAATAGGATAATTGAAGTAAACTGGGGTCATTGAGGGCAAGTGCCTCAAAAGTCTTAACAATCGGATTAGAACTTTTATCAGGGTCCATAGAGGAACAATGGAATGGAATATTCTAGGTCAGGAAAGAACATTTAAGGTGAGCTGGATAATCAACAGACAGTATATTTTGGCGAAGCTGGACTTTAAAAATAAAAAGTTGTAAGATAGTGATAACAATGTTTTTTTTTAATGTTGGCAACTGTGGAAATACAAAAGAAATTGCAAATACTGGCAGATGAGACAAACACAAGATAAATATTGAATGCAGAGCACTGAGAAGATTACTTTAAACGAGCATATTTTTTAAAATTATGCACAAGGTTTTTAAACAATCTTTCTCATTTAGATGATTGCAGACTTCCTTTGCAAATCTATAATAAAACTGCCAGTTTCAAATCAAGCCTGAAAAAATGGTGACGCCGCAGGAGCCTGCTGTAACAGCAACACTGCAAATGTTGTCGACCCAGGGAAGCAGAGGCACAGCACTCCCCTGCAGGGGCCTACTACATCGTCCTATTGCCGATGGCTCTATGTAGGCTTTAAAGAAGACAAGGGTTTTTTTTAAACTGCTTTCACAGTGGCCTTGAGGGGGTGCAGATACTGGGGATCAATGACCGGTGCAAGGAGAACACTGGAGGCTCACGCAAAACAGCATTTTGAAACTTGAGATGACCCCAAGGCAGGCAGAGGCGTAGCTGGGGGCGGGGGGGGGGGGGGGGGCACAGGGGTCAATTTTCAGCAATTTTGTAACTCTTTAGTTCCCCTGTGCGAAGAGTCAAACCTCTTTTTTTTTTAACTTTATCACATGTTGATACTATCTGTTGTAGCATAAACAAACTTATAATTGCTTCATGAACTTCTCGTACCACACAGGCATCTCATAAAACACCTGCATAGAATTTACAATATTCTAGTAGTAGGCTACTGTCCATTATAATTTTTAATGGGGCGCTCGTATATAAAGCTGGTTATAACTCAAAAAAAAACTATTTCCATCAAAAATACCATAGGAGGAAAGTGTCTTAGAATTATCGAAACTATCGGAAAAATATATTTTTGTTGTCAGAAAATTTATTGCGCAAAACTGCAAATTTACCTGTATCTGTGCCATTACCTTATCATGGGCCAGCTTCACCTTTGTAAATTTATAATATAGCCTAATATTCTAAGGATTTGTAGAAATGTTGTGCATGGTTAGGAGAAATAGCTCCAAAGGTGTTTTATTTTCTCCTTGGATTTCAAAATATAACAAGTTAGTGACAAAAGGTTTAAGTGCAATAAGTTTGAGGCAGAAAGGCATGTGAACCTTAGTCACTGTAAACTGCGGTGTTTGATTCTTCCGAGTCAATTCACTGAACTATAGGCCAGAGTCACTGATAGAAGAATGTGGTGGAGAGAGAGGCCACAGGGGCCCACGTTCTGGGGTTATGTCTTTAACAACTTTGATGAAAAAGAGTCATGGAGTCACTGTCATCTGTCTCAGAACACTTTTGTCTTTGTATTGGAACTCATTGAGCCTCACCTGAGGTGCAAGAGAACAAACTGGTGACAGCCTTGGAACCTCGGTTTATAGACTCGCTGTGGCTTTCTGGTGGTATGCAATCCCATGTGAATATCAATGCACAAGTTGTTTTTCTGGTGTTGGTCCATCTACAGCATTTGTGTTGGTTCACCAGTCTACTGGTGCATTGAGGAGGGCCCTTTCTAAATGTTTTGTTGTCCTGCCAAGTGATGCACATCTTGAGGAGATAACTGACGGATTTGCAGAACAGGGTTATCCAATCTGTGCTGGTGCCATCGATGGCACACATATTCCCATTACAACCCGCCATGAAAATGCTCAAGCCTACTACAATCAAAAAGGGTAGTACTCAATTGTTCTTCAAGCTGCAGTTGACCACAATTGCTGGTAAGAAACTTGGCCTGAGTTACAATTATCTGTATTTAATCTGTGAATGTGTAATGTGTTGCATATGTCGATCTATACATTCATTCCTTTGATTTTCCAGCTTCACAGACGTGTACATGGGTTGACCAGGCTGCACACATGATGCTCAGTGTTAGCCAATACAGCCATCTACAGAAAGGCTGAAGATCAAGGTGGGTACATCCTCCCATGTGAAGCAAGTTAATATACCCTACTGCACTGTAACGTATGTGTGGATCACAGAAGAAATCATGTTTTATGGTCACATGTAACCATAATGACAATGAAATGTTTATAAGTTGAGGTAAAAGAGTGGTTGACTGACTACTTCAAATGAAACTTATGACAAGATCAAGAGTATGTTTCTCGCCTGTTATTGTATCGTGGCCACTAAAAAACATTAGTGAACAGATTGTTAGTGATTTCAGCGGTTGGACAAGTTTTCTTAAATCGACATTGCTCTGCCCTCAGTGGCTGGATGATTTATCATGGCTCTAGGTTCAAGCACTAACAGTATCCGAAAATACTTTGGGTATTGCTGGCTAGGGGTCTAGATACAGGCAGAAGATATGCTAGTGGTGGTCCTTAGGGAGTCCCCGAGGAGTACTCGGGGTCACTTGTCTCTCCCTCCTCCATCAGCCTTAGGACTTCCATTTGACTCCTGTGCAGGAGGCTTCTCCTGCCTACCTTTTGCTTTTTTCCTTTCCTGATTTTTCCTGTCCTGCTCCTTTCTATGTGCACATTCTTTCTGGAGGACATCCATATGTTTACTGTCCCCCACTTTTGCCAATTTTACCTGCAAGTCTATCTCTTTTAACCATATAACCATATAACCATTTACGGTGCGGAAACAGGCCATGTCGGCCTTTCGAGCCCGTACCGGTTCACTAGAACAACTCCACTAGCTCAAACCTCCCGCTCACCGCCAATTACCCTCCAACTCCCTCACCACCATGTATACATCCAACCTTCTCTTAAATGACAGAAGGGACCCTTCCACAACTATCTCATTCGGAAGGTCATTCCATTCTGCCACCACTCGCTGAGTGAAAAAGCCACCTCTAATATTTCTCCTAAAGTGATACAATTGTGCTAACAGGCACCTCTTTCCAATGAGCTCTTTAATGAATTCATCATCCCAAGTACCCCCCCCCACCACCCCACCGCCAAACAGCCAGCCTTCTCTCCATAGTCTTTTATTTAAATGTCTCAGAAACTTTTCGAATTATATTTTCAACCTCCAGATAGTTGTATCTATACAATTCCCCATTGTACCTCAGGTACCTGAGCTCCCCGAGCACACACATACACACAAACTCACTAATGGTCCCTGACTGGACTAGTTCCCTGAACTCTTAACTGAGCTCCCTGAGCTCTTATTCAACCACGGTCCTGGACTGCTGAGTTCCTTGAAATCTCCCCAGAGACATTCCTTGGTCCCCGACCAGACCCTTTTGCAGGTCTGTTTCCTAACATCTGCCCCTTCTCTTTTTCTCATGATTTTCCTGCCTGTTCGAGCTCTTCTGTCCTGCCTCCTCCAGCTCTGGGGCACAGGCCTCTACCCCTCCATCGGACTCTCTTACCTGTTGGTGTTCCTCGGGAGGGATATCACCAGCATCCTGGTGAATCTCCCCTCCCCTCTGACTGTCATACGATGGGGGCAGGTGCTTCAAAGGATCCCAGGGAGGTACATCTGCCTCCTCATTTTTCACAGCAACCTTAAACAATTCGGTCACCCAGATTCAACATGCTGCATGATCTGACTCCTCCAGGTCTGGAGGGCTTCTTTCATTTATGAATAAATTTAATTTCTGACATATCCAAGTTTCATCTGACCACAGTCGGGGCCACCAAACCAAAGACCCCAGAATCGGAGTGAGGCCATTTGTAATAACAAAACTTTATCATAGTTTCCTTAGTCTTTCCCTGGGTCCTTCCCCAACCCCAGTTTCCTAACATCCACCCCAACGGACTATCGGGCGGAATGTCAATACCGGGACCCCCACTATAACCCATATCCCTGTCAGATCACTCACTCCTGACAGAATCCCAGTCGCCCGAGTAGCACTTAATAGTCAATTTTTCTTACCCGGGTCTCGTGCACGAGAGTTGCCCCGACCGAACCACTCCTCCTACCGGAGTCCCTTCTTCTGTTCCACTCCCTCCACCGGAGCTTCCCTAGGTCCTGTTCTCCAGAGTCTCCTGTCTGGATATCACTCGCTCAAACCGCTGACGGCAAGCAAGGAAATCGGAGACCACTGAAATCAGTGGGGTGCACCTTCTTGTTCTTCGATAGCCAGTTGGCAAGCAGTGGGAGTTGAGGATCCCGGATGACCCCCAAGCTTGTGAAATATAAAATGTTCACAATCGCTACTCTGGAGGCAAAGTCTTGGAGAACAGGTTCAGCTTTATTTCGAGTCTGCAGAGTCGTGTCTCCCTGGTCTGGAGACATACCGGAGGTTCAGAATCATTGCTCTTTTGTACAGTCCCGCGCTCAACATCACCCCACCTTCATTTACCTTCTTCCAATCAGAATCCCAATACATTACAACATTCTCCTTTTTCCCTTCCATCAATACAGGTATCACTCAGTTTCTCCCTCATCATACATCGCATGTCATGTTCATTAGTTAATTCCCTCCTTAGGGGCGTCTGAGTTAATATTCATGCCTCTATTAAGCACAGTACTAGCGATAGACTACCTTAGGTCACTGTACCAGCCTGAACCAGATCCTTGGATCCTTGGGGCTCCTGATAAGAAGAGGTCTACTAGCTAGTATTGTCTGTTTTCAAGCTCTCATCTACATTCTTTGCATTCCATCCCTTTTCACAGAATGGTGTGAGTTTAGTGTGAGTTTAATCATCTTCAACCATATTTTACATCATGAACCTGATGATAAAATAAAAAATATCTTTTTACCTGGCTGATCGGGAGGATCAGCTTGATCAATTTCTGTGGTGATGTCCGTTTCCAGGCCTCTAACATCTCCTCCTGCATCAACACTGCTGCTGGCGGCAGGAAATGCAGCAGAGATGGATTGAGGGGAAGCTGTATCATCCATTATTCACCGAAGCATGACCAGGTTGGCAGAGTAGCTGGTTCCCCATGTTGAATGGCACAGGTCGAAAATTGGGTCAATCCAGATGCCCGCTGCCATTGTGATCCACCACCTGATTAAACTTCTTTCGGAGGCTTTTCAGTTTTATTATAATCTGGGCTTTGCTCTGTTCAAAGCCACAGTCCCCAAGTTGAGAGGCCAGCCTCTCAAATGAAAGAAAATCAGGCTGTCCTTTACTGTGCCCGTTACCTGGCAATCAACTTCATCGCTTCATCTTAAGCCCTCTGTGTGAAGAGCTCAAAGACCTTATTGTCGCCCCAATTTGAAACCATGGTAAGAGCTGAATTAATCCCAATCCTATCTTGAGTGTTTCCTCACCGTTGCAGAGTTCATTGGTGTGGATGATGTTGCTACATTTTGAATTTCCTCATTTACGTCGCACGTAAAAGACATCATCACGACCCTTCCAGTTTCGACCCAGCAACACAGGTCAGCCGTTTTAGACTGGTCCCACATCTATACTCTCCACTGCTGATGCTACCTGCCTTGGCAGATCAAAGCCAGGCAAGTCTAGACCACCACCCCCCCACCCCCCCCGCACCCCAAAATCTGCCTTCAATGCTTTCACACAGCAGTCGATAGGAGAATAATATCCAGGTATCAGTATTGTGTAAAAGGGGTAAGTGACTCTGTGGGGGGGGTGGGGGTGGGGGGGGACATCCTCTTTGCTTCTTTCTCTGAATGAAAGGAGAAGCAGGCAATGCATATGGTTAATCTTTGGCAGACTAAAGGGAATTTCATGTAATATTTGCATTTGTTTTACTACATGACAATACATAGTATCTGATCCAAAAGAAAAGTTGGAGTTAAGGCACTAGTCAAGGCATTTTATTTGTACACGGCAGTGATGAGTGCAGCAAAATGAAACTATAAGGGAAATGGCAATGTGCAACAGAAAAATGAAAATATTGCAAGCTAGCAATCGTTTCTTCATGCTCTGCAGTTTTTCTCAACTTCATCGCTCACCCTGAAGCAATAGCTCCAATATGACCACTCCACCTACAGGAAAGGGGTCTCAATGGTTGAAAGAAAAGTGACAAATTTCTTGACTTTTTCATGATTTACAACTAATGAAAGTATTACCCATCAAAACTATACATTCCTACTGGCAAGTGAAGAACATTTCCAACTCAATTTTGTCATGTTCCAAAATGCACCAGAGAAAATGTATGATCTGCAAACATCCTCAGAAGTGTTGTTTTGCCTGAGCCTCAGGTTCACAACAAATATAATCAATGTGCTGGAAGTGAAATGACTCAAATGTGGCGGAAGCCTTTTGTTGACATCCATCTGGTATTATCTTGTAAGCTCAAGGCCCCTAGTCTTTCTTCCTCACAGGTAAGACAGTGTGAGTGAGAAATGCAGCAACTCCTCTTTCTGGGGCAAGCCTCATTCTTCGCCTCAAAATTCTCCAGGATCACCTTCAGATACAGAGTCTGCTCAGTGCAGCAGGATGAGATATGTTCATGCTTCTTCTTCCAAAAGGTTCACAGGGGGATCACAGAGATTCACAGCCTCAAAGAATGAGGTCACCTCAGTTGCCTCCTCACAGACAGGCGTACATAGGATCAGTTGAAGATCTTTCATGTTGGTCTGTATGACAGCAAACCCACAGAGAGAATGGCCTCCCAGTCCTCTCTCACGGAAGTCTTAGGTGACTGCAAATAGGAGAGTCCAGACCAGCTGCTGAGCCTGGGGGAGCTGACTGACTCCACCTGTTCCTTTGAGTCAAATGAAACTCCTAAAAGACAAGGCTTCCCAGTTGAGTTGTTCACAGCCCTGTGGGACAGATGGGCCAGACCTGTCGGAATTGTACGACCCTATGCTTCTGAATGGCAACAGGTCCGGTTCCTTGAAAAAAGAATCAACCTCATCTGCAAGCAGAAGGCGAAGGACGACATCAGGAATGCATTTCAAATTGTAAAACTGCTTCGTTCCGCAAAATGTTAGAAAAAGTAGTGCTATGTTCAGATTCTAACGATGCCATCTGGTCAAGAATATTACTCAGGTAAAGCTCAAAACAGTCACGTTTGATTTGTTGTACCATGGGCAGGTTATTCTTGCCTACACTTTTAATCCTCACCTCATGCATCAATTTATTTCATTCTTAAACAAAGGAAGCCACAGCACCAAAACAAATTGTGAACGATCTGCAGAAATTCAAGATTGGCTTTACATTTGCAGGATAATTGGAATCGACTAACATGTTCTTTACTCAGAAACCAGATGCAACTTTAATCCATATTTAATACATTTTAAATCGCATACAGTTCTGGCCACAAAAACCTCTAATTAAAAACAAGTCTAGATTATACTGAGCCTTCACACAACTCCACAAAGTTTTAGCCTCTACCTCAAAAGAACGTATTTGTCTTTGAGTGAGGTAAAGGTTCTATACAGACTCCTTTGAGGGCTGGGGGGGTGTGGAGGAGAGGGGGAGGCAGGGTTGATGGCTAGAGGAGAGATTGAGTAAGACATAATCTCATTGAAGGACATAATATTCTCAAGGTGCTTGCAAGGAAGGTGGAAGGAAGACTGTTCCCTTGGCTGCACATCTAAAATGAGGGGTCTGAGTGTCGAAAGAAAAGGACAGATGCTTGGGTTTGAGAGAAGGAGAAATTGCTTTGTGAATCATTGGAATTTTCATCTCTGATTGTTCAGTTTATTGCACATGGAAATAGATTTTTGCTTGTAAAAGGATTCAAGAGCAGTGGGGAGATGACAGGAAGGTAGAATTTAGGGACAAATATCAGCTGGGGATCTTATTTATTTGCAGAGGAGGCTCAGGATGTGAATGGCCTATTCTTATGACTTGTATTGTTCCTTTGCTAAAGAAGGGTTGATGTTTAAGCAGAAGTATCTGCCTTATTTAATTTACTGGTAGGTGATCAAAGCTCACCTCCATGAAATGCTTTAACAAACTGAAATTATGTTCTATTATATTATCACAGAGTGCATCATTTTAAACTCTTGCCACTTTCAGTTAAATACAGGAGGCAAAATGAGACAAAATAGCTCTCCTCATTTAAGAATATAGAACATAAAAATCTAGAGCACAATACAGCTGACAATAACCTACTCTGCGAAATGCCTCATAATTTCATACGGTATCAACTTCAATTTTTCTCCGTTCCAGCAATGTACCTAATTAACTCTTAAAATGTCATATTGTACCTGCCTCCATCACTGTTCCCAGCAGCACATACCACACACCCACCACTCTGTGGGAAGAACTTGCCTCTTGAATCTCCCTGGACTTGCTCCCAATCACTTTAAAACTATGCACCCTGTTAGTCATTTCAGCCCTGGGAAAAATCCTCTGGCCATCCACAAGTTCAATGCCTCACCTTATTTTTTATATCTCTATCAGGTTACCCCCCCCCCATCCTCCATCACTCCAGTCTAGGCAAAATTCTTGTAAATCTCCTCTCCATAACATCCAAAACTTTCTTGTAATGAGGTGACCAGAATTGAACACATTATTCCAAGTGGAGTCAAACCAAGGTCTTATATCGGTGTAACATTACTTCACGGCTCTTGAACTCGAATCCACACTTGTTGAAGGCTAACACACCATACCCCTTCTTAACAACACTAAGTTGATGCCGATTCACAAATAACACACTTTCTGTGGGGATCACCTCCTATCATCTCCTGCCTTTGCCACCTCTCCCCCTCCCTTTTTGTTCGGATGCCTGCCGGCATTCCCTTATCCTTGATGAAGGGCTGAAGCCCAAAATCTCATTTACTACATAAAGGACGTTGTCCATAAATATTCTTTGCTATATAAATGAGACTCTTTGACCTGTTGAGCTTCTCCAGCATTTTGTGTTTTTATTTCAACCATGGTGTCTACAGATTTTCATGATTTACTTCTGTTTGGTTTTTTTTCATGTCAGTCACAGACACATTCTCACAAGAACAAAGTAAGGAGACAGAAGATTTTTCTGACGCTTGACCACAATTAACAAGGGAACAAGAATTCCAGTAGCAATTGAAAGGGAAATAGATTAAAAAATAATGAAAAAGAATGTAAAAGAACATCCAGAAAAATTACACAAAATTGCACGTGTGGTTAAACAATGCTGTTACAGTGCCAATAACTGGGTTTCGAATCCCGCACTGTCTTTAAGGAGTTTGTACGTTCTCGGTTTCATCTTGCATTTGTATGTGTAAGTTCTTAGGTGTGAAATATAAAGTGTTCGCAATCACTACTCTGGAGAAAAAGTCTTGGAGAACAGGTTCAGCTTTATTTCGAGTCTGCAGTCAGGTGTCCCTGGTCTGGAGACACACCGGAGGTTCAGAATCATCGCTCTTTTGTACTGTCCCGCGCTCAACATCACCCCACCTTCATTTACCTTCTTCCAATCAAAATCCCAATACATTACCACATTCTCCTTTTCCCTTCCATCAATACAGGTATCACTCAGTTCCTCCCTCTTCATACATCGCATGTTATGTTAATTAGTTCATTCCCTCCTTAGGGGCGTCTAAGTTAATGTTCACGTCTCTATTAAGCAAGCGCAGTACTAGCTATAGACTACCTTAGGTCACTGTACCAGCCTGAACAAGATCCTTGGATCCTTGGGGCTCCTGATAAGAAGAGGTCTACTAGCTAGTATTGTCTGTTTCCAAGCTCTCATCCTCATTCTTTGCATTCCATCCCTTTTCACAGAATGGTGCGAGTTTAGTGCGAGTTTAATCATCTTCAACCATATTTCTTTAAAGTTGTTATAAACAGTACCATGTCATGCCATGAGGCTGCAAGCCTCCATTACAGATCTTACATGCTGCAGCGTTCTGCTCTGTGTCAGACCCTGCTGGCAGCCAAGACACGGGGGCTATAATCCTTAAGGCATTGCTAGTTGCATTGCAACCACAATCATTATCATTACATCCTCTGTGTCTACAAGGGTTTTCTCTGGGTGCTCCGGTTTCCTCCCACCCTTCAAAATGTACCAGGCTCATTGGGTGTAATTGGGCAGTGCAGGTTCAAGGGCCTGTTTCTGTGCTGTTTGCCTAAATTTTAAAAAGACCGGGTACCTTGATGGTGGGCTCAGGCTTGAAATGTTTGTAACCCCTTTATTTCCCATGGGCACTGCATGACTTGCTGAGTATCTTCACCATTGTACCACCATCACAGCATCTGCAGACTTTCCTGTTTGACTCAAGAAAAAAAATTAGACATTGTTTCTCAAGACCAACATTATTATTATATTCGCCCCATAGCAGCATGTCATTCCAAATTTCACTTCCAAGTGCTCTATTGTCATACTTCTTAAACATTTGGAAACTAAATGTATATGGGTATAAAGTAGCTTCAGAGTTGTTCATTTCCTCCCCATCATTTCACCAGTTTCCCCTAACCTTGTGGTGTACACCCATGTGGTGCTAACGCACACACATACCAAAGCTATTACTCACTGTGTATGCTCTTTTAGCTTATGACAGAATAAAGTAAAGCATGTGGCCTTTGTGCCCATTCATTAAAATTAAATAAATCTGCCACTTGTGGTCAGCAGAATGAATGTCACACAGGCTCCAGGATATTTGTAAAACACAGACAATTCAAAAATCTTTTCTGGGAGGATAACCTACCACAACTTCCTGATGTGATCTGCATATTCCGTTATGTTTGAATCAGGACTCTGTGTCCTTACAAGCCAATAAATTGTATTATACTCACAACAGAACAGACCAATAACTTAACACCAGATAAACACCCACTTGGCCCATTCAGGCCAGGGATCATGTAACAATTCTATTTTCTCTTGTACTGTGTAACTACAAATAATTTTTCCATAGGTACCTATCCAAAGTCAAGATTCATTTGGTTTCCAATACCCCCTTCAGGCACAGAGTTTCCGATATAACCACTTGCTTTATTTATTGCCAATTATTTTATCGCAGATTCCCCATCACACCCAACCCAACCCTATCTTTGAACCATTCAACCACAGAAATATCTGCTCTTTACTTAAGCTGTTAGTTACAAATTTGGACCTTTTCAACCACCCCTTGTCAACCACCCCTACTGCAAGGAAAACATCCTCAGAATTCTATCAGAAACAATGCAGCCTCTGTTCAAGACCAGAGAAGAAGATGGGGCGTCCTCCTGACTAACAGACAGAGCCACATCCCCAAGTAGGACAAAATGGGCACTCGAATGGCAGCAATGGATTTATAGGGGGAAAAGCTGCTACATAATACAAAAGAATGGTTTGTGGAAGGTATCAGTTCACAAATAGGTTTTTCTCTTTTAAATAAAAATGGCATCAGTTTAGATTCCAATAAAGTAGCATCCAGAGAGTAAGATATCTCACCTCTCAAATGATCAATTAATGCAAACTGTGAAGTGCTATTTTTGATCACAATTTAATTAACTACTCAACACAGACAACAACAATTAAGCCAGCGTCCCCAGAGACAGGGCAATTAGAAAGATCAGATCATCCACTCTACATAAATTTGACAGTCATCCAGTGACCCCTATCAGAAAGGCTGCATGTTGGTCGAGGTGAGATTGAATCCCCGTGAGCTAGCCTGGTGCACTCAATGGATCAATCAGCAGATGACGAATTCCCTTGTGCAAAAACTACTAATGAAGACGTGCTTGAAGGACAGCACTGTAATTTAGTAAAAAAGCAAAGGGAAATATTAGTCAATGGTGCTATAGCTTTTCCTACTTTAAAAAAATGCTGCTCGAGGATACAGAATTCATACAAAATTTTAAAAAAAGCTTTTAATTGCAGAAACGACACAACTCTTTTTTTATCGTTATTCTTCAACATCAAGTTGTGACATAGGTTCCAGGAGTCGTATTAAGACCAAAAGTCACTTCAGTGCAATTCAGATATCCTTCTAATAATCATCAGAAAAAGTTTAAACATCAGGAAGCAGAAAATTTCTCAGATTGTATTCAGAACACTATTGAAATAAAAAGCACTTATCTGCTTGTCATCACATGTGCATCAGCAACTAAGGATTATATATGTTAATATCAGATTTTAGAGTTGATACAAAGGTCAGGTATGCGCCCCTTGAGCCAAAATGGTCCTCACAGGACGTTACGGCCCTGCCAGTCAGCATTCAGAACACTGGGAGAGGTCATCATCCTTTACTGGAGCAACCAAATATTTTCACA
This sequence comes from Narcine bancroftii, assembly GCF_036971445.1. Lineage (NCBI taxonomy): Eukaryota > Metazoa > Chordata > Chondrichthyes > Torpediniformes > Narcinidae > Narcine > Narcine bancroftii. The sequence continues at coordinate 15,226,408 of NC_091474.1, read as the reverse complement.
CTGAGTCTGACCGTGTCACAGGGCAGAAATGGAGGTCAAATCATTACTCTTGCACCCAGAAAGGTCTCCAGCTGAAGCGCTCACGGAGTGCCCTGGGTTTCTCCGCAGGCCAGACTTTTATGTCAAGACATTAGATTTGAAAGAATGAGATGAAAAGAGATACATTTATCAAATGCAAGTAAAACGAAATTCTGCAAGGTCAAAGATCACTCAGGGAATTTCATTTTCAAATTCACCAATACTTGCTCATTGAAAGAATGTGTTATTGTGAATCAGTTTAACCTGATTCTATCAGGAGTATTGTATGTCTTTGACAAGCATGATGCAAAAGGTCACAGTACCCTCAAGATGCATTTTCCCCAAGCAAAAATAGAGATCCCTGTGGCAGTTCCATTGTTCAACAGCCGTGCACTTCAACCACAGTATGGAAATATCTAAATTCCTCAGATCTTGCTCAGGTTTTCTTTACACTCAGGTTTTTCAAAATAAGTCACAGATAAATTAAAGCCCTATAGACGATAAATAAAAGTAACATGGTGAGGAAAAAAAAATCTAATCTGCTGGAGAAATTCAGCAAGTGGGAGAAAAAGAATCATTGGACATTACGAGTCAGAACCCTTCAAGTGCCGATCAGGATTTGAGTCTTGATGAAAAGTTCTGACCTGAAATAGCGCCAATTCTTTTTTTCCCACTGATACTGCTCAACCTGCCTGGTTCCTCCAGCAGTTTGTTTCTTGGGGCAGATTCCAGGATCTGCAGTCTTGGCGATGATTCAAATAGCCGAGCAGACTTGATGGGCTGAATGGCTGAACTCTGCTCCCATCTCTTGTAGTTTCTTGTGTCTCCTGAGTAAATGATTCCTTCCTGTATTATCGTGGTCCAGAGAACCTATACAACTGAAATGAGTGTTTATATTATGTGAGAAAGAAAATAGTGAATTAATGATCAGATAACACAAAATTGCAATATGTGATAGCTAAAAATGTTGAAATTATAGTGCTGGTGAGGTCATTGGATTACACAATTTGGATGGGTTTTGTATTATGCTTTAGTTGCCAGAAATTGAATCAAATAATTGAATTCTATGCTCGTTTATACTCAGCATGTAATAATAGTGTGATGCAAAATATAACAAGTAAAGAGATTTTTCTGTAATGTGCGGCTGCAACATGAAGTAGCACGATACAGAATCTTCCGTGTGGAGGAACTTGCACTGCAGCCCAAGTGAAAGTGCCAGCTTTAGTCTCATTAACAGGGGAGGACACAAATCCAACAAAGAAACACCCCAGGCCACTCTTGTGTTCTTTCCAGAAGCCAGCTCAAAAGTACTATTGGCAGTGGCCTAGAAGCAGATTTAAGCCAATGACTCGGTTTGCAGCGTGGGGGCCCAAAAAGGAAGCAGGGGAAAAAAACTTTTTTTTTGTTTTGCTTCATTTGAAAATGAGAACAGACGTCCATTTGTCCATAATCATTATTGAGCAGGGTGCAATTGCCAAGTGCTGCTTTAATAATCAATCTTGTAATAAAGTGACTGAATCCCAAACCGCAACAAATTTAAAAATCAAGAGCAGAGAAAGTTTGTACCAATGGTACTTTAATGGGCTTTCTCTTCAGCACATTGACATTCCAAGCATTGAAAACTATAACAATTTCCTATTTGAAAATAATGTTTTTAATCTCATTTATATATTTTATTGGGACCTCTACCAATCTTTTGTGAGGTCAAGCCAAAGTTGCCTTTGATTTCTGAAATCTCTCCAGGCAAATGCTTCTTCCCTCACCGTGGCAACAGCCAAGAGGTGCAGTAAGGCTCAAACCCACATCTGACCATCACTTAGCAACAATGGAGGCAAGGTCCAAGAACAACAGACCAGACACCATGCCTTTCAATGTGGACAAACAAGTTTGTCAGTTACATTAAAGTATTTCTAATGAATGTCATTTTACTGAAAGATCTTCAAGAAATGCCAAGTTTCTTCAACTCGTTAGCAAATTGGCTTGTTGCTTGTCACTGCTTGGATATTCTGTGCCTTGAAAGCAGAACCTGATTCCAATTAGAGACCAATTACCAATAGAATTTGCCAGTGTTCAGTTCCAATTTGTAAACAGCCAGCTCCTGATGTGAAGGTTGTGAAGTTCATATTTTTCTTCTTTTAGAAGACTATTAGAAGTATTCAAAATTGTGAAGCATTTTAATGGAGTAATTGGAAAAAGATCATTGATTCAAAATGATTGGTAATTGATAGTGAACACAAAAGACTGGGAGCAGAAGTTGGCCACATCCCCTGAATCCTACCAGCCATTTTATATAAGCATAAGTAAATCACAAAATTCTGTAGACATGGTGGTTGAAGTGAAAGCAGAAGATGCTGGAGAGGTTCAGTAGATCAAACAGTGTCTTTTATGTAGCAAAGGCAAAGCTACATAACTGAAGTCTTAGGCTTGAGCCCTTCAAAGTATGATAAAATGTCAGCAAGCATCCAAACAAAAGAGTAGGAGGCAGGAGATGATAGGTGGAGAAAGGAAGGAGGGGGTAGCAGGGTTGGGTGGAAAGACAGAAAAGGGGGGGGGGGGGTGGAGGGGAAAGAAAAATCAAGCAGGTTGAATAGAAAGCAGTAAAGTCAATGTACATGCCATATGGCTCAAGGGTGCCCAGACAGAAAATAAGGTGGTGTTCCTCCCATCTGCAGATGGTCAGGGTAAGACAGTACACAAGGTCATGGGCAGACATGCAAGCGTGGGAGTGTGACCTGGAATTGAAATGGTTGGCCACTGGCAGGTCACTGTGGTTGCAAATGGAAGAGAGGTTCTAAGCAAAGCTATCTCCCAGTGCAACCGGTCTCTCTGATGTAGAGAAGGCCACAAAGGGTGCACCAGATTCAGCAAACAAGTCCTCTGGATGTACAGTTGAAGTGTCGCTTCACATGAAAGATCTGTTTGGGGCCTCAGACCATGGTGAGGGAGGGAGGTGTGAGCGCAAGTTTTGCACCTCCTGTGGGCACAGGGGAATGTGCCAGGAGTGTGATGGGTGAGGAGGGATGAGTGCACAAGTGAATCGTGGAGGGAGCAATCCTTGCGGATGGCCAAGAGGAGAGGAGAGGAAAAAAATGTGTCTGGTAGTGGGATCCTGTTGTAAGTGCCAGAAATTCTGGTGGATGATGTGTTGGATGTGGAGGCTGGTGGAATGGTAAGTGAGAATGAGGGGGATTCTATGTTGCATCTTGGGACAGAGGGGACCAGGGCAGATGAGAGGGAAATGGAAGAGATGCGGATGAGGGCTAAGTTGATAGTGGTGGAGGGGAAGCCACATTTGTGGAAGAAGGCAGACATTTCAGAAGCTCTGGACTGGAAGTCCTCCTCTTGGGAAGAGATGCGGTGGAGATGGAGAAATTGAGAGAAGTGGATGGAATCCTGGCAAGGGGCAGAATGCGAGGAGGTATAGTCCAGGTAGTGGGAGGGTTTGTAGTACATAATCAGTGGAAAACACCTCTCCCAGGATGGAGACAGAGAGATCTAGGAAGGGGAGATTATTATCAGAGATGGACCAGGTGAGTTTGAGATCAGGGAGGAATTTGGATGCGAAGTGAATGAAGTTGACAAGCTCATTGCAGGTGTATGAAGCAGCCCCGATGTAATCATCTATATTCTCGAGGAAGAGTTGGAGGGTCTTGCCTGGGTAGGCTTGCAGCACGGATTGCTCCACAAAGCCCACAAACAGGTAGGCGTAGTTGGGACCCATGCGGGTACCCATGGATTTTGATTTGGAGGAAGGGGAATGAGTTGAAGAAGAAGTTATTCAGAGTGAAGACGGGTTCTGCCAGGCAGGAAGTAAAGGGTAACCAACATTTTGGGTCTGGGCCATTTGTCAAACAAACATCATTTGTGTTACAAGAGTTATGCATACATCATGTGTCCACCCATGAAATCATAAAAGCTCAAAAATTATAGAGAATTGTTTTTGCATCGAACACAAATAAGGCAATTATACTTGCAAAGAATCAAATGTTTTCATATACATTTCTTACATAACCATCAAAATCATGATTTTTGCCATTGAATTTTGTTTAGAACAAATCAAAGCGTTGGTTACAATTACAGTGCATGTAAACATGTTAGTCATCAATTGCATGGTTTTCATTACAACTTATAGAAAATGTATTGTTATTCCTTAAATAATTAAATGAGATCAACCTTGTGGTTTCCTTTTTTTAAAATCAAAATGTGTCAAGCAGGTGGCTTAACTTTCTTTTAATTCTGTAAAACACAACAGGTTTGTTTAAAAAAAAACTGTTGACACAAGAACTCAACCTGTGTGGACTGTTAATTAGTAAATTTGACACAGATTGATAACTACTTCATTCACCAGTTGAGATTAGTTCTGGTTTTCATTCACAGATCTGATGTCCCTCAAAGACCAGTGAAGAATGCCACTGAATTAAAAGATCCACATGAGATTGCCCAGATATTTCTTGGACAACTCACAAAGCTCTGTTTACAACTTTCTACTTTTAAAACAACTCCCCAGAGATTTGAAGGAACAGAACATGTGCGTTCCTCTGAACAAAATTCCTCAAGCTCTTTGTAATTTAGATCAATTTGTTGATTGCTACTTCTTTGAAGGCATAAGGCATGGAGGATCAAGAGAAAAAGGATGATATATCAGAGCTGATTTGAAAGAAAGTAAACAGCTAATAACAAAGAAGTGTATTGTTTCAGACTTCGCTGGTTCAACATCTTTTTATTGTGCCCTAGAGATGCTTATAAACAGAAAATAAAAAAAAATTAGTCACCCTTTTTCCAAATTTTTTTAACTATTTATGAAGATTAAAAAATGCAAAAAGAATATAATGGGAAATAAATCTTTAATTTGTGATGTTCATATATTTAATATACAAATGTCAAATTGTCATCAAATTAGAACTCAAATTGCAAACAAGGTCATGAACTTGTGTTACAAGTCTATGCAGCTGAAGATTGTTTAAGTGAAAGGCAGATATTTCTATGAAGAGTGCTATGGTAGGAGGAATGGGACAGAATGGCCTGAGAAACTTGAAAACAATTCTCTTTCCTGAAACCACTTGTAGATCTCAACAGTTACAAATTAATAATAACCAGTAAATTCATTCAACTTCATAACAATTCATTTCTTTCCATGCAGGCATAAAGAGGTTTTTTTTTAAGTCCATCTCTGTTTAACAAAATAAAAACATAATAAATTTGGACATTTCATTATCTTTGGACTTAGCAAAAAGCTTTTCAGCCAGTGAAATAGTATAGCAATCATGTTGAAAAACTGAAGAACCAGGTTAATGATATTGACTGAATCAGTGATGTTGGCCAGGACACTGGAGACAGATCTCTCTGGTCTTCTTCAATGTGTTACAGAATCGTTTCTATATATTTTGAGATTGATATCTTTTTTTTTAATAGCCTTTTGTATTTTTTAATCCATATTCTTCCTACTTGTCATTCTAACCTGGTCTCAGTAGTGGCAAAACCATTGTTGGTTTTATATGCACTGGGTCACAAGTGAATTTTTTTGTCATGCCATGGAAGTTTAAAAATATTTGCTGTATCACTCTTTTTATAATTTAGACTATTTAAAAGACAGATGGTTCTCACGTACCTTACTTCGGTGGAGATTTGTTCATCAGAATAGCTAATTCAAAGACACAGATTGATGTCATGGGATAACAGAGGTGCTACAATCAATCGAGGTCAAACATGTGATATAGTTGTGCTGCTTGCCAGAATCCAATTCAGAATATGTGCAGTCCTATTCAGTTGATCCAATTTGACAGTTCCCAGGAAACACTTTAACATTGTAATATTAAGCACATTCACCAGGATTATGAGTAGGTCTCCAAGGACTGAACATTTCAGTCAATTTCTATCCTGAACTGGTTCCAAAGTTCAATTTCCGATAATCTTATGACTTTTTAAATAAACACTTTTTTTTTTCATTTTATTTTAAACGATGTAATGGAAATATCATGTAATGTTTTTCTTTATTAGATATGTTCTTTTTGGGAATATATTACCTCAGAGTGTATCATGTTGTAAGTGAAGCAGCCATTTTTCCTCTGTGCTCTCATGTGATCATTTGGTAGTTGCCTCTTCAACTTAAATGACCTTCTCAACCTTTTTCTTTCCACTCACATACCACCTTAAGTAATTCTTTATTCACCACAGAGCACCTATGGCATCCCTCTGTGGAGAGTAAAGGATTACGTATTTAAGATGAGTGGGGACAAACGGTTGAGAACTATTGACCTACGCATTACTGTATTCAGAGAAAATTTTGAGAAGAATCACCCATTTAAAAAGTTTTGTCATAAAAATACACACAAAATATTCCAGAGGAGCTGGGTATTTGAATTTCAGTGGGAAAAATGCATCTTACTGTGGGTTGGCGTGCTGTTTTTGTCAATGGAAGATACAGTAAATAGATATATTTGGCTTTTAATATCAAGTAGATAAATTGTCCATTACCCTTCTGCAAATTTATGCCCTCTTTACCTCACAGTGTAATCAGCTCAATGAGAATAAATTAATAACATTGCTTCAGTGTTCTGAGGTTAAATGGGACCTGAATGCAAATGGTTTGAGAAAACAGGGAAAATGTCCAATTATTTGAAGTAAGTCGAAACATACTTTCAATAAATAATCAAGGTTTTTCAAAATGTGATCATACAATATTGATGGAATTTGAATGCATAAAACTGGATGGCCAAGTAATTTTTAAAAAAAAGGAGCTGAATCTGAAATTGTCTCATGGGATGGTCAGGCTCATGTTAAAATATAAACATTGTTTCACGGTTCTTCTCAAACCATTACCCTTGACTGAGCAGTGATGGGAAGGTTCAACAAAAATGAAGCTCAAAACTTTGCTTGTCACGGACGTACCAGGTTCGGCCTTTATCTCCAGTTGGTCATAGAGTGGCAGCACCAATAAATGATACGAAAACGCGCTCCAAATACGTCAACAAGCAAAGCATTGCCTATTGCCAGTGGCTCTGAAGAATTGAGTTGCTGTTGATTCACTGGACCCCAGGTGACTCCTAAGATTTATCCTGAAATGGCAGAGATTGAAGCAGCTCTATTCTTTTTGTGATCTTTTAATTCAGTGGTATTCTTTAAATTGCCCTTAAAGGAAGTGGCAGCAAAACTTAATTTAATTATAGAGCTGACTCAGAGAACAAATGGCCAACCTGCTTCCATTCCTTATGGCAGATTAATTGTTGTATTAAGCAGCTCAGGTATCCTACACCATGCATGGTTGGACAAGCAGCAACCTGATGCTTAAAATAATTCACAGGACTCTTCTCAGCACCCCCAACAAACAAGAGGCAAAAAAAAAATCCTGCTCTTTTTAATGATTTGCAATAACTGATGAAGATCATTATTGGTAAATTGTATGTGTATATAACATGCTTTCTAAGCTTTTTTTTGTTTTGCTTTTTATAAGGGGCAGCCCAGTTAGCAGTAAGCTGTTACAGCGCCAGTGACCGGGGTTCAAATCCGTCACACTGTCTGTAAGTAGATTGTACATTCTCCGTGTCTGCATGGGTTTGCACCGGTTGCTCTGGTTTCTTCCCACACTTCAAAAAGTATGAAGGTTGTGGGTCAATTAGGTGTCCTTGGGCGGCAAGGTCTCGTGGACCAGAAGGCTCTGTTACATCTAAATTTAAAAAATTTATACTTCAAAAAATACACACAGTGGAAATTATCAATTGCTGGGTGTGCATTAGCTGAGTGCAGAAGTGCAAAGGATGCTGTCCATCAACCATCTTGGAATGAGCACCTGTTTGACTTCATGTTCTCTCAGGTAGCAACAGAAGCATTGAGCAGAAATGGCCCACAACATGTGAAGTTTCCTCATCGCAGATATTATTGTTGCCATATGCCCAAAGGTAAATTAGCATTCCTTCATGAAATCACTCACAAGGGAAATGGAAATATCTTTCTCTACACTGGAAATTGTTTCCATGTCACGTGCAAGGAAGTGAGTGAGATTTTAATGTCCTGAACTACTCTAAGGCTGGACTACAAATGTGATAATATTGGATGAATGACCCTCAAAACAAGTCGAAATATTAAGTTTGTGAACACTCATCATGCTTGCCCACATCCTCATTCATACCCAACTTTTCATTTCAGGGCTTCATATCAATGATTGTGAAGGCTGGCTAGTTAATTTAGTAGGCAGAACAAGTGTTGAAAATTCACCGTCTGGAGATTTCAAATTATAGTAATTAAATAAATATGGAATGTTTTTAAAACTGTAAACTCAGTAACAGTTTCTATTGAACAATTTTATTGTCAGTAAAATCCTGCCAGTACACTTATTTCATTCAAGGGAAGAAAATTGACTTCCTTGCCGTGGCTGACACAAGTCTGACTCCAACCCCAGCAATGTGGTGGACTCTTAACTTCATCACAAGCATGGTCAGAAATGGCTGCATTGTCAGTGATGTTACAACTTGTGATTGAAAAAAAAAATAATTGTATGCATTCTTTTTGCAGAGGATGGTGAATTCTCTGTCCCAGTGAGTTATGAAGGTTAGCGCACTACATGGGTTTGGAGTTTGTGGGAGGGGGGGGGGGGAAAGAGAGGGAATAAACTTTTGAAAGATATGGGAATTGGGGGGTTATGGAAACCCAGCGTAGAGGAGTTGAAATGGATAGGCCAGTAGTAATTCTACTGAATACTGCCTCCTATAAAAAGGAGGATGAGCTCGGAAAAGACACACGTACCATTTTCATTAGTTATTGCAAATCATCGTGAAGAGATGGAATGCTTTTTGCCTCTTGTTTGCTGAGGGCTTCTAAGAAGGATATTGTGAAATTTACTCTAAGCATCACTTACCCCTGCTCGTATTTTCTGTTGTTAGGCTAATTGACACTCTTTAGTTTCAATACCACTATCCCTTTCCCTTGATCTGCCATCAAAGCAATTGATACTTTAAATAAAGAAATTGTTAATAATTTAATTATTCTATTTTCATTATTTGCTCCATATGTACATATCGTGCACACATTTTAGTAATCTCAGCACAAGTTCGGTGCTAACCTCCAAGTTCCAGTCTATCTTATTTTACCCAGGTTCTTACTTTCAAATAGTTAGCTAATAGTTTCTTTCCTCACACTGGGTCAGAAAATTATGCTCCTGGGAGAGACTACCAATTCCCTCCAGCTACATATCTGTCTTCACTTTACACAAGAACATTGAAAACTACGTCATAATGATTTGGCTCGAGTAAGTTGCATTCTGTAGTACAATTACTCTCCTGTTATAATTATTATATTTCAGGACATGTTTTCAACAGGAAAACTTTGAAGAAAAATGATTTTCTTGTGACTGCTGGGCCTTACGAGCTTGTTCAAGTGGGCAAGGGCCTCGGCAAAAGGATAATTATGCAGATGAACGGCGCTTTCCCCCAAAATTGTGAACAAATGCAATTTGTTAGCTTGTCCGGTTAAATCTATAAAAGTTTCAGGCTCGTTATGTTGGCAAGTCTCTGGTCACTGATGCTTGGCAGGGAGTCGTTGGCAGGCTTTCAGATTTAGATGTGAACAAAGAGAAACTCATTGATTAAAAAAAAGCAAAGGCCAAGTCAAAGACTGAGGAAGGGATGGCAGGCGGGTCCAGCAAAGCCAGTTGGGTTTTCCAGCAGACATGGAGGAAAACTTAAGCCAAGTTCAGGAAGAAAATGCACCAGTTTATTAAGAAAATTAACCAAGGCCTCAAAATCATGGAAATCTGATATTCACCAATCTTATACCCTTTTTTTTTTGCATTATGTGAGCTCTGAGTGGTCAAAGGAAGATCAAGGTATTTGTAGTGAAACACGGAAGCCTACAGATACTGTGATAGTGATAAGAACACACAGTGTTCTGGAGTAACTCAGCCAGCCTCACAGCATCCATAGGAGGTAAAGATTCAGTATATTACTGACATTTCGGGCCGGAGCCCTTCCTTAAGGTATAAGCAAAGAATAGGAAGGTGTCTGTATAAAGAGTGGGAGGGGGGTGGAGTCCAGAATGAAAGCTAAAAAGTGCTACTTGATATGTTAAGAGGAAAGGTGAGAATTGCTTTTGCTCTGGGAAAGGCGATAAAGGGAAAAGGGAAAGAGAGAAACAGACAGAACTGGGGGAAAGGTGACAGGGGGAAGAAGAAAGGGGAGGTTAAGTGGTGGTCAAGGGGAGAAAGAATGTTTAAAGTGGAAGAAAAGGGGTCTGTAAGGGGGGTAATAATTCTGGTTATGATAGAGGATGTGGAGACTGAGCCAATTAAAGGAAAGTTCAGCATCACGGTGTGCGTGGAACTCATTCAGGCATGGACAAAGGATGACGTAAGTAAACCCTCTACTGAGGACAGATCATTCCAACTCCAAGATGGGAAACTCAAAGGGGATGGTAAAGACAAGGCAGGGTTTTGGGGTGGGGAGGGGAAAAGGAGGATGGAGTGGTTCAGGAGTTGGAGGGTAAAAGAAGGTCGAAGAAAGGTAGAGGAGGGTTGGGAAACTGAGAGTGGAGGGGGAGTGCCCAATAAGCCACCTAGGCCATGGTGGGAGTTCGTGATGGAGGCTTGGTCCTGGATGTCACAGGGGCCAAGATGGACTGCCCGCCTCCAAAGTTCAATCATGTGGGCCATTGCGTTCAGAGTGCGAGGTCATGACAGAGGTTCGGTCCTGTAGGTCGCCAGGGTAAGATGTTTGTGTTCGCTTTCAGCGACAAATATAAAGGGCACCATCATCTTTGTAAAATGTTTCCTGCATGTGCCTCAAATGACTGCAGCAGCGCATCGATAAGAAGGACAATCATGTGCAAGAAAGTCGGGGTTCTGCATAAACAAAAGTGTTAGTAACCTGAAGGGTGGGGAAACAATGAGGGTGGAGGCCATGTTATGGAGATGACAAGAGTGATGAGATCAGAGATAGTCAGATAATCTGTCAGATGACCACCATCTCTGTTTAGGTCGTACCCAGCTAATTATGACATCACATCTGTTGCAATTGAGCATTGACATCATAATGGTTGCACACAACAATCATCTGGAACAGCAACCAGGGGCAAGTTAAATATACTCTCCGAAGGGGCCCAGAATAATGCACACTTTCTACCTCCACTGGGGTGAAACCAATTTAATCTCATTGTGCACTGATTATGCAACATTGCTGATCCAAATTTTAGGAATTAGAAATTTTTTGAAATTTAGACATACAGCCCATGAGCCCGTGCCGCCCAATTAACCTATGCCCCACCTCCCCCCCGCCCCACCCCGGTTTGTATTTTGAATGATGGGAGGGAACTGAAGCCCCCCCCCCCCCCGGAGGAAACCCACACAGACACAGGGAGAAGATACAAACTCCTTACAGATAGAGTGGGATTCAAACCCTGGTCCCAAATGGTGGCGCTGTAATGGTAATGTGCTAACTATGCCACCCTTGGCTAGAACTTTCCCCCCAAAAAATTGAACATTTTTGTTACCATTACTTCAATTCATATGCACTTTTATCTTGTGCTTCTCCTTGGAAATACCTCATTGGATATTTTTTCTTGTTCCATCAGGCCGCAGGCTTTTTTTTAACTATCATCCAAGATTGTACTAGAAATAAACACTACTTTTGGGAAAAAGTGATAGACTCTCATTATCAATTCCTCTACAAATTTGAAGAGCAGGAAAGTAATTATTGTGATGTAAACCACAATGCCCAGACGTGGAAATTTTGATCTTTTTCCCTGCTGACTTGGAAACATTCTCTATCACAGTTCTGCATTCCACATTGAAATTAATCGGCCTTTGGCATTTTTATTAGAGTTAAATGGCTTGTATCGATTCCTCAAGAAGCTTTCAAAGATCATAACAGGTGTAATGCGATGGTGAACTATTTCCTTCATTAAGTAAGAAATTGCCAAAGTCATAAGGGTAGTTATCAACTTGAGATGGGTTGTCAAACAGGCACCAGCTACGATTCAGCCCAAACATTTTCCCTCAGCATTGAATTCAGTGCAAATACCTGTATAATACAAAAGGTGAAAGTAGCCAATAGTTTCCAAATTCATGTTTCTATAATTATGGTGAAGTACTGTTATTTATAAACCACTTTGACATCTTCTACCCCAATAGCATTCATAGATAAAATACCTCAGGTGATGATCCAAGATCTGCATCACCAAACACTATTCTCTAATTTTAAATTAGACTTTTATTTACAATTATATTAATTTTCATTATATTTCAAGTATATTTCATTTTGTTCAATTGCACCAGTTAGAGAAATATTTCTCTGCAGCCATGACCATTTGAAAGCTATCAACGTTTGTCCACAATTGTCTTCCATTCGGAAACCGACCAAAATAAAACATTCTGCTGTTAGGATCATTGAAAATCACTGCTTTTAACAGTAACATTTCAAATATACCCAAAGCCTGCCTGAAGTGATGGCAAAATGAATTAAACACTGTCAAAGGGAAAATGAAGTGCAAGGTGTTTGTAAAATTCCTGCTGTTTATCATAAGAATGGATGCATATGTCACATCTTACAACCTGTGATTTTTATGACCCGCAAATAAATTGCAAGCCTAGAATTGTGATTTACAGTATGTATTTGTATGATTATATGTCAAAACAGCAATTTATTCCCTCTGCCAGGACCAGCAACCAAATGGCAGTTTTTCTCCCCATTGAACTAAGACATTATTATTTATCAAACATCATCATCTCTCTGTTGTTCTTCCAGAAGAATTCAGAAAATTGTTGCACCACTTCAAATATTTCCAAAGAGAAGGAAAATATATTGTAGCTTTTGCTTTCTGCTTAATTTTCCTAGTTATAGTACCCTACTCACTTTCACATCAGCCTTGCTACCCCAGCGAGGACTTTTTATAATGCAAGATAGAGTGGAATAGGATAAAATTAATGAGGAAGATTAATTATTACATACAAGTGGTGAATGCTTTGGATTGCATTGCCTGAGGAAGTAATCAAGGCTAATATCCAAATTCATATCAATTGTATTTTTACAGGAAAGGAACCGTACATTCTGGACTACCCTTCTGGACGCTCTTTTCTGATCCCAATGATTGTGCTATCAGCATCCGTATTTGTTACCATTTCACATTTGGCCCATACCCAAGTTCAATGGTTGTAACTCAACGTCAGTGCCCATTAAAATTTATAGATTTCCTCACTGCAAGCAACATTTCATGCCAACATCCTGCATCAACCAAAATCCAATACACTTATTCAGAGATTAGATCTGAGCATTTAGGTGATTGTTCCTCATAGGAACTCATATTCAAGATGAATTTGAGAGTTAATTTTCCCAAAGAGCTATGCCTTTTTTGTTTTATTTCCAGGACAGTGATGCTGGCTGTTAATAGCAAAAGATTGGAGGTTCACTTGACTTTTGAAACTGTTATTCTAATTATATTTCCAGACAACATTCACATGAGAGACTGGGTACACCTTGACAGATTCTCCTCTACAAATATTTTGTTTTGAAAATGGAAAATCAAACTTAATTGCTAGCATTAGCAACAAATCTTCACACAGTTTTCCCAAAGGATTGTTCACCGGTGATTGCACAAATTTATTTCGCAACTTCTCAGTGAAAGAAGCAGACCATGATTGCATTCAGCAAGTTCTGGACAACATTCATAGGTGATAAGCAACAAGTAAATTCACACCATAAAAGTACCAATTATTTCTAACAAGAGAGACGATGACCCTGAACACACACCAATGCTGGCACCATCGGAATGTTGCAACCTGTCTACCACCCTCTGGTGCGCATTGGCTGAAGAGTGTGTAACTTTGACAGTCGGCTGTATGAACAGCACGTCCCAAATGCGCAAACCACTTCAAAATGAAAAGGTTTCAGGCACATTTAACTATTTTCCTCCAAGTTGTGCAATGTCTCAATTTCTTTGATGTTCATCCTTTCAGCAACAAGCCATCGTGAAGAAGAACAATATGAATTGTCCTTGAGAAGGTGTTGGTGAGCTGCCTTCTTGAACTATACTAGTCCTTCTCATGAAGGTACTTTCCGCAGTGTTGTTGGTTAACTAGGATTTAGTCCCAAAGGTGATGAAAGACCAGCTTGGTGTGTGACACAAGTGGATCAGGTAGAACTGGTGCTCACATGCACCTGCTGTCCTTATCCTTCTGGGCAGTAGTCACAGGTTTGAAAGGTTCTGATGTAGTATCCGGGGCAAGTAACTGCAGTTTATTCTGTTGTTGGCATACATTACAGCCACTGAGTTCCAATGGTGGTTCAGGATATGTGATGAGGTCCCATCAACCTGTCTGCTTGGTCTTGGTTCATATCAAACCATTTGAAACTTGTGGGTGCTGTGCACATTCAACCCAGCATTCCATCACAATCCTGACTTGTGCCTGTAGATGGTATTGAAAAGACTTTTTGGCTTTAGGAACTCACTTATCAAACACAAGATGCTTGGCTTTAGATTTATGCAGCTGATCTAGTCAAGTTTCTTATCAATGGTAACCCAGAGGATATTGGTGATGGTAACACCATTGAACATCCAGGATAGATTCTCTTTTGTGAGAGATGGCCATTGCCTGGAACTTCATTGACATAAATGTTACATGCCACTAACACTGAACAACTCCCTCCCCACCCAACGGTTTTGCTTCCTGAAATAAAATTGGGGATTATGATGAACAACTTCGAGATAAACACGAAGATAATCTTCAGATGCCAAGTTGGCAAAACATTAAATTTTCTTGAATTTAGCATGTTTAATTGCATAATGATGCTAACACATTCCATTAGTTCAACCGACCTAAAGATGTTTTGTTGCTGATTTTCATTCGTACTCAGCATCAGATGCCTCTCATGGCAGTGTCCAACAATAGTCGGCCAGCACTGATGAATTCCAGTTGCCCTGATACCGCTTCTGCAATGTCCTGGTGAAACCCTTCACCATGTTTGTCACTGACTGCACCAAAAATCAGCAGGGAAGAGGTCCAAGTTTGAGTGCAGAAAATGAATTTTCAATGTCATGTTGCACTTCATGATTTGTATTTGCTTGAAGTGGACTTAAAATATGACAGGAAATCACCAAATTAGGTTGTATCTTAAAAAGGTTCCTAATAGGAAAATTGTAAGGAGATTTCCAATATCAACAGCCCAAAATCCATAAAATATACCCAAAACTATTCAGGAAAGCAGCTGCAAATGGAATTGAAAATTATACAGTCATCAATAAATATCCTCAATGGAAGGTTATTGATGAAGCAACTGAAGCTGGCCCCTGCTGAGGGCCCTGCTGAGGGCCCTGCTGAGGGCCCTGCTGAGGGCCCCTGCTGAGGGCCCCTGCTGAGGGCCCCTGCTGAGGGCCCTGCTGAGGGCCCTGCTGAGGGCCCTGCTGAGGGCCCTGCTGAGGGCCCCTGCTGAGGGCCCCTGCTGAGGGCCCCTGCTGAGGGCCCTGCTGAGGGCCCTGCCTTGAGCAACTTCTGCAGTGATGTCATGGGGCTGGGAAGACTTTTTTCCAAAATAACCACAATCATTTTTTTTGTGAAAGCCAATACTCCAGCTGTTTTAATGTTTTCCCTTTAATGTCAATGGACTTTGGTTTTACTGGAATGTCTCGATGCTACACTTGGTCGAATGGTCACACTGATGCCAAAATTTCAGCCCAGCGTCCAATTTGAATGAGTTCTGGGGTTCAGCCATCCTTCCAAAAGGTTGTACCGTGCATCAGTGAACAGGATATTGGTGG
Source organism: Narcine bancroftii (assembly GCF_036971445.1). Classification (NCBI taxonomy): domain Eukaryota; kingdom Metazoa; phylum Chordata; class Chondrichthyes; order Torpediniformes; family Narcinidae; genus Narcine; species Narcine bancroftii. The sequence continues at coordinate 15,210,655 of NC_091474.1, read as the reverse complement.
GAAGGTACTGCTTAAAAGTATTGCTGACAATGGATTCTGGCATTTTATTGGAAATTGAGGGAAGGGTGATTGTGCAGCTGTTCAGTGGATTTGTCTTGCTTCTTGTGAACAGAATATACCTGGATAGTTCCCATATCATTGGATAGATGCCAGTGTTTTTTGGGAAAATACGCACCTCTCATTTTTTTTTAATTGGTCTTATACTTTAAATATTGATTGTAACAAAAAAATGGAGGTTGTTTAAAAATTCTAAATCTTAGAATGACTGCAGTGGTACAAGTGTAGAATCCAAGAAAGCTTAGTTCAAGATAATAAAAACCTTTGCTGAGAGAGTTCTGCATTCCCTAATGTCAACAGTATCCCCACCCAGACAAGAGTATTGGATCAGAGACAGAATAAACTTTCTTCTCTAGAACACAAAATAGCTTGTTGTAGCCTGTCCTGAGAGCACCATTGTTCTTAGTTTAATTCATTTCTCAAACTAGCTCTCCTTGTGACTGAAGGAAATGCACAACAAATTGGTGTTAATCCAAGAAACTTTGCGATTCTGTTCCTCCAGACCATCAAAAATGTTAAATCTAATTTCATTTAAAAGGTCGGGAGTCTTTAATTGTATTAGTCCAGCTGGATTTAGCCCTAGACCCAGAAGTAAAGAGAGGCCAGGATGACTCAAATCCATCAAGTCAATCTTTTCCTTTTATCCAAATTAATGTTCAGAATTTTATAACTTTCATTTGTAAGAAAGTAGCTGGTCCAGTATGAAATTCTTTCCAATTATTTTGACAGTCCAGTACATGTTTAATGGCATTGATTTAAAACTCAGGAAATCAGATTTTAAAAGGTTCAACTGTGTCTATTTCTTGAGGATCCAAAGAAATATTGTTAATGGAGAAGGGTTCAGGGAGCTCATTGCTGTATCTGAATTATCCTAAATAGAATAATACCTAGTGTCGCCGAGAATGTTCTCCCAGAATCACAGTGCGGCTTTCGCGCAAACAGAGGAACTACTGACATGGTCTTTGCCCTCAGACAGCTCCAAGAAAAGTGCAGAGAACAAAACAAAGGACTCTACATCACCTTTGTTGACCTCACCAAAGCCTTCGACACTGTGAGCAGGAAAGGGCTTTGGCAAATACTAGAGTGCATCGGATGCCCCCCAAAGTTCCTCAACATGGTTATCCAACTGCAAGAAAACCAACAAGGTCGGGTCAGATACATCAATGAGCTCTCTGAACCCTTCACCATTAACAATGGCGTGAAGCAAGGCTGCGTTCTCGCACCAACCCTCTTTTCAATCTTCTTCAGCATGATGCTGAAACAAGCCATGAAAAACCTCAACAATGAAGACACTGAATACATCCGGTACCAGACGGATGGCAGTCTCTTCAATCTGAGGTGCCTGCAAGCTCACACCAAGACACAAGAGCAACTTGTCCGTGAACTACTCTTTGCAGACGATGCCGCTTTAGTTGCCCATTCAGAGCCAGCTCTTCAGCGCTTGATGTCCTGTTTTGCGGAAACTGCCAAAATGTTTGGTCTGGAAGTCAGCCTGAAGAAAACTGAGGTCCTCCATCAGCCAGCTCCCCACCATGACTACCAGCCCCCCCAGATCTCCATCGGGCACACAAAACTCAAAATGGTCAACCAGCTTACCTATCTCGGCTGCACCATTTCATCGGATGCAAGGATCGACAACGAGATAGACAACTTCCACCAGTGTTGTCTCCGCTCCATTCTCAACATTCATTGGATGCGACTTCATCCCTAACATTGAAGTACTCAAGATGGCAGAGGCTGACAGCATCGAATCCACGCTGCTGAAGATCCAACTGCGCTGGGTAGGTCACGTCTCTAGAATGGAGGACCATCGCCTTCCCAAGATCATGTTATATGGCGAGCTCTCCACTGGCCGCCGTGACAGAGGTGCACCAAAGAAGAGATACAAGGACTGCCTAAAGAAATCTCTTGGTGCCTGCCCCATTGATCACCGCCAGTGGGCTGATCTCGCCTCCAACCGTGCATCTTGGCGCCTCACAGTTCGGCGGGCAGCAACCTCCTTTGAAGAAGACCGCAGAGCCCACCTCACTGACAAAAGACAAAGGAGGAAAAACCCAACACCCAACCCCAACCAACCAATTTTCCCTTGCAACTGCTGCAACCATGTCTGCCTGTCCCGCATCGGACTTGTCAGCCACAAATGAGCCTGCAGCTGACGTGGACATTACCCCTCCATAAATCTTCGTCCGTGAAGCCAAGCCAAAGAAAGAAATATTATAATCCACCAGGTTAGGCAACTTTGGGATTTTATATTGGCAGGAGACTGATAGTTACTGCAAAATAAGGCAAATCTTAAAAAAATTGTTTCCATGTATTTTCATTGTATTGTCCTGGAAAGAAAATATAATCTCACTTAAAACATGGCAAGGAAAATAATCATTTGGTATCAGTAATGCCTTTTAAAATTAGAAGTAACATGCCTTGTTAAATAGATTATAAAATGTAGATATTTGGGTCGGTGTTTTCAATATTGCTAATTATTTAGAGCACTTTATTTCTTTAATTTGTATACTTTCTTTCGATTCCTCACATCTTAAGACAAATTATATTCAGAATACTGATTTTATTAAAGTGCCAATTTCTAGTAAAAATAAATACTTCAGATTTGTAAGGTGTAATTTCAATCAGGAAACAATGAGAAGCTGGAGGCACTCAGCAGGTCAGCCAGCGTCCGTGGGGAGAAATAAACAGTCAACATTTTGAGTCAGGTCTATTCTTCAAATCGAGATGCAGCCAAATGAATATCAAGATTATGATAAAAGACGATCACATAGATTTAATTATTTAACTAAATTTTTAACTAAATTTTTAATTTAACTAAATTTTTGTACAAAGGATTCTTCAGTCACCAGTGAGAAAAATAGCTTTCCATTTGCACTATGTAATTGATTCCGAATATGTTCTTTTGTGTTCATTATATCAAGTTTAACTGAAACAACTTTTTTAATATATACATTAATATCACATCAATACTTCTCATTTCAAGACGTGGATGAGAAAGCATTGAAGGGTAATTGAATTATGCTGGCTGTTAGAATTCCAGAGAGAAGCAAAGTTGTAAGTGGCCACAACAGTCTGGGACACATCTCTCAGACAGAAACAGATATATTGCAACAAGGAAGAAAAGATGAAGCCAAAAATACAAAGAAAGGCAAAACAGACACAGGCTTATTGTATATTTGATAACTTGGTCCAGAATTTCCTGTTATGCAGTAACTGTGAACTCTATTTTAGCAGATCTGATTATGACAACTTCATCACCTAAGCCATTTTAATCCTCATTGACCCATTATATCAGTACAGCCTTGCATATATACATACAAATATTCATGAGATAGGGCTGGAGGAGAGGAGCAACAAAATAAGGGCAACCCCCAAGAAAATTAAGTATTTGACTGCTGCCAAGTCATAAATTCTATTTAGCATATTGACAAACAATTCTGGATGTTTCTGAATGCCTTTGATATTAAAAAAACATTCAGAAACTTCCAACAAAATTATAAAAAATATTGGAACTTTCTATATTTTGCACAAATACCAAATAAATGACTCAAAACATATCAGAACATTGAACAGCAATTTTTTTTTTGAAAAGCATCTGTTTTTATCTCACTTACAGTCTTCAGTTTCCAATCAAATGGAAACATTGTTAACCTTGTATAGGTGTTTCAAGTGGGTCAACACATATGTAAACTAGGGAACTGCCACAAATTTGTGGACTATTGCTGGACTGAGAGAGGTCTCTAAAGCCAAGATGGGAAAAGGTTGGCACGTGGGACTTGACACCAGTCAGACAGACAAACAAACACGGAGCCAAAATATGGTATCCATTATGCAAGTAAATTAGAATTTATTCTCATGAACGTGTCACAAAATATGTTGTTTTGTGACAGCATTACAGATGCAAATATTGCAATAAATTACATTCTAAAAATAATAAATAATAAATTTGTACATAATAAAAAGAAAAAAATTAAAAATACATGCGAGGCATGTACGTCACATGCGACTCAACCCCAATACACAGACTCAACTCTGATCTCCTCATTTGATATCTGAACATTCATTTCTGGCAAAGTTTGTGAGTAGAATTTATGGCCAATTTTCTCCTCCTTCACTGTGAATCACAAATTCGTATTGTTAGACCTGGCAAGGATCAAGTGACTAAGTACACACTAGAGATGAAATGGTAAAGTTATCATCAGTTTAGTTTCATGGATAAACTTGCAGTCACTATTTAATATCTAATTGGGCAGATAATTTACAAAGTACAAAACTTTTTAAAAAGTACTGTTTTCCTGATTATTAGTGCTTATTGTCAGATTGGAAGGGTGAAAATATGAATCAAAGTGGAGTTCCAGAGGCTTGGTATGTGGCTGCATTTGATATGCTAATTGTGATGTCTTGATTAATTTATCACTGTCTGGAGTATATTTGTAAAGACATTTGGACTATCCGCTCACATCAAGCAACTCACTGGGCATTAAGCCCTTAAGTAATTGCTCAGATCCTAAATTATTAGAAATGTTAATACAAGAACATAAGAAATAGAAGCAGAAGTCAGCCAACTAGCCTGTTAAGCCTGTTTCACCTTTCAGTAAGATCATAGCTGATCTGGCTGTAGGCTCAGCTCGACTTACCCGCCTGTTCCCCAAAATGCCCAATTCCCCAATTATTCAAAATATATTTGTTAAATACATTTAATGAGACAGTCTCTTTTGTTTCATTGGGCAACGAATTCCACAGATTCACAGCTTTTCTGGGGGAAGCAGTTTCCTCTCATCGATCTGAAATCCCCTCCCTGAAGCTTGAAGCTGTGTCCCCTTCCTGCCAGTGGAAATAACCTCTCTGCATTTTATCTTATCTCATCCTTTCATAATTTTGTGTGTTTCAAACAGATCTCCCCTCATCTTTCTTATCTCCAGCGACTCTAGCCCCAAACAAGTCATTAGGCACTTTTAAGCTGCAATTAGTAAGGAAAAGGTGCTTCCAGCACATTTTAAGATGCAGGGGGAAATTGACCATTAAATCACCAACCCGGTGATTTGAGGGGAAATCCTGCCCCCATGATGACGCATTGAATGAAATGCCATCCACTTAGCAGAAGTGCTCCCGGAAGTAACGAATTAAAGTCCAAATGATGAATGGGAATGATCTTCAGATCAACTCCGCTGTGCTGCAGTACAGCAGGCAACTGTTGTGACCACCATAAGATAGCTTCTCCATTCAACCTGGTAAACCTCCTATGCACTGCCTCCAAAGTCAGGATATCCTTTCTCAAATAAGGAATCCAGAATTGCAAGCAATGTTCTAGGTGCAGACTCAACAATTGCAAAAAATCTTCAATTCTTCAAGCAATGAAAGCCAATATCCAATTTGATTACCTGTTGCATACGAAAATTAACTTTTTGTGATTCATGCTCAAGCACTCCCAAATTCCTCTGGACAACAGCATCCAGCAATATTTCACTATTTAAATAATAGCCTGATTTACTATTTTCCCTTGCAAATACGAGGACATTGTTCATGGAAAGAACAGCAAATTGTTACCACCAGAGATATTCCTTCCTGATATTCTTTATGATTCCTTTCTTCATGGCTTTGCACCAAAGAATCAAAAGATTTGTGATATATGTGGTCATCAATCCAACTGCGCTGGGTAGGTCACGTCTCCAGAATGGAGGACCATCGCCTTCCCAAGATCGTGTTATATGGCGAGCTCTCCACTGGCCACCGTGACAGAGGTGCACCAAAGAAGAGGTACAAGGACTGCCTAAAGAAATCTCTTGGTGCCTGCCACATTGACCACTGCCAGTGGGCTGATATCGCCTCAAACCGTGCATCTTGGCGCCTCACAGTTCGGCGGGCAGCAACCTCCTTTGAAGAAGACCGCAGAGCCCACCTCACTGACAAAAGACAAAGGAGGAAAAACCCAACACCCAACCCCAACCAACCAATTTTCCCCTGCAACCGCTGCAACTGTGTCCACTTGTCCCGCATCGGACTTGTCAGCCACCAACGAGCCTGCAGCTGACGTGGACATTTACCCCTCCATAAATCTTTGTCTGCGAAGCCAAGCCAAAGAAGAAGAAGAATCCTTCTGTAGTAATATAGAATGCCAACCTTCAATATGCCCTTTCCCCTTTTATGTTGTAACTCTTCTTCCTTGATTGCAGATCCTCAATATCCCACATGATTTATTTTTTTCGCAATCAGGATGATCAAAAGAGCTTGTCTGACTGAAGACTGAAAATGAATATTTCTCCAAACATCTCCTCCACAAAACCTTTATATTTTATCTTCCAATTCTCCTACATCTTGATTCATGATGTGAATAACTCCAACACATTGTGTCACCCCCCTCAAGCGAGGAAAAGTCAGGAGTGTTGGGAAGATTATCTCTATTATTCAAATATATCAATGGAGATCCAATAATAAAACAAATAACAGGCCTATAGACAAATCCAAAGGTTCCTTTTTTATCCTTCTTGGTTAAGCAGGATGCATAATTATTTTATACCTTCTGTTTTTATATACATGTTCAAAATTAGGTGGAAAATAAACAGATTTCACAGAAGCTAGGAATTTGCAAGCATTCTCTGCCTGGCTCAAAATAAAATCACTCGTCTCACTTGTTCAAAACTGGTGTTAAGTCAGCCAAGCAGTTTTTAGTTACTGCTACTTTTGTAGCTTTTAACAAGCTCTAACAAATGAATGATACAACCTGCCACTGATTAAACATTGACCCTTTAACTTCCCCAACTTATTCTCAAGAGATCTCTGTCATATTTTTAAAAAGACATTCGCAACAGTCATCATTTCCTTCACATTGGTAAAGGCTTGCATTGTTCACACAAATCATGTGCTAATGAAGTACTTTTAAAATACAGTAAGACCCCTGGTATATGGCACCTATGGGGATTGGTAGATGCCAGATAAGTGAATGTTCTGCTTGCCTGAAGTTGTGTGCAACATGATTGGTGAACTAACCACAGGGGGCGGGGGGGGGGGGGGGTGGGGGCAATGTCCATTTTAAACTTTCTTATTTTTCCCTATTTATTCTCTGCAATTTTTTTTGGCAGTTGCTTGATAACAGATGGAAAAGCATATGCCAATATTCAAATACCAGTTTTCTTCAAACAATAATCTCTCAATGACCACAAACTCTGTTTTGGTAATATTTATCTTACATTTATATTTACCATATATTTTGGTGTATAACATGACCTTCAGATAAGAAAGGTCCACAATTTCAGCCTGAATTTCATGGTTTTATCATCTATAAGATGTCTCCCCAAAAATATGTATGTTGATTGAGCTGTTGGGCGTGGCCAGATGATTTATTGTGGGACACTGACAACAAAGCGGAAGCCGGCTCATCAGATTCAGACTGGGACCCATGTGATGACAGTAAGACTCCAGATGTGCTTGCCAAATTCTTTGCTTCAGATGATGACAGTGAATTTGAAGGAATTTAGATGTTTTTTTTTAAAAAAACATCAATTTATAATATACCGATATCTTAAGAATTTGTTGCAGGGTGGGGTCTGAGTGGGTTATGGAACCAATTGAGTGGTATTTTGAGTACAATTTTAAGGTAACAATTTGCTATCTGGCCGATAAGATGACTCCTCTTTTTGGGTGCTTCAAGGCTCATATTCCAAAATATATGGTTTATTTAGAACAGCACGTTAACAGGCTCTTTTGGCCCATGACCCCATGCCTCCCAATTGACCTACAACCCCGGTATGTTTTGAAGGGTGGGAGGAAACTGGAGCACCCAGAGGAAACCCATGCAGACACTGGGAAAAAAATACAAATTCCTTACAAGTAGCACAGGATTCAAAGTCAATCACCAACACCGTAACAGCATTGCACTATCCGCTACAGTAACCGCGCCACCCTGACTCTAACTGTGCGTATTAATTGTTGGATAATTTTTGGAAAAGATATCAAGAATAATTCCTTGAGATTCTTTGGATTTGTGCTGTGGGATCCTATGTAAGGATCAACTTATTTAATTCACAACTTTTTTCAACTGTGTGTGAACCCCAGTACTGCACTGAAGTGTCGGCTGAAGTTCTTGAGCTCTAAGAACCTGGAGTGGGACTTGAATCCAGAAACAAAAACAGAAATAACTGAGACACTATTGATAAACACAGGAATCTCAGTCGCCATAACCATACTTGCTCTGGTGTAATGCTTTAATGTTGAGACAACTATGTGCAACTCAAGAGATTCTGGAAACAAGACACCCTCCCAAATATTTGAAGAATCTTAATCATAAATTGTGGCAGTGATATAGATATACAGAAGATGTTACCGGCTAAACAAAGCAATGAGAAGATCTGAATCTTATTTCTAGGAAATGTTTGGACATTGCTCTCTGTAGCCTTGGGAGTTATTGGCAAAGATACACAGATATTGCAAACTGGACTGAGAACTGCCATTGCAAGGAAATCAAAGAGTCAGAATCCAAGTTTATTGTCATGAACGTCACAAGATTCGGTGTTTTATGGCAGCTTCACAGTGCAAACATTCATATTATGAACCATCTTACAACAATAATAGAAAAAATAAAAATAGTAGAGCACGAAAAGTGAGGCAGTGTCTTTTGTTCATTCAGGAATCTGATGACAATGGGGGTAGAAGCTGACCTGTGTCGTTGGGTGCTTGTGTACCTTTCTCCTGATGGTAGCAGAGTCAAGAAGGCATGGCCTGGGCAATGGGAGTCTTTGAGGATAGATGTGAAATAAATGGCCCTTTTCAGATAGGAGAGACGAAACTAATGAAGTACTTCAGGGATCAGCTTTTGGCCCACTGTTGTTTACTATTTGCATTAGTGACCTGGAAGAGAGAACAAAATGCAAGGTTTGCAAATTTGCCACTGATGCAAAAACTGCTGTGCTCAACCATTGTATGTGTATTCATCTTTCTGAGCATGTCCATTGGTGGATTGTGCCTGTGGCCCCTCCCACAGACTCCTGAATAAAAGTGACTGCTCCACAGGCCCCTTCCCAGTCCAGGACAGCCCACCATCATGGATGAGATTCCATTCCATTGTGAATAAAAGCCTATCAGTTTTACAAAACTGAAAATGATTGAAGTTCAGAAAGATTTGGGTGTTCTGGTACACAAATCACAAAAGTTATCAGGTAGAGACCTACAAGTAGTTAATAGGGAAGGAGTTGGAGTTTAAGAATAGAAAGTTTTTATACAATTGTGCAGGGTGTTGGTGTGGTGATCTTGAATAGTCCACAGTTTGAGTCAAGGGATAGAGTAATATCAGTCCTAAGGAGTTTCACCCAGCTAATGCGCATGTTATTCAAGGGGCTGGACAGTTTCTTTCTTGGAATTCAGAAGAAGAAAGGATTACCTTATTCAGATGCACAAGATCCTTAGGGGGGGTGGCAGGGAGGTGTTGAGATGTTATCATAAATGGAATAGTTACAAACATGGGGACATTTTTTTTAAAGGGGCAGTCATTTTAAAACTGAAGCATTTAGAAATTTATCTCAGAGAGTCAATTCTCTGTCCCTGTGTGCGATGAGGACAGATCGTTCAATATAATTAAGGTGAAGGTAAGCAAAGATTGGAAAGACTGAGGAATTGGGGATGAAGGGGAAGTGGAATTTGTGAGCAGTATCAATTAAGCATGACCATATTGAAAGCCCTGGTGGCTTGCTCCTGTTTTTCTTGAGTTCCAAGAGAATCTTAAATCACAATACAGCATGTTGCAATTATTTTGTCAAAATTAAACAAAGCACTTCCATCTAGAGGAAATAGGTGATGGGCTTCCTCCCATTTGGAATGATGAATAGAAACCTACCATACTGTACATTCCTTGCAACAGAGAACCAATAACTTCTACCTCTGGCACCTTGTTACCCTCCCTAACTCCTTATGCAAGATTTGTAACACCAATATGCACTTTTTTCATTCAGTAGATCGGGAGAAATTTCACACAAATCTCAATGATCACAACTTAAAAAGTCCTGAAGAATCATCATGAGCCAAACATTTGGTTTGGGTTCATATTTAAGTGCAAGTTTTGGAGAGGGGAGGGGTATATTCATTTCCCTTTATGTGATTAAGTAAAATTGCACCTGAATGCAACCTCAGCAGAGAACAATTTCCCCTTTCAAATGCTTTTTTGTTCAATAATGTAGGACAGAGCAGCCATTGAAGAAATAATGTCTGCTCTGCAGCTGGACCAGAGTAAGTGCCAAGATATTTGGGAGTTATTTCTAATGAAGAAAAGAAATGTAATGCTTCAGTTTGGGGGGGGGGGTGGTGGGGAGGAGGCAAGGGTGTGATCAACTTAACAAGATCCTGGAATTAGAGGTCCATCTCCAGAGGACTTCAAGAAATGTAAACAAGTGTAATGGAGGCAGAAAGGATTAATTTGCCTGCCAATGTTTTGGTCATATTTAAATGATTTAGAGTACACACTGGTAAACTATCTAAAGTAATCAACAATACACTTCATTAAATATTTGGCAAACAGCACTTTGACTTGTAAAGAGTGAGGCTGTAAGTTGCTGTAGTCTTTCCTTCATTGATTCATGTTCGCATAAAGGTAAATACAGTAAATAGGTGAGGCTGTGTTACTCACATTTTGCACAGTGATTCTTTTTTTAAAAATTCTAATTATGTTCAACTTGTGCAATGGACATTCAAGAAAATAGTTTACCTTCTGAGAAACGATGTTCTGCATGAAGAACAGTACACCTGCCACATTCAGAGCATCTCAAGAAAACTATCTACCAACTTCTTATGTTCTCTGAATAGTACATCATCAATGGTGTGGCATTTCCAATGTAGAGGGTATTAATTCAACGACACTTTCATAAATCACATGATTGTGTCTGTTTGAAGTGTCGTGAACAAATTTGCTCAGGTTTCACCACAATAATTGTTTTCTTGAGAGTTAACATTTATTAATTGAATAATATGAGATACAGGAGATATTATTTTCTTTTATTTGTGGATTCCTAAGATTTAAGCATGCTTGCGGCTGATAATTTAGTATCGAGGAACTATACCCTGATGATGTTTGCTGTCTTTCAAGGTGACTTGAAAAAAAATTATAGCATTTTTGTTTTATAAAATTTTGGAATTTGCAGTGGTACCAGAAACAGAAGGGGGACAAAATTCCCCGCACTTACTCCCCCTCTCTCTCATAGAGAGCAGGTCACTCCACCAGATTTAATGATGAATGTCTCCACTACTTGTTTTACTGATGTTGTTCATTCCACACTCAAACATGCAGCTGAAACAAGCAGTTAATAGCAAAAAGGAGTTGAGTACAGATACCAATACAATTTTTTTAAAAAGGAATTTTACAGGTATTTAGATATGAAAGGAGTAAAGGTAGTTGTCGGCATTACAGAGAACATGGATGAGATGAGATAGAAGGCCAGTTTCTATGTCAAAGGAATCGACACAACAGCAAGGATATCTTGCTACAATTATAAAGGGTCTTGGTGAAAACACATGTGAAGTATTGTATGATGTACATTTTGGTCTCCTTACCTCAAAAGAATAGATTTGCCATAGTGAGTGGTTCTCAACCTTTTTCTTTCCATTCACATATCACTTTAAGTTTTCCCTATGCCATCAGTGCTCTGTGATTAGTAAGACATTGCTTAAGGTGGTATGTGAGTGGGAAGGGAAGATTGAGAATCACTGCTCTGGACCCAATTGTTACTGAAATATTTTGCTTGAGAAAAATTGTCATTGGCCCATTTCCTTTGGAGTTATGAAACCGCACGGATGGCAGTCTCTTCAATCTGAGGCGCCTGCAAGCTCACACCAAGACACAAGAGAAACTTGTCCGTGAACTACTCTTTGCAGATGATGCCGCTTTAGTTGCCCATTCAGAGCCAGCTCTTCAGCGCTTGACGTCCTGCTTTGCGGAAACTGCCAAAATGTTTGGCCTGGAAGTCAGCCTGAAGAAAACTGAGGTCCTCCATCAGCCAGCTCCCCACCATGACTACCAGCCCCCCCACATCTCCATCGGGCACACAAAACTCAAAACGGTCAACCAGTTTACCTATCTCGGCTGCACCATTTCATCAGATGCAAGGATCGACAATGAGATAGACAACAGACTCGCCAAGGCAAATAGCGCCTTTGGAAGACTACACAAAAGAGTCTGGAAAAACAACCAACTGAAAAACCTCACAAAGATAAGCGTATACAGAGCCGTTGTCATACCCACACTCCTGTTCGGCTCCGAATCATGGGTCCTCTACCGGCACCACCTACGGCTCCTAGAACGCTTCCACCAGCGTTGTCTCCGCTCCATCCTCAACATCCATTGGAGCGCTCACACCCCTAACGTCGAGGTACTCGAGATGGCAGAGGTCGACAGCATCGAGTCCACGCTGCTGAAGATCCAGCTGCGCTGGATGGGTCACGTCTCCAGAATGGAGGACCATCGCCTTCCCAAGATCGTATTATATGGCGAGCTCTCCACTGGCCACCGTGACAGAGGTGCACCAAAGAAAAGGTACAAGGACTGCCTAAAGAAATCTCTTGGTGCCTGCCACATTGACCACCGCCAGTGGGCTGATAACGCCTCAAACCGTGCATCTTGGCGCCTCACAGTTTGGCGGGCAGCAGCCTCCTTTGAAGAAGACCGCAGAGCCCACCTCACTGACAAAAGGCAAAGGAGGAAAAACCCAACACCCAACCCCAACCAACCAATTTTCCCTTGCAACCGCTGCAATCGTGTCTGCCTGTCCCGCATCGGACTGGTCAGCCACAAACGAGCCTGCAGCTGACGTGGACTTTTTTACCCCCTCCATAAATCTTCGTCCGCGAAGCCAAGCCAAAGAGAAAGAAAATGAAACTGTGCACATAACGAGTCAATTAGGCACAATTAAAACAGTGGTTTTCAAACTTTTTCTTTCCACCCGTATACCACCTTAAGCAATCTATTACTAATCATGGAGCACCTATGGCATAGGGAATACTTAAAGAGGTATGTGAATGGAAAAAAAAAAGGTTGAGAACCATTGCAAGGTAGTTATTTGAAGGGTGAAAGTGAAAAGATAAATTAAAAAGTTCCCAATGCATTATAGAAGTCAAATTAATACTCCTAAAGAATAATTTTTTTGCCAGAATTAACATTGTGAATATATTAGTCAGCTGTGACAATTCAGTAAGGAGGGAAGAGGTGAGGGAATCAGACCGAAAGGGCAAACCAGACTGAAAGCCCCCATGAAGCTTTCCAGTCAACTGAGATAGAAAACAATAAGTTGCAATGATCATTTGAACCAATATGTTGATTCTTAACTCTACTGAAAAAGAGCCAGCTGTCTCAATTATTATTTGAGAAACATTCAAGCAGGAAGAGACAAAACGCCAACGGGAAGTGTGTGAAGAGAGTAGGCGATTTGTAACAACAGGACAAGGTTCAACCAAATTATGAGAAAGATAACTGACCAAAAGGTTGATAAAATGGCACTCTTCCTCATCACTTGCCTGAACAGATTTTGCAATAATAAATGTTCTATCAACATTATTTCAGCTGTTCCTGCAGTATAAATGTGTATATCAGTAGATAATTGGGACAACCTTTGTCGTTCAAAATGAACAATTTGTTTTAACTTAAATACTGAACATAATTTTAATTCTCCACAAAATGCTTCAAAATTATTCTTTACTTTCAGAAGTTCCTTGTATTTAAATAATCGTTATATGTAATAGAATCATTAAAAGGGCTGAAAATAAGCTCAATTTTTTTTCTTCCAAATCTAGACTCGACATGACCAAAACAGATCTGAACTGAGGCCTGATAAGATAAACCATCGGCAACACCAGACTCTAGTCCTATTACTTCTAGTCAGCTCACTTGAACAAAACATCAGTCGTACCACCCTTAGTCAACAAAAGAGTGCTTGTGTTTCATCCAGCTCTTCAGAGAATATTTTAACAAAAAGTTCAACTCAACTTATCTGGAGATTGATATTCAGGGAGGAGAAAAATTTGGACTGGGGTAAGACTCCTCACCAATTAATTTCTAGATGGGGTCTTTCAACAGGTGTCAGGCAGGCCCTGAATGTAAGGTGCAAATTTAGATGCCTGAAAAAAGACTCTAAGAAATCTTCAATGGTGGAAATAAACAAAGGTGACAAGAAATTGGACCTATTTGCATTTTCATTAAACAAAAATGTTTTGCACATGTTTTGATCTGACTGCACTCTTGACCTGTTGAAAGCCCTCCTGTAACACACTTGCTGTGTTGAAGTTATGCAATTTATTCATCACAATTCATGACATCAGTGGCCATTTAATTACTCACAAAAATTGAATTGAGGTCATAACCTATGATCCTTGTTCGCAACCTTCATTAACACATTACACTGAAACAAGTGAATTATGGGTAGTTGCAAAGTCCCATCAATTTTGCATTTTATAAAGCTCATCCAGTCATTCTAATGTATTGAAGAAAGTTTTACTGGCAGTGCTGAGTACGGACAGAAGAATCAGTGAACTGATATTGTCACGTCACAGAAGCAGCCTCTGGAAAGGAATACTGTCAGCTCATTCCAAATCAGGGGAGTGTCACCGTCTGGATAGGACCTTCCAAGCCCATCCTACGGTTCCACCCCACCAACAGCCATGATCCAACCTCTCAGCCTCCCCTTCCTCACCACCCTATTAAATCCTTGTTTCCATTATAGGTCAGGCTTCACAGATTCTTACATGGAAGAAGCTGTGGTAATTTTTTTTTTAAATCAAAGATGTTCTAATTTTGTGACTTTCAGATAAAACATCAGGCTTGTTTAGAATGTAATCCAATTCATAGACTAGTTTGGTGTACTTTGTACATGTTTTATGCCCCAAAAATCATCAAGGGTACATCTGTTTCCATCCCTTGGTATCTGCAAGAATCATCCTGGTGGAGAGTAAAATCGATTGCTTCCTTTGCAATTTCTGAGTGTCTTTGCAAAACTATAGAGACTTTACAACTAGGATATGCTGTGGATTAATGGATTATTGCTTTGGAAAGCAACAGATGAACGGACCTGGTGCCAAAGTCTGTCTGAATGCAGTTTGCATTTTTAAGAGGGTCTTGTGTTTTTCTCTGTGAGGGAGGGGGAGAGAGAGAGAGAAAAAATTCAGTTCTACAGTTCAGCAGCAGCAGCATCTGGGACTGGAACAAGACAAGCTGGCAAGCTTGTGGAAAAACCCCATTTTGAAAATGGGTTGTGAGCCTGGTCAAAACCCTTGTGGTCCATTCAAGAGGAGATGGCGGCTATATAATATTTCAATTGAAATAATGGAAACAGAAAAGGAACTCTGTGGTAATCTGAAAGAAGAGGTTATCATCTGGAAAACTCTGATAGGGCAAGTTTCTTCAACAAGACACTGAAGTGGCTGATCAGAAAGAATTAATTTGTGTGTGTGTGTGTCGAATGAGTAACAAATCTCTCTGAAAACTGTCAAGAACCTTCCTGAGCAGTAACCATTTACCTTTCAAGCACCAAAGCCTGGTGAAGATTCATAAATGTTAAATTCTGTGCACAGTCTAAGAATTGCCTAATACCAGTGAACTTGGAGGAGTGAGAAGTGAGATTGGACTGTGAATCAAAGAACTTTTCTGAACTTATACACACATTACATATACGTGCACTTAGAATTAGAAGGAGGGTAAGTTAAGTTAATCGTAATAAGTTTGATCCTGTTTTCATGTTTAAAGATAATTAAAAGTAACTTTTGTTTAAGTAACCATTTGTCTTGGTGAATTTCTATTGCTGCTGGGTTTTGGGATTTTCTGGGCTCATAAAATTTGTCATTGATGAACTCCCACATGATCATCTTCACTTCAATTGTTAGTCATTTCCAATGGTATTTTTTTCTCAATATAGCTGATTAATTCTAATATAAATTAAGTTCAAAGCACAAAATGTGCCTTGGTGCAAATAATAGGTTATATTCAGATTTCATATTTATTAGTACATACATGACATCACATACAACCCTGAGATTCCTTTTACCTGAGGACACGGCAGAATTATCACTAATTGGTAGTCAAAAAGTAAGCTGTACGCAAGGTAAACATGTGAACAATCAAAAGAACTGTTGACACGTGATGAATCTAAACAACTGACTGTACAATACAGAGAGAGTAAAGAAAAATCAATGAAGTGCACAAGTAAGAATCCTTAAATGAGTCTCTGATTTACTTTATCAATGTTAGAGAGGAGTAGCTGTTCCTGAACCTGATGGTGCAACAACTAGACCTCTTTCCTGATGACAGCAGCAAGAACAGAGTGTGTGCTGAGTGGTGAGGGTCTTTGATAGTTGCTGCTGCTCTTCGGTGGAAGTGTTCCCTGAAGGTGTACTCGATAGTGGGGAGGGTTTTGCCTGTGATGTCCTGGGCTACGTCCACTTCCTTTTGGAGGGCTTATGCTCTGGGGTGTTGGTGGTCCCATACCAGACCATGATGCAGCCTGTCAGCACACTTTCCACTGCACCTCTGTAGAAATTTGCCAGGGTTTCTGGTGTCATACCAAGCCTCTGCAAACTCCTGAGGAAGTAGAGGCACTGATGTACTTTCTTCATGATGCAATTGGTGTGTTGGGTCCAGGAAAGATCCTCAGAGATAGTGAATCCCAAGGACTTAAATTTGCTCACCCTTTCCACCTTTGATCCCCTCAGTGATCACTGAATTGTATACCTCTGGCTTTCCCTTCCTGAAGTCAACAATCTGCTCCTTAGTTTTGGTGATATTGAGTGCAAGGTTGTTGTTGGTGCACCATTCAGCCAAGTTTTCAATCTCCATCTGTAAACTGACTCATCCCCTATCTTCTTTACAACCCACTACCGTGGTATTGTCGGCAAATTTGTAGATGGTGTTATTGTCGTACCGAGCTAGACAGTCATAGGTGTAAAGTGAGTAGAGCAGGGGGCTAAGTACACAGCCCTCTGATACTGATGGAGATTGTGGAGGAGAAGTCCTTACCAATCTTCACTGATTGTGGTCTGGAGTTGAGGAAATCCATGATCCAATTACACAGTGGGGTGTTAACTCCAAGGTCTTGGAGTTTGTTGATCATCTTTGAGGGAATGATGATGTTAATTGCTGAACTGGAGTTGATAAAGAAAAGAAATTGAAAGATATTGAAAAAGAGAATGTCGAATACTTGGCAAACAAAGAGAAGCAGAACAAACAGCACCCATGGAGTTAAAAGAACAGCTAACATTGCACATCAGCAATATTTTAGAGTCCTGACCTGAATGGTTGACTTGATGTAGGGCTCAAGCCTGAAATGTTAGTTAGGTATTTTTATATTTGCAATACAAAGTATGCTGTTTTGACCTGCTCAGTTTCTCAAGCTTTGTGTTTTTACTTCAAATCACAGTGTCTACAGACTTTTGAGTTTTACTTTTTATTTTTATTTCCTCACGATTCCAGCATCTGCAGTTTCTTGTGTCTCTAAAATAATTACAATAATTACTTCATGTCTGTTCATCAGTTAACACTAACAGAAGCAGATTGATATTATTTCTGATAAAAGGTCACACACTGAAAAATTAACCCAGTTTCTCTCTCCACTGTTGCTGTCTATTCCCAAAATATTCTGCTTTCATTTCAAATTTCTCACAATTGCAGTTTTTTTTTGCTTTCCTATTAATATTACGTATTTCATTGCTGGTGGTACAATATTAATGAGTACGAATTATCTCATGGCATTTATCAAAGTGGCAAGGAGGTGGATACCTCTCACTTGCCCACTATTCAAGGTCATTCCCTCTGCTAACCCCACAGCAGTGCTAAACTTTGGTGATCACATTGTTCTTTTTTTAAATTAGATATACAGCATGGTAACAGCCCATGAGCCCATTTCGCCCAAATATATGCTGGGAGAAAAACAGAGCTCCTGGATGAAACCAACGCAGGCACGTGGAGAATGTACAAACTCTTGTCAGACAGCACCAGATTTGAAACCCAGTCCTAGTCACTGACTCTAATAGCATTGTGCTAACGGTATTCTAACCATGCCACCCTCCAAGCCAACCATGTCCATAAGGTCCTGCCATTTCACTGTGTTGGCTGTTTAATGGTGTGGAATGTTATAAGTTTTCTGAGCTCCCCATACAATTGTCCAGAAATCATCTTCTGTGCTGAGAGATGAGAGAAAAATCACTCTAAGCTTAACCAAATCTTTTTTTTTTAAACTTTATTTATTAGTTCAAAAAAAAAATAATATATGACATCTTTCTTTCTTTGGCTTGGCTTCGCGGACGAAGATTTATGGAGGGGTAATGTCCACGTCAGCTGCAGGCTCGTTTGTGGCTGACAAGTCCGATGCGGGACAGGCAGACTGACAATTAACCATACACATGAACGTTATTTTTTAATATGTAGGGAAAAAAGAAAAAAAAAGAGAAAAGACCCCCCACCCCCCTTCAGCCAACTCTCCTAAGGAGAGCCATAAAGAAAGAAAAAGTATTAAAGAAAAATTAAATATACATATTAAGATCTAATAGCTTAACCAAATCTGTGATATGTCAAGACTGGGACACAGGAAGGGAAAGTTAGGACCTGTCCACAAACCACCAGAAGCCTTTTACTATTTTAAATACCCCTAGTGACATATGAAAAGACATTTAGAAATGTTAAATAAATAAAGACAAATCATTTTGAAAAATTAAAATTAAACATGTAAAAAGTTTTAAACATAAATAAATTTGGTTAAGTGAGTGGGCAAGAGTCCAGCAGGTGGAGTACAATGTTGGTAAATGTAAGGTTGTCCACTTTGGAAGGAAAAATGAAAATCAGGTTATTGTTTACCATATTTTCACTCATATAATGTGCAGAAAATCATAAATGGAGTGAAATATTTTTGTACAGCATGCACACGCATATACCAACTTTCAAGAGTAATTACATGAGACAAATCACATTCCATGGTCCCACTATCTTTCACAATTAATTTCCTACAATTAACCCAATCAACTTCCCCCAGAGGTGTCAATCACCCATTATATACTGCATTATCAGAGCATTAACAAGTTTGGAGAGGAATCAATTAAATAGATCAAAGACAGGCTTTAGAATTAAATAGGATTTTAATTCGGTCTTGATTTCCAAAGTCTTTCTTTAAAGCCTTCCTCGTTAAAATTAGTTTATAATTGAGAATTTTATGGTTTGATTTCACGTAATGAGGATGATTAAACTGAATCATCCTAATGTTGTCTCAGATCAGAGACACTTGAAATGTTAATCTCCTGCCTCAGGGGACAGGTCTAAGCAATTAAGGTGCAGTGCTCTAGATCAAAAATTCCCACACCTGTACACATTCTCTCCATGCTGCTATTACAATCCCATGCTCACTATAAGTTGCTAGTTTGACTTTCCATGCCCGCTATAAATTGTGTGCTTTCTTTCAACATGTAAAAATATTCTCGGATTGGGTTCACACACATATAATGTGCATGGGGGGGGAGGTGTACCTGGCTTGTAAAAATGCATATAATGTGCACATTATATGTGTAAAAGTACGGTAAATGGCAAGTGATTGCAACATGCTATAGTGCACAAGGACTTGGAAGTGCTTGTGCATGAATCGTAAAAGGTTGGTTTGCTGGTGCATTGCTAAAGGATTGAATTTAGGAGCAGGGAGGTTATGATGTAACTGTACAAGGTACTGGTCCTGTCCCGCATCGGACTTGTCAGCCACAAACGAGCCTGCAGCTGACGTGGACTTTTTACCCCCTCCATAAATCTTCGTCCGCGAAGCCAAGCCAAAGAAAGATACAAGGTACTGGTAAGGCCACATCTGGAGTACTACATACAATTCTGCTCTCCATACTTTGGAAGTGGTGCAGAGGAGGTTCACCAGATTGATTCCAGAAATGAGCGGGTTAGCCTATGAGGAGAATTTGAATCATCAGGGACTATACTCACTGAAACTTAGAAAAATGAGAGGGGATTTTATATAAACATAAAAATTATGAAAGGTGTAGATAGGATAGATGTAGGTAAGATGTTTCCATTGGTGTGGGGAGACCAGAACTAGGGGACATGGACTCAAGATTCGGGGTAGTAGATTTAGGATTGAGATGAGGAGGAGGTTTTTCTTTCCCCAGAGAATGGTGAATCTATGGAATTTGTTATCCATTGAAGCAGTGGAGGCTACCTCAGTAAAATATATTTAAGACAAGGTTGGATAGATTTTTACATAATTAGGGAATTAAGGCATATGTGGAAAAGACAGGTAGGTGGAGATGAGACTATTATCAGATCAGCCATGATCACATTGAATGGCAGAGCAGACTTGAAAAGCATATCAAATTCCAAAATTCTTCCTCTCTAAATGAGAAGCCAGGTCACTATCTATCATGAGTTAGTGTGAAGCACAAACTCACTCCAAAGGCTCAGGGGCAATGATCAGAGCTGATCGTCCTCTGCGGTGTTGAGGGAATACAGCATTGTCAGAACATCTATCTTTCAGATGAGATTTTAATCTGTCAACCTCTCATCCCTAATGCTTTGGCCAATATTTAGTCCCCAGTCAACATCGCTAAGGAATACTCAGATCAGAGTGGAGCTTATGTTGTTCCTGTGTGGAAGTCAGCTGTTCTGATAGCTGTAAGGACAGAAACTCTGAATACAATAACAGCACATGGGTATTATCAAAGTATTCACCAACTCAATTTCTCTTAAAACAGTGGTGCAAAGCAAAGGAAATCATGGATGGAAACACTTAGACTAATGGCTTATTATGGAAGAAGTACCTCTCACGGGGGAAATAATAAATCATATGTATCAAATGACTTAACTGGCTCAGTTTTTCACAGGGAAAGGCAATGTGTTGGTCTCTGATGTCATGTTTTTTTTTCCTTAAACAATTCTTCATTATTGGAAAAATAATATTTTGGTGTTTAACTATTCTTCTTCGCTGCCAAAAAATGCAACAAGGCAGCCAGCAGTTTTTTTTTAAATCATCTCATGGACCCTAAATGAATGGCCCAAACAGAAAAGTCACCAAGATGAGAAAATGCACCTGCCCTAAACATCCAGAGAAGACTCTCAATTCAGAAATTCGATACAACATGCTTCAAGATGCTGAGTGTTTCACGGACCAATGTACAAAAGAAGTGATGCAAGATAAAAATGTGCTAGTCATGGTAGAAGAGTGTAGCATATACTTGCTATTGTGTTGGGAAAGTGTATCAGGTTCGGTGGGTTCCCAAAGAGAACGTGTTACAATCACATGAAACTTTAATTATCACATGGGAGACAAACAGGGCAGAACATTAAAGGTATTCAATTACTATTTCACTTAAGCAATGATATAGACATTTAGGTTGGACCTAGGTTGGACTCCAACAATACTCCACACGCTCACGCACTTGAGTAGATACACTAAAAAAAGGGACTCTTACACACAATCCCCTTACCAATGGGGATTTGGCTCTCTGCAAGTATTGATCTATCACAATACTACAGCTTAGCTTCAGTATCGTACACATCTTACCCTCGACACTTTCAGCAACATCTACAGTAGTGACCTTGTGTGGAGCAACGTCCGGAGCTTGAACTACAAGGCAGAGAGAAAGAATGTGCTGTGTGTTGGTGTTATATACAGTGATAATCTGTGCCTCCTGCCAATAATGACCCTAGGTGATTTAAATTAGCCAACAGCAAGGTGTGCACTAATGAGTGGCTGGAGTTCAACCTTGTTTGACAGGTGATGTGACCTTCGAATAAGTTTCAGGAGGGGAGCACATGCGACCACCCACAATACACACATTCCAGACAGGCAGGGAGGCCACGTTTCCTCCACTCACAACAGCTGCAAATGTACAATGAAGACTGGACAATCCTGCTCACTGACAAGGTACTGCTTTGTCGCTGCAACGCCAGTGACCCCGGTTTGAATCTAGTGCTATCTGTAAAGAGTTTGTAAATTTTCCCTGTGACCTGCGTGGGTTTTCCCCAGGGGCTATGATTTCCTCCCACAAGTTGGTCGACTAATTGGGTGTAATTGGACAGTATGGGTTTCACCAACTGGAGAGGTCTTTTGTATTGTTAAAAAATTATAAAATTCAAATTCATGGACACAATTAGTTCTCAGTTCTACCTGTGAAATTAAGAAATAATATTAAAGTCTTGGCTACTCCAATCCATTTGAAAGATGATTCAGAGAATCACCATACCTCTCTCTTAAATCAGTCACCAGCATGCAAGGTGTTGTTCCACATCCTGCACCTCATTACAAGAACACAGTATGAATTGGAGGGGAGAAGTGGGCAACTTCCTTGGTTCAGATCATTCACAGAAAAAGAGGGCATTTTGGCCAAAGATAAATATAGCAGCCTTAAACTTGAGCCCAAGTTACCCTCCAAGATGATCAATGGTGGTAGATGTTCAAAATGGCGACATAGAACCATGGAAGCATAGAACAGTACAGCACAGAAACAGGCTCCTTTGGCCCATCTAGTCTGTGCCAAAACTTTTTTTTTTGGCTAGTCCCATTGACATCTGGGACAATAAGAAGGAAAAGAAACTGACTTAATTAATCTATAAGATATAATTTGGCTTCCTTGATACTGAGAAATAGCAGCATTTTTGCTTCTGTTATTACAATTGTTTGAAACTATATATTTCATACATTTTCTCTTGGTGTAGTCTTTCCCAACTTTACTGTGCTTCTACTTGGTGACCCAATACCCATCCAAATATATGGCATTAAGATATGTCAGAAAGGGTAACTAAATGGAATATTCTGCTCCAGACGGATTGTGGCCTCCTTACTTGCCATTTTAATTTCATTAAGAGCAGAGCTTTTACCTCCATTAAAGATATGCATTGAGTTATAGGCATGGTCAACATTTCAGTGAAGTATTGTTACTTCTGTTACAATAAAATCCCCCCCCCCCCCCCCCGTATCCACCACCTACAGGGATTGCGAGTGTCAGATATGCAAATTTTCCCATTGACTGAGACACACTCTTACAACCCATAAGTAATATATCTCTTTTTTTTGCCATTTGCTTGGGTTACCAGTGGCTTGAATTCTGGATACCGGGGCTTTTACTGTTCTTGCATTCTCTAAATGAAAGACCAGTCTGGTCCTTCTGGGCGGTCAAGTGGATGGAAAATGGCAATGACATAACTGGAAGAAGATCAGGCTTAAAACACAAAAGTCTGTAGATAGTTGAAGTAAAAATACAATGCTAGAGAAAGTCAGCAGGTCAAACAGTGTCCTTTATAGAGCAAAGATACACAGACATCACCAATGTTTCAGGCTTGAGCCCGGTCAAGGGTAACTAATCAGATTAGGATGCCTCGTCAGCATTTTCACCAGATTACCAGAAGCAGACTGACTGTGAACTCAGGTCTTTTGCTGTTTCTTGGCCACAAAAATGAGATTTGCTGATGTGTTTGCCTGCATAATAAAGATGCAATCAATTCATGGAATATTATTGGTGTGGACCTCTAGGATAAGATGAGGCATCACATAATGTGACCTTTTCTATCACCCTAAACCATCTCTATTCCAATCAAATAGCCAGTAATGCAGGATAAGTTTATACAGTGTTTAGAAATATTATTTCTTATAATATAGGCTTGCAATTAAACTTCAAAAAACAATGATCATTAAAAAGAATTTTCATTCCAATTCAAGCACATGCTGTTTCCAAGATTCTCATTTTAGCTGTAAATCCAGGGCTGTTGTTCCTGGTGGGAGCAATTTATCTTCCGTTACTTACACAAAGCCCAGCATCTGTTGCACTTTTGAAATTCTGTTCCATTCATCTCAGTATTGTCACCCAATTATCTTTTAAATTTAAATTTATTTTATTTTAAAGTTACATATAGCACTGAAACAGGCCAATTCAGCATTACCCCCAATTTACACCTCACTAACCTACACCCAAATGGTTTTTTTTGTTCCTCTTACCTAATCTAAGCCCAAAGTTTATCAATTGGAACTATTACAAAATAAATAGTTAGTGGAATTCAGTCATTTGTCTCCGCTCCAATAAAATTATTGCTGATCTTTCATCTCAGCTCCACTTTCCTGCAGGCTCGCCATTTAGAAGGTTGCTCAAGAACCTTGACAACATCAAGGATTAGTTCGCCCATCCTCCTTCTAAGTATCTATTGCCTTCATCGTCATCTCCAGTGTGCAGCAGCGTACCAATGAGAAAGACAAAGTCTATTTCCTGCACCAAATTTCACCTCCAGTGTTAATGGGTTATGATTCTGGAATTGCTCTTAACTAAAGTTACCATGGGTGCATCTCATCACTAGGGGTCAGTCATGACTCCAAAGGCTTGCCATTGTTTTCTCAAAGGCTAATTAGCAATGGTCAATAAATTCTGCTGCCTGCAGTGATACCCTGTGTTTGAGTCTAAAGAAAACAGATCCTAAATTTTTTAAGACCCTTTTAGAAGTTTAAAAGTAGAGATGATAAAATCTAAAGCACAAATAGAAAGTCCTGGAACAGCTCCACAGAGACAGTTAATGACTGGTTGTGAAACCATTCAACAGACCGCTAAAACTTTAGTCCATTTTTAATCACTCCACCTGGCTTTATAAATAAAAATCCGTTCTTGCAAAGGCAATATTATCTAATGGCAGGTAGATGATCAAGAGGTGCTTTGTCTAAATGGAGTTTTGAGATAAGGATCATTATCTCCGAATAGGACTGATATCAATACTTTTTTTTAAAGTGGAATTCATTAGAATTCTTATTTGCAATGTACAACACTAACTTGAATAGCACCAGAAATTGATCCTTTAAATCCTGGCACGTTAAAGGTGTGGTGGTTTTTCTCAATTCAATGGGGTACATCTCCTGACTAAGAAGCATCGTCATCAGTGGTGCTCAAAAGAATCAGCTCATACCACTCTGAAAAACAGCACGAGTTCTGGGGTTTTTTTCCATTTTCTAACATTTATGCTGTAACATTCAAGCTCTAATAATCCATGTCCATTGAGATGTCACTTTGTTAGATTCTGCAACCAACCATGGCAGCCATGCTACCCACTCTCTTGACTATTGTGGACTCAGAAGTCTGTCCAGCAGGAAGAAATTTTAATTTCCTCTGTGAGCAATTTAAATTTCTGAATACTGCCTAGATTTTTTTTTTAACTTGGCCTTTTTTGTATAGATTTACTTTAAAAATGACAACTGTGAAAACAGCAGAGGAAATTTAAATTATCTGTGTTTACAAGAAGAACCATATATGCACATGATGCATTACTGGTCTGGAGTTGGTATTAGAATGATATACACAAGCAATGAAATTGAAATTATCTCAGTGCTTTGCACACCTTGGTATCTCTCTTGATACCGTTCAACCAGTAAGTTGATACAATTGGTGTCATGACTGGTTTTTTTATTGGATTGTTTGCAAGATATTATCAAACGTACATGAGTTACTACCAACAAGTACATTGACTTAGAATGTTTGATTGAAACATCCGTTGTTCTCTCTGGTTACTATTGCTGGTCCAACTGTCATTTTTAGTTTTAAATCATATTTTTTTTTAAATTGCAACAATATGTTATAAATACTTGAGAGAATTGATCTGATTAATGTGCTTCCAGGCATAAAACAAGATATTTCATATAACGAACAAGGTTTTCTGTTATTGAATTTTGCCTCAATGAAAACAATTGTTCACAAAGTTTAATAAATGTGTATATTGTCCACAGTGGCCAATTTTGCACAATATTATTAATACGGACAGAATAAAGCAGAAATAGCTAAATGTTGGTGCTTCTTACATACCAAAGCCTCTGCACAGGTGAAGAAATTCCGAGTGATTTAGTATGGGCTTGTCGGAAATGGCGTTCACTGAGTCTCTTAGATTCCTTAATTAGGTTCACTATTTGTATTGTATACAATTGCACTTTGTTTAATTTACCCTTCGTGCCAAATGACATCATTACAGCCATTTATTTCAAAAAGAAACAGTGAAGTCCCAGATGGACTTGTAACTTAAAAGGTTGACGTTGAAAAGGAAAACTGTACAGATGCAAGTTAACTGTATTAACATAAATCTCTTTTGACTGGCCACAAAAATTAAACTGAAGTGAAACAAGGATAGTAAAAATTTAAATTTATGCAGATAATATTTAATCACATTGAATTAACCTGATAAAATATAATGTATCTAAATATTACATTATTAAAGTCAAGAACACACATCTAAAACTTTTAATGTTATGATCGGCATTGGGCAGTAGAGCTGTCCTCAGTCCACTGAAATCACTAAGAACACAAAAATAAATTATAACTTTCAAAAACACTTCATATTTTGAAGGTGCCCCCAATAAATTATATTCCAGATTATGGGCATGATGTCAATTTGTAAGCTTATTTTGAATATGGATCTTATTTCATTGCTAAAGTGATGCAATCAAGTGCATTATTGAGGTGATGCAGGCTTCAATATGCTAACAAAGAGTTGCGTTTATTAGCCGGGGTTTTCCACGTACCAAATAAAATGGCATTCTATTCCACAATTTACCATCACCAGACTGCAGAAATTCCCTTTGTGACTTATCCTTCCCAATGGCCATTAGTTAAAAATATGCCTCATTTGTGGGATTGGACCTGCTCTGTCATAAATTTGCATTTGTCCCAGGATTGCCACAGAGAACATATTGCCCAACATCGCTGAGCTTTCTCTCAAAAAGATTAACAGTGGTTCCGACTCCTTGGTCACAAATCAGCCATCTCTGCAACCGATCAGAGAGATCATTCCATATTCAGACAGTTCATTGAGACTCGCTGTATATATGTGTCATACGTCTGGGACAGCCAGCTGGAATAAGCCACCTGAGGCTTCCTGCCTGTGGAATTAAAGGAGTGTCAGTCATAAGGTTGAAGGAGAATGTGAGAGGAAAAAAATTGACACCAAGGGGGAGCAGAAAAGAAAAGGGCAAGTCATTCCCAGAAATATAGTTAAACTGAGACTTGTATGTGAAAGAGGCAGTATGGAAATTGTACACCTATTGAATAATTTATAACAATCACTGTCCGGATAGTTTTCTTATGAAAACAATTGAAATTATCCCTCCCAACAGCCACACGACCATAAAGAGTAAAATGATAACAATTATAATAATATGTTAAGATACTAAATCCTGTCATTTTTTTTTTGTAGAGAGAAGAAATAGCTGTCGGGATGGTGAAGAGCAAAAGTGTGTAGCTGCTGGAAATCTGAGAGCAGTGAGCGCACGCGGGAAATACTCAGTCGATCAGGCAGCATCCATGTAGGGAGAAACAGGATATTCTGACCTTTCATCAGAAAGGAGAACGATTAGAAAATAAAGTTGTGTTTTAGATGCAGGGAAGTGGGGGTTGGTGGCAATGTGGCAGGGGTGGAAGTGAACAAGACTGAACGTCAGTGGTCTCTGTGAGACTGCAGTGAAGGTTCGTTAGCCCCAGGTGATAGTTAGGGATGAGAAGTAAATCTAGAAAAAATAGATGAGGGCAGATGACTGAAAGTTTTTTTTTGGGGGGGGGGTGAGGTGAGAGAGTGAGAGTAAGCGAATGAATGTGTGTGAGAGAGAGAAAGAAAAATGAGAGAGAGAGATAAAGAAAAATGAGAGAGAGAGAGAGAGAGAGATGAAGAAAGAGAGAGAATGCTTTAACTGTGAAATAAGGAACACTGCAGTCACTGTAAACCTGAAATAAAAGAGGGTGTTGGAAAGACAGTAGCCAATATGAAGAGAGAAAATCAAAGATACCATTATAGATTGAAGGCCCTTTTATTGATCTTACAGTTAAGCCCAACAGAAGCTTAAAAAGATGAGATGCTGTTCCTTGAATTTATCTTGTGATTCATTGGTGCAGTGCAAGAGATCAAAACTGGACTCCAACGTAATGATGCCATGTATTTGTCTTTGACTTCAGCACTAATGAAGGTGTGTGTAAACACAGATTCAGAGCAGTGGACTTCTTCTCCCTCACAATTGGAACAGGAAAGTGAAATGTTCAAAGCTGTGTTAACCATGAAACGTCAGGCTTTGTAAATACGATCACCATTCTTTCCGCATGCCTAGGATCTTTTCTCTTAGCGCTCCATACCTTCAACCCCTGGTATGTTTTGGTGGGAGAAAACCGGACCCTCCAGAGGAAACCCATGCAGACATGAGAACATACAAAGTCGTTACAGGCAGAGTGGGATTTGAACCCCAAATCTTATTGCTGCTGTAACAGCGATGAGCTAACCGTTACGCAAACTGTGTTTCCCTGAACTCCTTTTGGATATTATGCATGTGTCCCCCTTCAACCCAATTTTTCTGAACAGGTCCCACTCCAATAATTTAACGTGACCTGATGAGCTTCTCCAGCACTTTGGTGTTGTGCCCTAGGCCCCATCATCTGCAGATTTTCTTCTTAACTTTTATGTGTGCTTTGACCCGTGCAACTTCCATTTATCAGATCGTTCTTGCATTCAAAAATAGATTATCCAATGAGCTAAGAGAAGGAAAGAGGACTTTAAAAAAACATTTTGCAAGGAGAGTAAATAAGTGACAACACAGAAATGCTGGAGGAACTCAGCATGTCTCCGCAGTGTCCATAGGGGGTAATGGCTTATCAGTGACATTGAGCCCTTCTTTAGCATTTTCCAGCATTTACGTTTTCACTACAATCACAGCATCTGGTGACTTTTGTGTTTCACTCCAAATTGTGTAAATATTCAACTCTTTTTTGAAATGTGCATTCTCTCTGATTAGGTGTTACGGGCAATTTATGGATCCAGTTGGTGAACAATCTGGTTTATCTGCTTGCACACTTAAAATTGTAGCAGAAAGATAATACTCATAAGTAATGCTGCAATAGACTGGATCAAAAATTGGTGTCAACACCATTTTATGCTGTTCATACTTGTCTTTGGAAGTTGCCACAAAATGCACTGTTTTAACTTTATGGGGACATTTAATTTGCTTTGATGAAGTACACAGTTTTGCATTACTGACATCAGACAGCTCTAAAAATTAACTGCACCTAAATAATGTGATATTGTATCCAGTTTCAGCCATATGGTTTACTTTGTCTGACCTTTCCTCCTCAGTTCAATTATCTTTATTGCTTCATTTTGCAGGATCTCTTTTAAAATTATGATCTATTATTGTAAGTTGTACAAACAGTAACAAAGCCAGTTAGTAAATGCATTGCTCAGTGTGAAAACCAGCAATACAGATCAGGAAGGTCATAGGTTCAATCCCCAGAAGATGACTGAAGACAGCAGAGCAGTCAAAAGGATAATACAATTGACCTAAATCCTTCAGGAAAGACAATCAAATATTCCACACTTTATTGTCATCCAGTTATTTCCAAAAATAGTGTGCAGACAAGAAGAAAACTTTCTCTCTTAAATGCCAAACTAGGTTAAAAAGAGATAGGAGTTGCTTTGAAGTAACCAGTAGCCATTGTTGTACAAATCCCATAATGATTTTTGTTTTGATGCCAATGAATTTTCCCTCTGACGTTTTCCTTCTCACTTACCTTGACTGTGTGGCCAGGCACAATTCCAATGCTCTCTCCAAATTTGCCGATGACACCACAGTTGTCGACAGAATCACAAACGGCAATGAGGAAGTGTACAGGAGGGAGATAGATCAGCTCATTGAGTGGTGTAACAACAACAATCTTGCGCTCAACATTAGCAAAACCAAGGAGAGGACTGTGGACTTCAGGAGGAAGTCAGGGGAACACGGCCCAGTCCTCATTGAGGGCTCATTAGTGGAGAGGGTCAAGAACCTCAAATTCTTGGCTGTTAACATCTCCAAGGATCTGCTCTGGAGCCTCTGTGTCGAATGAAGTCACAAAGAAGGCTCACCAGCAGCTATATGTTGTATAAAATCCAAGGGAATTCCAATCCACAAACATAAATATCACCTTTTTAGAGCCAGAAAGTTTGCAGAGCAGTGATTATGGCTCAGCGTGCCATAAAAAGTCACTTAGACATCATGCAACAAAATATAACATGACTTATTTGCAGCCATTTTTGAAAACAATTATACTTACTGGCATGAAACTCAGTGTGTTCACAATACCACTCTTCAGGACATTTTGTTTTTCTCATGAAAAAGCAGAAGCACATTTCTTAAAATTGAATCCTGATTAATTGAGTATAGTTATGAAATTTACTGTGAGATTCACTCAGAGATAAGGCGACAAAAGCCAGGTACAGCAGGACCCATCATAATTTTCAGGGGCTTGATCCAACTGGACGGGTCCCATATGGCATAAATCTTCCTGATGAATTCCAACATTTTACATGGTACATTTCCATACAGAAGTGGCAGCCTCATTAAAAGAGTGTTGCTAATTCTGAAGCCCTGGTTAAATTTAAATATTTTAAATTAAAATTAAAATTTATACATACAGCCCATAAGTCCATTACTGACCGATTACACCAAATTGACCTACAACCCCTGGTATGTTTTGGTGGGAGAAAACCGGACCCTCCAGAGGAAACCCATGCAGACATGAGAACATACAAAGTCGTTACAAGCAGAGTGGGATTTGAACCCCAAATCTTATTGCTGCTGCAACAGCGATGAGCTAACCGTTATGCAAACTGTGTTTCCCTGAACTCCTTTTGGATATTATGCAACTAGTTTCTCTTATCTTACAAAACTTTGCCTGGGCAATTCACAGAATAATGAGATAGCATGCAAAATAAAGTTGGAACCATTTTCAGCTTTTGTGTTTCTTCCTGTGAAAACAGCTTTGCTGTCCACAAATTGCGGTCTGCTTTCCATACATTAGGATAAAAGCAGATTTTTTCTACTGCTAATAATTCAAACTCTTTTATAATCCCAACAGTGGTATGAAATCCACATTCATTTACTTCAAAGCAACTCACCATATTGGATTATGAAATCCTTCCAGTCTGGTTACTGCCCAGATTGTGGTTTCCATATAAAGGAGCGAGATTTGAAGCACCAAAAAGAGACAATGAATAAGCAAGGATGTTTTAGCCTGGAGATTGCTTTTGTCAGCCTTTTTCCTTAACTAAATTTTTAACCTCACCTTTCAGATTCGATCAGTGCTATACTGCAAATTGTTGGAATTAATATCAAGGAACCTGGGAGTTCCTGAACATCAGATGCACCAGTGTATCTCCTCAAACCAGTGAAATTTTAAGATGAAGATAGCTAAGGAAATATGTGAATTATTGTTAATTTAGAAACAAAGAGGGAGAAAATTCAATTGGATAATTAAAAAATATAAGTCTGCAGATGGTGTGATTATAGTAAAAACACACCGAAATGCTGGAGAAACTCAGCCAGTCTTGCAGCATCCATAGGAAACAAAGATATACTGCTGGTGTTTCAGGCCTGAGTCCTTCTTCAAGGAATAAGAACAGGATAAGCAAAAAACAGGAAATCTCAGAAAAGAGACCGAGGACTGGGCAGGGGGAGGAGTCCAGACCAACAAATTGGATAGGATCCTAGCAGGTGAAAATTGATTTTATCTGTGGGAAAAGAGACAAAGGGAAAAAGGGAGAGAGAGAGAGCTGGGGGAAGGCGACAGTGGGGGCGTGGGGGGGGAAAGGGGGCTACAGAGAGGGGATTGCACAAAAGTCAATGTTAATACCATCTGGTTGAAGATTGCCCAGAAAGAAGATGAGGTGTTGATGATCCAGTTTGCAGGTGGGCTGAGTCTGGAAGTGCATGAGACCATGGACAGACATGTCAGCAAGGGAATGGGATGGGGAATTAAAATGGATGGCCACTGGGAGAATGGATAATAATTGGATAATTATTTAACCAACAAAGGAGAGAAAAAAATGAAAATCTTCCATTTAAAATACCCGTGAATATTTGCTCCTGCAAAGATACTCCATTATGGTTTTTAGACTGCAGGCATATAACAGCACAACCAAGGATTTTTGCCGCTACACGGGACTCAATTCCTGCACTGTGATTTATCCTGCAGGACCCCTACAACTTTTCGGAGGAAGCCTGCAGAGTAAATTGTACCAGAAAAATTCGTTGACGGTCATCCACTCGACTGCACGTCCAACCACCGGGACTGTTGAACTCAGGTACTTGCACAAGGTGCGTTATTTTTTTTTTACATTTTTTTCCCAACATTGCAGGCTAAAAACCATACATGGTATCTATTGTTCCTCTCGGTCACTCCAGTGGCATGTGAAAACCAGTTGTGATGTAATTCACTGAGTTATCACGAGTTTAAAGGCTGCACCCTGATTTATTCATAGTTGCAGTCTAAATTCACCAATTTCTCGACACCATGCAAATGGAAAAGGCAAACTCCCACACAAGTGAGCAAAGCGGCATCTGAGAATATTGCGAATGAAATCAGTGTCAAGGAGGTATGATCATGGTAACTGATTCAGCAAAAGAAAATAAATATGAACCCAACAGTTGATATGAGACAAGGAAAGAAAAAGGGGCAGGAGAATAGCTCCATGGATCATTTTGGAAATGTAGCAACGTAGATAGAACTTATTGGTATAGATAGCTTGACATGATGAGAAATAATAATGAATTCATCAAATCTGAACAATGGAGACATTGAGTGATGGCCATAAATTGACAAAACCACAGCATTAACACATTATAATTTCAAGCCTTTGAATTAGACAGTGTGAGATGGTTATGATTCTTTTCTGTTTGAACATGATGTTAATGTTAAATCAGTCAAAGGGAATTGGATGGTGAATAGCATGCCAAAAATGGTCAAGTAACGCAAGTCCTGTCAATATATTCCAGCAAAACAGTGGATTATCTCACCTTGTAACATTCCCAGTAAGTTCTTATTGCTCTAAGGTGAACTTGCCAATTTGGTCCATTCACATCGCTCCCTTAACAATTCCAGGACAACTTTGATGCTGGTTTTGATACTGTTGATTCAGAAGCCATTGATTTGTTTTCTAATAGGTGCTGAGCTGGAGATGCTTGTGCCAACAGATTTTATATTGACAATGGAAGGGTGTGCAGGAAAGGTAAATGATGTCATGATGTTTTAATGCACGAGCATGGTCTTGTGTAATGCTGATTCCTTTCCCACTACTGAACCCTGTCAGCAGCAAACATCTGCACTGTGGACCAATGGTATTCTCTCAACTAAACATTGTCTCATTTTCAGGCAAGCCAACTTGGATCCAATTCCAAGAGTGATCAGGTCCAAATTGGCAGTCTGAAGAATTACTTCTTTTTTATGGGCCCTGGCAATCCCATTATTTCTCCATCAAAAATATCCCCAGGCATTCCTGAGTATTATTCGCAGCTGTGGAGAACAGACAATACACTCAAAATGTATTCACTATTTAATATTCTTGTTTAAATCAAAAATAAAAGATTAATATGAGGAAAAAGTGAGTATTGGTTTCGACACTGTTTTGTTTTTCTAATGTTTTCCTCATTTGCTTCCAATAGGAATCATTGATCTTTTATACCAAGATAATATGAATATCTATTCCATAGACATCTCCACAAATGTTTTAAATATTTAAAATACTGGACTAAAATTGTGTGCGGACTTCCAGGTTTACCCACTGCAAAAGTGTTGATCGTATAAGATACCTCGTCGCTTCTATGGTAACGTTGGAAGTGATATCTTATTGATTTATGACAAGCGAAGCTCCTCTCAACCTGCCAAAATTAATCAAGTGATGTGTGTTTACTGCAAGGTCAACGGCATCAAATGTTCAAGATGCAAAGTGAAACTTTACCTCGTTCAAATTTTGAGAATGACTTCTGTCAGGATTGCTTGTGCAAAATGAAGGAAAGTCGCTCAATACCTTTAGACCCCAAAAAATGTCAGAATGTGTCACAGAAACAATTTGGCAGCTTTCAAAAAGGTAACAACTGAAATTTCCCAAATATCCTGCCAAGGAATTACATATCAGACGGCTACAAGAACTTACAACATCTTCTTTCTATCGAATGCTTACTTATGACCTGTGGAGTTTACCGGAACTGTATTTTCACTTTGTTAAACAGTGCTGTTTGCCAAAAGACAATCTTACATAAAAGGCATAAAACAGTTTTCCCACATTCTAACTATTTTTCATGCTTAGATATAAAACTGTGGATCAACTCTCCCAGAATAGACAATAACTAAACCATTATGGACTAGATTCTAGAAGATCCAATGTTCAATACCCAGGTAGTTCAACCGGAGATGGAACTGCTCCTGGTTTGTGTTTGCACAAACCAACACAGTTCCAGAATCCCAAGTGTACAGAAATATGAAAGCCTGTGGAACGCAGAATTGGACTCAAGACTATAAGAAAGAACAGAAGAAATAGGAGCAAGAGCGGGCCATCCGGTCCGTCGAGACTGCTCCACCATTCAATGAGATCACGGCTGATCCGATGATAGGCTCATCTCCACCAGATTCAAATATTAAGGAGTGATTAGTGGAGTTATAGAAAAAAAATTGAGAGAGAAAATAAGATCCAAAATAGAAAGATGTTGAGAAAAAAAAAAGATCAGGCGCCAAAGGGAAGTCTGCGATCCAAGAATCTTCACACATGAAACACAAAACGTAAGAGCCGCAAAGTAGATAGAAAAATTAAAAAATAATGTTGCAAAGAGATGGAGTATAGAAGTGAGGTAGACTTCATCACAACTGTACTGATATCTATAACTGGGCCACTCATGTTGGTATCCTTATTTAAAGGAGAAGCAGACAGGCATAGTGGTGAAAGATTAACCTTAGAAGGAAAGATTGAGCAGGTTTGGTCTATATTCATTAGAGGATGGAAAAATTAGGTAATCTTTTTGAAACATAGAAAATGCTGTGGGAATTTGATGAGGTGGATGTTGAGAGATGTTTCCCGATAGAGGTGAGGTGGAAATGTGGCAATTGTTTCAGAGTAAATGTGCCACCTATTGAACACATGAGGAATTTCTCATCATTGAAATTCTTGATCCCAAAAAGGAGTGGAGCCTGTCACTGAATATCTTCAAAGCCAAGGTAGATCGATTTTTGAATGTAACATGAAGGAAGGTAGAATGAGGCTGACATCAGATTAACCATGATCTTATTGACAAGCAGAGCAGGCACAGGGGCCTACTTAATTCTTACCTTCTTTTGACTCCCACATTAGCTTGAAGATGTAGTGAGTGGAGGGAGGGATTAGAAAATCCAGACAAATTAATTTTCCTTTGATCCTACTTTATTTAATAAGGGAGACCAGAGCTTGAATCTAATTCAGAATAAGCGGAGAGTTGTCAACCTTGGGAGGTTACCACCAGCAACCTGGGTTCAAATCTGGCACTGTCTGTAAGAACTTTGTACATTCTCCCCATTTCTGCCTGGGTTTTTTCCTCCCACCCTTAAAAACGTGTGGGGTCGATAGGTGTAGTTGGGGGTTACAGGCTGGGGGCTAGAGGGCCTGTAACCTTGCTGTATGTCTAAATTTTGTTTTAATTAAATTCAAAAAACCGACCTTAAACAATTTACCCGTGCTTTGACTGCACTGACAACACATACTTGATAAAGAATGCCATTCACACTCATCTGGCTGCACACAGATTTACCTCCTTGTGTTGCATTTTGTCCAGAAAACTTGTTACAAAAGCAGCTGACAAGTCTGATTTATGCCAGTGAGGTTTGAACAGCATGTGCACCACACATTAACAGAGTGAATCATGTTTCACATGAGGTACCTGAGGTAACTAATAAAGATCAGCTGGCAAATCAAGATCCCTGAAAATAAAGATATAAAAATAACTGAAATGCCATGCAAGGAAACTAAGCATAAAGGTAGAGCAATGCTTGAAAAGTTATGAAATGGGAGATCAGATGAACAAATGGCAAAGGGTGATTTTATGGAGCATTGATAATTGGGTCATGCCAATAAATAAAGGGACATAAGACAAATAAAGATGGCACTAAAACAATCTACAGTCAGTGCTAATTGAGGACATCTGTACAAAGTGAGGGGAGGGAAGTTTAGGAGAGATAGCAGGGGTAAGTTTTTTTTTACACAGAGAGTTGTGGGTGCCTGGAATGCCTTGCCAGGGATGGTGGCAGAGGATAAAACATATGGGCCATTTAAGAAACACATAGACAGGCACATGGATGAAAGAAAAATAGAGGGTTACGAGGTAGGAAGGGTTTAATATTATTTTGGTAGGAATATATAAGTCGGCACAACATCGAGGGCTGAAAGGCCTGCACTGCGTTGTAATGTTCTATGTTCTGCATTCTAACTTTTCAAGACCAAAAGCCAGTTGCAAACTCCTACTCAGAAGCATGACTTAGCATTACCAGCGAGTCTAAACTCATGCTTTACTAAACAAACAAAATCCCCAATCTGCTTTTTGTAGTTCAACTGTTAGCAAACACTGATACATTGGTCTCATGGGCCATCAAAGAGCTTACTGCAGCAATTAAAATGATATTTGAATACTACATGGATGAAAAAGGAGCAAGAACTTGGGACTTTCGCAATCTGAAGTCATCCAAACTTCTTTACATCCAATAAAGTAATTTTGGAATTTACTGTTGTAACTATGGGGGTTTTAATTTAGAGAAACACCACAGTAACAGGCCCTTCCAGCCAACAACCCCGTGCCACCCAAATACACCAATTAACCCCCATACATATATTTGGAGGGTGGGGGAAACTACAGCACTCAGGAAACCCACGGAGACAAAGGAAGAACATATAAACTCTTCACAGGCAGATTTTAGTTTAAACAAGAATCCAATTTCCTGCTGTAGAGTACATCGAAAGAACCAAAGACTTGTTGATCCAAACCAAGGCTTTTATTAACTAAAAGACTGGAGCACATCACATGTAGGTCGACCAGTCCAGAATGACCTGGTCTGGCGAGGAGCAATCCTTTAAGACCTGCCAGTAGGTGTGGCTACGCTCTCAGCCAATCACAGTCATCCTACACTACAATCTGTACATATATACATTGGTGATAGAATCTGTACTATCACACCTGCTAAAATGGTGTTGTTGTAAGTCTCATTTACAGAGCATGAATGGCTTGCTTAATCAGCTTGTGGGAAGGGTAACCTTCATCAGTACTTCCAACAAAATGAACATTAAAAAAATGGTTTTTGACGGACAGGTATTGGAACAGATGATGCGATCTCAGCCAGTGCCACTTTGTCCCCCCCTTTGAGAATGCATGGAGCCATGTGAGCTTTTCAGGGGCCCACGGGTCCAATCAAGCCTTGCTCCCGTGACCGCTTCATAAAATGGAACAGCCGCAAACCTGGCCTCAGGTGGCAGAAGCTGGAGCAACTCACCAAGTTGAGCTGCTCGACCAGCTGAGTCCCTCCAGCAGATTGTTTGTTGCTCCAGATTCCGGCATCTGCAGTCTCCTGTGTGCTATCAAAGGTCTTCTCAATGACTTCAATATGGGTCTGATGTTCTTAAACATTTTAAAACAGCTGAAATAGATTAAATAACTTGCAAAACAGTGTATTTTCAGGCAAGAAATAATAATAATGTTTAATTGGTGTAAATTAGTTAAAATGTTTAATATTAATTAAAATAGGGAAAAAAATATTTTACCTTTCGTCCAGGGCAAATAACTCTGTTCTGGTGAATGGGATCCGTAGATGTCTTGATGGCTGCTTAAAAGCAAAAGATGAGATATGGTGTGTACCTGATCACTCAACCAAAGTTATTTTTGCTTCAACCCCAGACTCGTTAGCTAGGAAACAAAAAATAAATAAAGAGATACTTTCCTTCAGTCTCACAAATATCATCTGATTGTAAACTCTATGTTGAGTCCAACAGGAAAGTGAGAGGGATCAGATGTGTTTTAGCCCATTTCCTACTTCTGCACTGCAATGCAGAAATGGTCATGATAAGTTTATTGTCATATACATTGTACAGTGTATATATGCACCAACATTCTTACTTGCTGCAGCCTAACGTACTTGTGACAAGAAACTAGAATAGTAAACTTATTGAATTAAGAGAGACAATAAGATTAGAAGATAAGCCATAAATATTCAATATGAAATATGGAAATCAGAAATACACTGTGAGTATCAGCTGTACAAGGAGCTGCTCATCAGCAATTCTTTTCCAAAATACCAGCAAAATTAAAGATATTTTGCACCTTGTAAACTGGACTATTTAAATGGTCTGGTCCCGTTCCCCACCCCCCCCACCAAAAAAAAAAATAGGCCTCATTCTATGCACTTTTAGGACCTCTACAGTGGGGTAAAACAATTGTGACGTTTTTAGATGTTTTAAATTTATGCATATAGCCTTTCAGCCCACAAGCACGTGCCGCCCAATTTCAGCCAATTGACCTGCAACCCCAGTACGTTTTGAAGGGTGGAAGGAAGCCGGAGCACCCGGATGAATGTACAAACTCTCTACAGACAGCGCCAGGTTCAAACCATGGTCGCTGGCGCTGTAACAGCATTGAGCTGACCGCTGCACTAAACATGCCACCCATTAAAAGGCTCTATGTGGCCCAGGATGGTATTTATGGTAACTCTACTCTTCACTTAGAGTTCCATTCTCAGTTGTGTGATCTGTTAACTCAGCCTTCTTGCCAGTGAGTTAAATGGCAGATAAAAACAATGCATGGAATTGGACGCCTTGATGACAACATTGTCGAATATCCTGACTGTTCAATAACATCCATTGTAAAATTTCAATAGAAATGCCGTTTTTATTCTTAAAGTACTTCCCATTTTTTTCCTAATAGATTACTATCTCAGCTTCTAAGTTTAGTGCCAAAATAATAATGGTCTTCTCTGTGCTAAAATGTAAACAATCAGGCTGCTAAAGTGTAAACATCAGTGGTAAATATATATCGTCATATAATTCAATAAAACAGTATTAGTAAAAATAATTCTTCACTGCAAAGTTCATCATACTTAACTAATCAAGAAATGTTAGTTATTTAAAACTTTGAAGGGTACAACTTCACTTTTCACTTTGAGTTTCATGTACTGAACAATCAACAGTGCAACGAACTTT
This sequence comes from Narcine bancroftii, assembly GCF_036971445.1. Taxonomy (NCBI): domain Eukaryota; kingdom Metazoa; phylum Chordata; class Chondrichthyes; order Torpediniformes; family Narcinidae; genus Narcine; species Narcine bancroftii. Next base: position 15,171,648 of record NC_091474.1, on the reverse strand, counting down.
TGACAAACCCCTTTACTCTTTAATTTATAAGTGCTACCACAAGATTCAAACAATTCTTGTATCTCTTCCAAAATTCTGACAAAATGAGAGATATTCCATTTATTTAAACACAATCATTCATACTTTTTTTCTGTGTAATTTTTCATTTGAAAAATACGCGAACCAATTAAAATGAGTGCTGTGCCATAATTATTTAACTTATCTGGTGACAGATGAATCCCTGATATAGAAAATAGCAAGTCAAGTCGACATTAAGGTCAAGGTTTGCTATCCATAATTGGAAGTTTGTATTTTATCCATGGTTTAGTTTTAAACTGCTTGATAAATTTTAATGTCCTTCCCTGCTGTCCTAAACTCATTGACTCATGTTTGCCCTCTCATTGTTTTCTGTTCACCCATCTCATTCCCATCTTGTGATTCCTAAGTTCTACTTACAAGCAAAGCCCCTGGAAACATCCTGCAACACATTGACTCAAAACCTCTGTTTATAGGTTTTGCTGCTGTCCCCTGGGAACAGCTGATGGCGCTGTGTTAATTTATTATCTCACTGAAGTCCTTTCACCACTGACAAGGAATAGACCTGTTGGATTCTCTTCACAATAACAGGAAGAGCTGACATTGAGAGATCAAAAAGTGATGTCACAACGAACACTCGGCCACCGCAAGCTCTGGGGTAATTTTTCTCACACTGCACACAGAGCCGCTGACTCACATCTCGGGCGCTAGCTGTCAGGAATTTGCCTGCTCTCTCTGTGATTGTGCAGATTTCCTCCAACATCTCAAAGAGGCTCAGTGGGCAGGTTAGGTGGCTGCTATAAATTATGCCCAGTGTGAAGGTGAATGGTAGACTTTGGGAATGCAAAGATAATGGAAAATGAGAGTAACCTGAGATTAGTGTGAATGCATTGTTGATGGACAATATGGAATTGGTCGACTGAGAGTTATGCTGACTCTCTTCATAATGGCCCGGTTAGCGTAACGCTATTACAGTACTAGCGACGTGGGTTCGAATCTGGCACTGTTTGTATGTTCCCCCCTGCCTGCCTGGTGCTCAAGTTTCCTCTCACCCTCCAAAAAAAAGGGATTTGCAGGTTTATTGGGTGACATGGGCTTGTGCGCCAGAAGGGGCTGTTACATCTAAAATGTTAAAACAAAACTCTATCAGTGATAGCAATTTACATTTACACAACTGAAAGTCAAAAAAAATCCACCTTTCTAGCATCTGTAATCAAAACAGAAAATGCTGGAAACACTCAACAATTCTGTGAAAGAAAGACAAATATATAGTTTCAGACTGAAAATCCTTTATCAACAATATATAATGACTGAAGTTTTAATCAAATTGAAAATCAAAGAATTGCAGATTTATTGTCTGATAAGTAATCTTTCAACAGAAACTTTCCATTCTATGTTTTATTAATAGTTTATGAACACTGTAATTATTTTCTCTCTTTCAGCAGATTTTTCTTATCATATTTAAATTCAGCCTCAAAATTGTGGATCTTCTATTTTCTTAACTGAATCTCCATTTTCTTATTGCCCTCAAGCCACGATGTATCTCAGAATCGCCGGAGCAATTGAATTAAGTGCAGGTAAATGGGATTGGAAGAGATGGGCGCCTGTTGGTCACGATGAACATGTAGGCCGAAGAACTTGTTTCTATGCTGTGTGAATCCACAATTTCATGACTCTAATCCTCACTCTTCTTCTCGATGCCCTGTACTACCTTTCACCTTGGCCCTTCCCGATAGATTTACGCAGTAATGAGGAGGAAATGATTCTCTCAGGAGCAGTGAATCTGTGCAATTCTCTGCCCAAGGAAACAGGACAGGTGGCCTCACTGAGTGTATTTAAGACACGGATAGATTGCTGTTTGAATAGGAATTTAGAGTGAGGAAGAACAGGTGGGGAAGTAGAATTTTTGATGCAGGGGTGGCCAACCTTTTCATTTTTAATTTAGAGATACAGCATGGTAACAGGCCATTTCGGCTCACGAGTCCATGCCTCCCAATTAACCTACATCCACCACCCCGTACGTATTCATGGGCCAAAATGGCCTGTTACCATACCGTCTGTCTAAATTAAAAATGAAAAGGTTGGGCACTACTGGTCTCTGGCCAGATCCACCGTGATCTTATTGAATGTTGGAGTAGGCTCGATGAGCCAGATGGCCCTGTTTTTCATCTTCTTTTGCTTTTATTGTCACTCTCAGCAACATGTGAGGCACATTATTCAATTTTTTTTAATGGAAATGTGCCATTGACTGTCTGTCAACGGACACCTATGTGATAGATCATGCCATGTAGTGGTCTTTCAATCATTAATCTTGAACGTAAGACCATTGAGCTTCTCCAAGTATTTTTCCTGGACTGTGGTCTTTAATTTTGTAGTTTTTAGACCAGTATTTCTAGTTGTATTTTTGGAGTTTAATAGTTCCAATTAAATTTTTTCACTTGGGATTCTGTGATGAGTTAGAATTTGAGGCATATATACATTGTATAATGTATCTGAAAATAAATGTGTTATCATTTAAATCCATGCCCTTCATTCAGGCAAAAGCAGTTTGGGAGCCATATGGGTGTTAATGTCTCAGAATTTTGACGGTCTTTCGAACAGGGGGAGAAGGCAGTGAAAGCTAAGAATGTCGGGGGGGGGGAGGTAGGAGGTTGCAGGGTGGTCATTTGCAAGATGGCTGCATCCATCCCAACATCTGTGTTCCCCACACTGAGACAGCCCCTCCCCCCCTCCCCACAAAGGAGTGTCTGAGGAAAATGGCCCTCTCAGTGAATTGTGCCATCTACTGGAATCTGAATTAAAATCAAGCTTTGCCATTGATTGTGAAGCAAAAATGATCAAACCCTGAACTTTTAGCCTCAACTCTTTCTACACAGTGACAGGGATTACATCAAGTAATCTGCAAGTAACAATTGAGTAAACCTTTCCAGTTGCTCATGAATACAAACATTCTTACCATGATAGACTGGCAGTAGATGATGCAATACCGATTAATGGCATTGTTCCATGAGGTACTGATGAACACCCATGTGCACCCCATTATTACTTTGCTTCAGTCTTTGTGAAGAGCAAAAGTTTTTTAACACCTCCATCCCAACTTTCACTTCTGTTCACTATTTTCTCCAAAGTACCTGTCCATCTGCAGCAAGTACGAATTTTTGTACTATGTCCATTGTACAATGTATACGACCAGAAACTCATCATTATCTTTAGTAAAAACACAGTGCTGGAGAAATTCAGCGGGTCAAACAGTGTATTTTATTTAGGAAAGATAAAGATACATAGCCAATATTTAGGGCTTGAGCCCTTCATTAAGGTGTGAAAAAAATGTTGGCATGCGTGCGCCTGAATAAAATGATGGTAGAGGAGGGGTGGGGAGAGCATAATCCCAAAGGTAGGAGGTAATAGGTGGATGAGGCAGGGAGGGCATGCCAGCAAGCAGGAGGAGGGGGCGATGGCTCTGTGAATGGAGAGGAAAGGGGTTGGAGAGCTGGAGCAAAGAAGACAACAGGAATGAAAAGGGAGGGAGAGTGGAGAGTAGGCTAGGAGAAACCGGAGAAGTCATTGCTATGGCCATCCAGTTGGAGTGTGCCCAGGAGGAAAGTTAAGTGCTGCTCCTCCAATTTGCAGGTGGTCTTGGTGGGACACTACATGAGGTCATGGACAGATATGGGAGTCTGGGAGAGGGGCGACTCCTGCTTTACTCCTTTTCCTCATCATTATCCTTAGTTGCTCAGTCAGAGCTACTTCAAGAAACCTTTTCACCCACAAAGTATGCCTCTTTAAAATGGTAATTTTCACTGTGATTTCTAGCTGTGAGTTATCTTTGGAAAATGCACAAGAGATGACCAGTTACAAGGTGCACATGAAATCAACAGGTGAGAACTTATCACACACTAGTCATTGCAAAAGCTGAATTCCCTCCATGGATTGGGAGGAAATTTCTAAATAAAGCTGCTCATACTTCTTGATTATTTCTTTGTATTACATTGTCAACCAAGAAAGCCTGACAAGAATTATCAAGGATGATGCAATGATTATTCCCACCTATTTTTACTTTAAAGACAGCACTCCTTGTGAGAATCCATTGAGTATGTTTATTTATGAAGTCTAAGATGTGTCTGATTACCTTATGAACTCATGTAATAATGGATCGCGTGTAATAGTTGACTGTTCTCCCCTCCCCACGCTTTTTTGTGGCTCAAAAATCATGTGTTTTCTGAATGATCCATGTAAAAGTCAACTCCCCCTATTTATGGCCCAAACCCCCTGCCCATCCCAGCTCCCAATGCCCCGACCACAAATCCTCGCCCCAGCCACCCACCCACCTATCCGAGTTCCCGTCACCCCGGTCACAGAAATTCTCCAAGGCCCTGGCTGCTCGCCCATCTGAGCTCCCGATGCCCCGAACACAGACTTATCACTTGTTCCTGGCCATCTGTGCTCCCAATGTCTTGAACTGTGCAAGTACTTAGCCGCAGTCAAAAGTACGAAATGTATAAAAGTTGACCCCTCCCAACACAAATTTGATCTGAAAATTTGGTCCAAAAACCACAACTATTGCATGAGTATATACGGTAAGTATTGTAATGATTCTTCACAACCAACAAAAAATTGCGCTGCGATACAAAACATTTTAAATTACCTCAGAACTGGAAAATGACTAAACACTGAGCCATGGAGAAAACAGGGTTTAATAGGTTTTTATTATTGTAGATTATGAATCAGAAAGAGATGGCAATGCAGTTAAATTTAGGAAGAATATTGGCAAGAATGGGATAGGTTAACTGGCTAAAAAAAAGAACAAAAAGAGTGAATATATAACATAGGTGACAGCTGCAAGAACTGGACAAAGAGTAAGAAGGACAATGGTCATGAGGATCTCATTGCGAAGAACAAGCGTTTTCAAGATAATGGATGGGAGTTAGAAACAAAGAGAATAGGAAAAGATGGGGAGCAGCAAAAGATTGGGACTGAATAAAAGGAGCACTGAATTGGAGAGGGCAGCACAGTGTAATCAGTACAATCCCTGTGTCTCACTGGTAATCCTCCCACTTGAAGGCTCTCTGTCCTCAATTGGCCCAGCCTTCCTCTTGAATCTCCTGCTCCAGATCGACAGTCTTTGGCGGGCTTGCCAGATTTCCCAGCAAATCTGGCAAAGCACAGAAGTTCAACGCATTCAAACTGACTGACTTTTTTGCTGGCTGCAGCATTTTGATGGCTCTGTCCATTAACCCCCTGTACACGCAAGGTGAAAAGCAAATTCACGAGAGGTCGTTTTAACCCAATAAACAGATAGGAATGACAATCTGGAACAACCGCATTCCTCATTTCATTCCCCATTCCATTTGTTCTCCTTTGGATTCGAAGGATCGTGGATTTCTGTGGTTGCTGGACTCAATTCCATCACTTTCCCAACAGGCGATTCAGAAATAAACTAGTTCCCTGAGTCCAAAGATAACAAAAGAAAGGGTAGGTTTTTCAGTGCCAACAATTCAAGGACCAAGTCGTAGGATATTTCCAAACAAAGTAAATGCTTTAAAACTAGTACACAACTGAAAGAAGTAATCAAAAAAATCAAATATGATGTTGGTTTTTACTAAAATGGTAAGAATTCAGAAATGAGGAAATAATGCTTTACTATACAGGGGCTGGTCAGGCCACATCCAGAGTACACAATTCAGGCCTGGGAACTGAATCCTAGGAAAATGTTTCCAACTTCATCTGAATCAGGCTTCAAGAGTTAAATTATAAGGATAAGTCATGTAATGTTGGCTTACATCCTACTGAAGTTAAAGATGGAGTGGTGATCCAATCAAGTTCTCTAAAATGATAAAGCAATTTGATTGGATGGCTACAGGAAAAACTCCTTCCTTTCCTCCACTGGGGCAAATCACAAACTAGATGTCATCATCTTAAAACTACAGCAAGGTGGGGGTGGTCATAGGGGGGGTGGGGGGGAGGTGTGGAGGATCTGTAAGCATTTTATCACATAAAGTGTGCTCAATTCTGGCACTTCCTCCCCAAGAGGCTGGAACAATTATCACTTTCAAGAAAGAGACTGGCTAAATATTATTACAAATTATAAAAACATAACAGCCTGAATACGCCTGAGATTGTCTGAACTCGAAAGCTAAGCAGGCTCAGGCCTGGTCAGTACTTGGAGGGGAGACCGCCTGGGAGCACCAGGTGCTCTAAGTTTCTGTGAGGGGCGCTGGACAAGTGGCGACTGTCTGTCTGCCTTAACATAGACAAAAATTAAAGAATTTCATCTATGTTACATTCTAAATGTAGTATGTCGTGACAATAATGGAACCTTTACCTTTATATTGTTAGTAGTCACAAAGCTGGATAGTTGAGGGGGAGCAACAATACAGTGAAATTGGTTCAAGAAGCAAAATTCCCCCTTGCAAGTCCAAAGAAAGGAACAACCAAGCTTCAAAATAGTTACTTGGTGAAAAGGAATGAACTGTTCAATCCATTCAAATCTACTGAGATATTCTGGCAAGTGAGAGCATTCTCCATTCATGAGGGAACAAATGCCTCAACTCCTGGACTTGTTTGAAACACTGGATCCCAAAAACTGAAGGAGAAAAATGAATGATTGAGTGATTATCAAATTATCTAAAATGAAAACGAGTCCCCTGTTGACTTGTTTTAAATGCATGAGGCCCCATCAGATCCAGCTACTTTTCACCCAATATTTTGAACTATCAATTTGGGGCAGCAAGATTAACGTGGCGGTTAGTGCAGTGGCCAGGGTTTGAATCCAACACTGTCTGTAAGGAGTTTGCAGGTTCTCCCCGTATTTACGTGTGTTTCCTCTGGGTGGTTCAGTTTCCTCCCACCCTTCACAATGTAGAGGATTTATAGGTTAATTGGGGGCCGCAGGTTCAGGGCCCAGTAGTGCCTGCTGCATATCTAAATTTAAATTTAATTTTAAATGAGACTCAAATGTTGAATACCTAAATGTATTTTTTAAAATTTGTTGCATCTCACTGGGATCAATGCTGCTGCACCTATCATCTCCAGCACCTTAAAACGTGCCCTTAAGCAGAAGCCTCCAGTAACTTGAATTCTGCTTTGCTGGACTCTGGTATTGAGATGGGCAATGAAAGAATGGTGGTGCAGTATCACGAGAGCTTGACAAAATTATGCATATGATTTAGGCACACTTTGCAGCCAGCATACACCAGTCAATCTCCTGGTAAACTATACTATTTAAATCCCCCCTCCCCCCCACAAATAATTGCAGTCAGATTGGAGGAAAGGATTTTTAAGTATAAGATTTCAAAGGAGTTAAGCAAATGCTTCCTGATGCCTTAATTGCTGAGTGAGTAAGCCATTGAGGCAAGAAGTGTCCAGCGAGTTATTCGATCTCACCTGGGCATTATAACTGATTCCAGCTGTTCCAGGTTAAAGAGAAAAAATCAATAGGGTTTCATTATTTGAGAATCCCAACAGGAACCTTGCATGGTAAGGAAAGAACTGGGCAATTCTCTGCACTGCCTGAATGAAGCAGTGTCTTGGCTCACACTGAAATGCCGCCACTAGCGTAGGGTACTGGAAAGCACCTGTGAATCAACAAATCAATGCTTCAACTTAGCTGTAACAAAAAAATGTATTATGTCAACCTGGAAATTAGAAGATAGCCTGAGAATACAGCAATGGTACATAGAAATGAATAAATGTATTCCATTGGAAAAAAATAACATATAATTTAAGAAATAACATCACAGTATTCGAACAAATTTGGGAACCGTACATGGAACACAACAGAGAAGTCCTACCAAGGACCTCCACCGCCTAAAATGACAGAAGGAGAAGACGACGAAATGAACTGACCCAGTATGTAAAAGTAGAAGACACAAATTTCTTGTTTATTTTCATTGTGTGATGACATTGTTTAATGGGTTTAATGTATCATATATGTTGAACGTTGAGTGAGTGGGGAGGAGGGGGGGTGAAAGAGGGAGGGAAGGGAGGGGGGAAAATGGGGAAAAAATGGCACTGTGTATATTCAAGAGGGAAATGTTTGTGTGTATTTTGGTCAGTATGGTTCACAGTGTGAAAAATAAAAATAAAAAATTTTTAAATGAGAAAGAAGAAAATTGGGCAGCAAAAGTAAAACCCTGTCATTCTACTTACAGTAAATATTGGGACTGGAGGGGCAAATTTGCTTTATCAGGATTGTCTAGGATGTGGAGAGAGTGGACAATAGAGGTTGGGAAGTGACAGGAGTAATAAGAAGTTTTGTTTGTAAGGAGAAATGAACTTAGCCCACCCAGTAAAATCAAGATGCTGAAGAATCTCAGCAGGTCAAATCCGATAGCAAAGATAAAGAAGCGTAACCAACATTTCAAGCTTGAGTCCTTCATCAAGGAATGACGAAGATGTAGGTGAAGACTCAGGTAAAATTCTGACAAGAACTGAGATATCTGTAGAGTTCTACAAAGAAAACTTAAACACTTTTTCGAGAGATCCTTGTCTTTGCAGAAGTAGAAATTCAAGAGGTGGACCTCCACCACTTTAATTGCGCACCAACACTTTAAACAGCTCGCTCTGGCTGTGGATCAAGAGCTGCAAATTTCTACGGAAGTGCAAACTTTGGCTCTGACACTCACAGAGCTCACAGGAGTTACAGGACTGTCAATTTGATTACATCAGTAACAGTCACAGATTGGACATCTGGTTTAAACAATGCAGAGCCTGGCTATGCTAAAGAATTTGATGAACCTTTATTTCACATCTGTAGTAACCGAGCTTGGCACTTTCTCAGAGGAATGCACATTGACCTTCTGAATATAAATCAACTCTGAACATTGAATTTTTAGAGAGGAATTCCATAGAGATAATAAAAGACAATTAGCATTGTTAGAATGCAGTTACACTGAAACCATCACTGTCAAGCAGAAGTGAAAGTATAATTTAAATGGCAAAACTAAACTGCTTGGGCCAGTGAAAGTCCTATCGGGGAAAAAACCCTCATATTTTGAAAAGTTAAAGTGTATCAAATGGAGCAGACTTTTGCATGTGTGTGTAGAACCACAGACATCGAGCTCTCTCTCTTGGCCAGAGGATGTGGATTCGCAGCCAGACAGTATAACTTCACAGCTGCCAGTTGTAAGATTGGTAGCCACATTTTAACCACAGCATGAAACACCAACCCTGGAACACAAGACTCCCCTGAGTTACTGACAATTTTTCATTTCAGAACATGATCACTGCCCTGAAGCCCTTTTTGTTATGGATGACTTGGTGGATGCTTCTGAATACTTTCTGCTTTTGGGGGTGGGGGGGGAAATCAGACATTGCACCAAAGTGATAACTTCCTCCTAAGAGTTTACACAAGGCAGGTGATTGTTACGCACATAGCAGAGATTTTGCCTTGTTGCTGATCATTAAAAGCACAAGCAGGTCAAGTGAAGTACCTCAGTCACTTTCATGAACGTGTTTTGTTTGCATTACTGGCATTCGAGATATTTTGCAAACAACCCTGAACACTCCTCCTTCAAAGTTCAAGGATTGTTTTCTTAATTATCGGTTTTTTTTAATGAAATCTCATTGTAAAGAATATTGTAGGTAAAAATGTAAATTGTTCCAATGGTTTTTTTTAAGAAAAGATCATTGCAGAATATTGTTTTCACCATCCAAACATTCTTTAATGGTTCATTTCTACCGCAGCACCCTTCCCTCTCAAAACAGCAACAATTATCAACACAAAGGAAACAGAAGGCCATCAACAGCAGGTTCACCGCAAGTTCCCCCGACATTCTGAGAAATGTCCCTGCTCTTTCATCATTATGGGTCAAAATTCTGAAACTCTCTGACTTCGGGTCAGCATGGCAGCACAGCTAGTAGACCTCCAGAAACCTGGGTTTCACCCTGTACTTAGGTGCTGACCTTGGGTTGCCACATTCTCCCTGTGACCGTATGGGTTTACAGTTTCCTCCAACATCCCAACGATGGTCGTTTAATTGGTCATGGTGAATTGGCCCTTGTACAACTTCAGGATTGAAGGGTGTCAACTTTGAACAGAGGTGCAAAGGAATTTCTTTAGCCAGAGGGTGGTAAATCTGCAAAATTTGTTGCCACGGGGAGTTGTAGAGGCCAAGTTGTTGGGTGTATTTAATACAGAGATTGATTGGTTCTTAATTAGCCAGGGCATCAAAGGTTATGGAGAGAAGGCCAGGCAGTGGGACTTAGTGGGAAAATGGATCAGCTTATGATGAAAGGCGAGGCAGACTTGATGGGCTGAATAGCATATTTCTGCCCCTATGAAGTATCTGGGAATGTAGGGAGAATAAAAATGTAAGTGTAGTGTTTCTGTAAGGTGGGTTGTTAGCAGTCACCTCAGTGCTGTCAGTTCTATGAGTTCAGTGATTGAGGAAGGTCATTTATTTCCTTCCTCTTGGGCAATGTCAGAGTCCATTTGCAATTCCTCTGAATATGAGGCTTTCTCTGTCTGCAGGCAGCAAGACAAAAGAACTTTGGACTTGAACAGATAAGTGGGGTCGCTGACTCACTACCTCCAATCCAGGCAATAGCCATCATCCCGACCACATGACCTGACCAACCTTCTGTGACTTGGCCAATATCCTATCCAATGACATGACCTTGGCATTCAATGGCACACCATCAATGAGTCACTACAACAACACTGAGGATTACCAGAGGATACTCAAATGGAACCAGCCAAATATAGAGTAACTAAATATAGTGGCTGCAAGGCTTGCAATGCTATCGTCAGTAACCCACCTCCTGACATGATCCACAAGCCACTCCATGCCCATTGGATACAGCTCAAACACTCAAGAAATGGCATTAATTTCCAACACCACTATCAAAATGGTGCCTTGAACTCCAAGCATATCAAAGACAGCAGAGAGACTTGAACACGACCAGCTGATGGCACCCTGCAGGGGACACAAAATTCTGATATGTACATTGCTGTCCTTCACCATTGCTAAATCTAAATCCTGCCACTCCCTCCCCTCCACCACATTACTACAGCAGAAGAGTTACAGTGGATTCCCAAAGGCACCTTCCCAGAGGGGATAATAAATATTTCTCACTCTATCTATACCTCCTGCTTTCTCTGGAAAGCTACCAACATATTGAAGGACCCATCCTGCCTGCTCATACACTCTCCCCTTCCCCTCCCCATCACCTCTATTGGGCAGAAGATACCTAAGCTTGAAAAACACAAAATGGCAATTCCTTCCAGATATCAACCACCCTCTGAGGGGGGGAAAAAAAAGATACCTTTTGAGTCCCTCTCACCTTAAACCTCTTTCTACTTCTAGGATCATCTACCCTTGGAAAAAAGTTTATAGGCATTCACTTAATCAATGCCTCTATGATTTCATATACCTTTATTCAGTCACCCTTCAACCTCCAGTGAATAAAGATGCAGGCAATCCAGGCTTTTCTGATTACTCAAGCACTCAACTCTCCAGAACATCCTGGTGTATCTCTTCTGCACCTTTTCTAACTGAATAACATTCTTTGGAGAGCTGGGCAACTAGAACTACACCAAATGTGGGTTCCCCGATAACTTGTACCCCCATGATGTCCCCATTTTGAACTCAACGCCTTGCCCATCAGGGAGAAGTGGGGTGGTCAGGGTGTTGAAAGAGGTGTTTGGCCTTCGCTGGGCACTCCAAAGGCCAAGTCTGCAATACTCTCCAGGCCCCTACCAGATCCTGTGCAAGGCCTACCAAAGTCCAAGACTTCACACTTCCACTACAGAGGAAGAACAACCCATCCCCTTTTCCGAATGGATGCAGTTCAGAAATTTAGACTCCACAACAGCAGGATCACACTTTTTTCCCCCCTGTAATTTTACTTTGGCGAGTTTTCCACTCAGCGGCAGAGATGTTGATTCAATCCCTTGCCTTTCCAACTTCAATGCCTCTATTACATGCCGGGAGAGGCACCGCAATGTTGCCACTTGCTCCAGGAGGGGATGGAGTGAGAGCAAGTCGGTTTGCAGCCGTGGGTGAGTGACTGCCTCCTGCTCCCTCACCTGAGTCACCTCAGAGCGCTTCACCCTCCGGATATCTGACAGTACTGAACCAATATTTTTTTTAATCCATGAGAGCATTATAAAATCGTTCGTCTTCTCCCTCTCTCTCTCTAACCTGCAGCCGTGCCTTTAAAATCAAACATCCGAACAAGTTAAAAAGTTTCTTCAACGCCGCTCGTCCAGCGCTGGCTGAACTTTACTCCCTATAGAACGTTTGCCTGAGTTGGGTGATACTGCGAGCCTGTGGATCCCATTCAGCTGATTGCCAAGCTCTCTGCAGACTCACACCGTGTGTCTCTGACGGTTTCATGGGGGGGGGGGGGGTGGAAGGAGAAGCATTTTCCCCTTTTTTAAAAGAAAACCCCGGGACCTGGCATTGCCTTGAAAGATCAAGCGTTTGGCTCTGCGCTGCGCGTTGCGGGGGACCTTGTGTGCGCGTTGGAGAGCAGCAGAGGAGAGGTGGCTGCACCCTGGTTGGCAGCGCTAGGGAAGGGAAGGGGGGGGGGGTTGAGAGAGGGAAGGCGTGTGAGGGCTGGGGCTTGTTCTAATGTCAACGAAACGCCCACTCGCACGGGTCCGCTAAGCTGTGGAGGTGGGCGATCGCTGGTGGCAATATAGACTCGGGGCCAGAACCAATGGCTCATCAATCGCCCCCTGTTCCGCAGCCTCCCGAGTCTCTGCTCTGACCCGGCGTGTGCGCTGTCGCGCTGCAACCAAAAGCCTTCAGTTCCGCCCACACCTCTTCCACCCCCCCCCCCCCCCTCCCAGCCGGTGCCCCCCCCCCCCCCCAAGTCTCAGGCGCCCGACGAATTTTGCACCGTTTCCAGCTGAGAGGCGGATCCGACGGGGCCACCGCTGCCGCTTCACCTGGGACGTCCAAGCCAAGCCGCCGGCATGTCAGAGTCCTTCCGTGCCCCCCTCTCCTGCCTTGCGCTGTTGACCCTCCTCGCCCTCATCGATGCCAAGGGTCATTTCTACCCTCCGTACCGCTACAACCTCTTCACCTCTGGGACCAGCCCGAGTCTGAAAGGGGCAGGGCGGAGCGCCGGCCGGCACCGGTGAGTTCTTTCGATGCTGCGGCGCCCCGATCCACGGAGCGCGCCTCGCCAAGCGAAGCGCGAAAGCGAATGGGACGCAACCCCCCACCCCCCCCCCCCCCCCCCACCACCACCACCACCCCAAGAGATTGTTTTTCCGCCCCTTCCCTCGGAGTTCTTGATTCAATCTGAAGTCTGGCTCGACAGCAAAACTCGATCGCTGGCACCTTATTCTTCATTGCACTCCACTCGTTTTGTTTTGTGTGCATTGCATGGAAAATATAAACTGGAGATTTGGTGTTTTGTTTTAGGAATTATTGCGCCTATGTTGTGAAAAAGAACGTGACTTGCACGATGCAAGACGGCGCGAACACCTTTGTCAAAGCGGAGTACCATCAGTGCGCTTGGGGACAACTCAAGTGTCCGGGAGTGGTCATGTAAGTCAGTCCCCGCCGTCCCGCCACCGATGTGGAATCGCGCCGCCAGCCTTGCGTCGGGTCCAGTGGTGCCCTGAGCTCAGTCGGCTTCTGGAGGTGTTGTCAAGCTCGATTTCTACTCCCTCCATCAAGAAGGGACACGTTTAATTTTAAAAGTAGTGGGGTGGGGGACGCATATCAAATTCATAACTGGTTTAAATAGACGACTTTATGGTGCATTGCGGAGTGTTGCAGAGGGTTTATCTAATTTACATTGGGCGTCTGACATAACATTCGGTCTTCATGAGAAGGAATGAACGGAGCTGCTTGAAAGCGGCCGCAGTGTTTCCATTTCAATGCGGACTCCAGGTCAACGAGGCTGAGATTTTGAACGGTGGAGCTGCCTGGCAGATTGATCTCTGAAAGGGGGCGGGAGAAGGTTGCGAAATGCTGGAGCTTTTGTGTCCCCTGGTGGCCATCCCGATCCACTCGCAACAGAAGTCAGGTCCGGATTTCTGCGGGAAATTGCCTTTCGCGATGGAGTTACCTTGTTCGAGTTTCACTTCACTTGCGGACTGAATTGAACAAAGTCGAGGCTGAACTTTGGGGGGGGGGGGGGGGGGGGGACGAGTGTGTTGGGGCATAGAATCGTTTCAAGTGCGCTAGGGTGGGAACAGCGTTCTTTTTAAATGGGATGCACGGCCGAGAGGTTGTGAACAAAAGGTTAACTAGAAAAGTGTGCAGACGCTGGCGTTGCAGTGGAAGCCACAGAAGTGCAGTCTTCTAGAGGAAGGGAAGGGGAGCCCACGTTGTTGCAGGGGGAGAAGCTCGGGCAAACCAGGTGAGGGGACAGAGGGTGGGACGACAGAAGAGAGGAAAAGCTGAGAAGTGATAGATTGGGGGGGGGGGGGGTGGGGAAATAGGGAGTAGCGGGTTGAGGAAAAGAGACGGAGGACAGGGAAGAGAGACTTGAACAGAAGCTGGAGAAGTCCATTTTAATGCCACCTGGTTGGAAAGCACCCAGACAAAATATCGTGTTAAATTGTTACAGGGTCTTTCGGCCCACGAGCCGATGTTGCAAATTGACCGACAGACCCAGTCAAGGTTCCTCTATGGTCACATAATACTACATTTCGAATTAACTTTTGTCTCCTGGAAGGCAGACAGAGAGTCTTTATCCAGCGGCCCTCCCCTCCAAGTACTGACCAGTTCTGAGCCTGCTGAGTTTCTAAGATCAGACAATCTCAGGCTAGTAGGGGCTGACCAACCTGAGCAGGTGCTATGTTCTGACCAACCCCTTTTGTTGTTCCGCCAATTTGCAGGTCATCTCGGTTTGGCAGTGCACGAGGCCAAGGATGGACATGTCAGAGTGGGAATGGCGTGTGGAATTAAAATGGTTGGCCACTGGCAGGGCCTGATTATTGCAGTGGTTAGAGGGAAGGAGCTTAACAAAGTGATCTCCCAGTCTGCTTCCAGTCTCTCTGATGTGGTAGAGACCACACCAGGAGCACTGGATGGACCTTGCGGATTCACTTGGATGAACAGTTTGAGGCCTCAAATGGTGGCGAGGGAGGAGAGAATTTCTGTAGCATTTTCTTGTCGTCACAGGGGTAGGTACCGAGGGTGTGATAACGGATGAGGGATTCCCGGAGGGAGCAGTCCCTGTGGAATGCAGAGAGGGGATGGGAAGATGTGTTTCACACAGTAGGTGGCAGAAATTGTGGAAGATCACATGTTGGATGCAATTGGTGGGGTGAGGACAAGGGGAATCCTGTCCTTGTTGCAACTCAGGGCAGATGTGAAGGGGAATCCTGTCCTTGTTGCAACTCAGGGCAGATGTGAAGGGGAATCCTGTCCTTGTTGCAACTCAGGGCAGATGTGAAGGGGAATCCTGTCCTTGTTGCAACTCAGGGCAGATGTGCAGGAAATAGAAGAAATGTGAGTAAAGCTGGAGAGGATGGCAGGTGAGGGGAACCACGTGTTTAGAGGAGACTATAAGGGTTTTTTGGGGGGAGGTAGAAGAGGCATTTAAAAAGATCTCAAAATGTTGCTTTAAGAATGGAAGGATATTAATAAATTTAATTGGCAAGAGAAGACTAAGTTTGCTGAAGCAAAACTGTATTTAAAATTCAAGAATGCATTGCCTGAAAGGTGGTTAGAAGTAGATTCAAGCAAACAATGAGTTGCTGGAGAAACTCAGCATCCGGGGGTAAAAATGGTTACTCAACATTTTGGGTCAGGACCCTTTAACAAAACTCAAATTATTAATTTAGAAGTATAAAGAATGTCTCGATAAAGGATCCTGACCCATAATGTTGAGTCGCCATTTCTTATCCATGGATGCTGCCTAACCTGAAGAGTTCAAAATTCCTTCATCATGTACTAATAGACAAAATGTAATCATACACAAAATTCATCAACTCGTGCCTGCCATAGAGGCACATGAAAAGGCACCACTGATACTGCCCGGTGCCCCCAACAATTAGAGAAAGAGAAGCAACAGAGGGTCCCTTCAGAGACAGAGAGTCTCATTGGATTCTACTCCAGTGCACCTACAGCCTCTATTGGCTGCACAAGCTCCTATCCGATCCATTGATAAATCCAAGTTCCCAGATCCAATACCTTGAGGAAGGGCTCAGGCCTGAAATGTTGCTTGTTTATCTTTACTTCCTATGGACGTTGCGAGACTTGCTGAGTTCCTCCAGCAATTCTGTGTTTTTGCTGCACTAACTCCCAGATCTGAACCTCTGACGTGATCAGGAGGTTTTCAGTTGCCCGAGGTCCCTTCGGGAGCCCTTCTTGCCCTCGGCACACCCTTGAATCCCAGTTTCTCCAGCAGTTCATTGTTTGCTCAAGATCCTGGCATCCGCGGTTTATGTGTATCTCTTAGTTTTCAGTAGGCCCTTTAAAACTGCCATGTAAAATGAGGTTAACCGGGCAATTTAAAGGGTTAACACCCCAGTTACGTGGCAGTTTGAAGGGGTCCAACCAGGTCAACCCCATCGGAACCCTGTCCTACCTCAGAGGTAGTCAGGGAACCCAGTTAAACTTACCTAGGTCTCGTCCACGGCCGATCTTAAAGGGAAAATGGCTGACTCGCTTATTCTGGTGACATCAGTGCTTGCGTGCGGACATCACCGGGCAGCCAGCACCTGAACATCCTGCATTACTTCCAGCGAGTGCTTGACACGTCATTGCAGGGGCGGGATTCCCCCTTAAATTGCTGGGTTAGCGATTTAATGGGTTGGATCCCCCTGCAATTTGAAAGGTGCAGGAGGCACACACGACCCAGTCAATTCACCCGGATCCCAGGAGAGCTACCCAGTTGCTGCAATTTAAAAGGGACTTTTAGGCACTTTCAAATTGCAGCATCCGAATAGCCTTCCTGGAACCCGGTTGAGATTACTGGGTCATGTCTGCCTCCTGCACCTTCCAAATAGCAGCTTTCCCTACCTGTTAAATTGCCAACCCGGCAAGTTAAGGGGGATCCTGCCCTTGCGATGAACAGCTTCTGTTCAAGTTTCTCTTCCCTGTCTGCCATCCCTTTTCCTCAACCCCTCCCTTCTCCATTCACAGCTACTCCCTGTGTTCTTTCTGTTCTAAAGTAATCAGGTGAGCCATTTCCCCTTTCAAATTGGCAGAGGAGGATGCCTGGGTTCCCTGACCACCTCCAAGGTGGGACCTGGGTCAATTTTGACTGGGCTTGCCCGGTTCAGCCCTGTACCTGGTCTTCAACCTTATAAATTGCCTGGATTAACCCCATTTTGTTATCATTTTGGTGCCTTACCATTTTGTCTGTGGCATTTTCTTGTTCAGACATGTGCTGGACACCTTAAAGCAAGGTATCGGGAACAAAGCAATTGAGATCTGTCAGGTATCAAAGTAGCCAATCAATCAACTACAATGTTTAAGAGATAAGTGTGCATTTGGGAAGATGTTTCACATTAGGTCACTGTTTTAGCCAGTTTTGTTACTTCAAACAACTTCTTCCAAAAACTCGGTGCAGATGCAACCTTGAACCCCCAAGAATGAAGGGGCAGCTACTCTTCAAAGCCAGGTTTTCTACCAGACCAAATTTGGGCTACAGATGTTACATCCTGCTGCTGCAGAAGTTTGTACAACACATTTTCAAGCTCATAGCTTTTTCTTACTGAAAATTCAATGGGATGGACGGTTAGCACAACACTGTAACAGTGCCAGCAACCTGGGTTTGAATCCAGCCCTCTCTGTAAGGAGTTTGCACCTTCTTTGCATGGGTTTTCCCTCCCATGTTCCAAAGACGTTCAGGGTTTGTAGGTTAATTGGTCACACGGCTGTATTTGGGTAGCGTGGGCCCGAACAGCCTGTTACTGTGCTGTATCTCAACATTAAAATTTTTAAAATTAAAACAAATAAAATGCCACATTAGATATTTTGAACAGTAATTTCATATTTATCTACCAAAGCAATAGCATCAAATTAGTGGCACCTAATCATTTTTTCATGTCTTGGTAAAAGTCAGTGAATCCTATTGGTGGAAGTGAAGATTCAAGATTCCCTTATTGTCATGTAATAATGGAAAACATGTAATATTACATGAGATTGCCTTCTGCCAGACCAAGAGTCTCCATTAGTGTCACCCAGTGCCCCTTAAAGTAAAAGAGAAAGAGAAGCAGAAGTCCCTTCAGAGTCACCGTGTCTGTGGATTCACCTTCAGTACTCCTGCAGCAACACCAAGTCCTTTTCGATCCATCGGCAACCCAAGCTCCAGATCCAAACCTCTGAGACGGTCAGGAAGCGCTCAGCACCCAATGCCCTTCAGGAACCTTTCTTGTTCTTTAAATCACTGCTTAGATTTGTTTAGTTTTTGCAGTTCTTCTTTTGCTTTGCATCAGAAGGTGATTATTAGCATCGTGCACAGTTTCCTTACTGGCATTCAGGTTAATGGAGGGACAAGCTAAAGTGTGCGCCACTTGAATCCATCTCTGAAATTTAAAAGGTTATTTTAATTTTGATTAAATAGGGAATGGAGTAGTGAACAGGTCTCCTTTCTCAAAAAAATAAGGGAGAATCGGCTGAGAAAATGCACTTGAGTGATCCTTGGATATTTCTGCCTTGGTGGAGAACTGAAGTGCTTTGTCGTTAGCAGTTTACTTACAAGATTGGACAGGAAGAATAAGTAAATAGAATAACGCAGCGTAGAAACAGCTCTCCTGCTCACGATGGCAACCCATTTAAACAATCAGGTCCACAGCCTTCGATAACTCTCGTTTGTCATCCAGACACTTCTTAAATGTGTAAATGAAGAGAATCTCAGGAACAGGCTTTCCTGCCTGGTGACTAACTAAAAGAAAGTGGTTGTCATTCATCTTTGTGCTATTTCATTGACATTTAAAGTGCGCTAAAAGGACGACATCTGGACTGACAAACCCTCCAGATTGAACTACTTTTATTCAATGCAGAGGTACTTTATTACACTCTGTAAATAGATCATATCCATAGAACCAATTGCTAAGTTTCTAACGATTAGGAAAAATAACTAGCAATGGCTTTCTTATTTGGGCAACACAGTGCCAGAGCTCATGGTGCTCTCGCCTTGTTGCTCCAGTTACCTGACCAACGGTGCTGTCCACGTGAAATTTGCACGATCGCCCTGTGACTTTAGTGGGTTTCCAATGGGCGCTTCAGTTTTCACCAGCACCACAAAGACAGGAAAATTGGTTGGTTAATTAGCCATTGCAAAGTGTCCCTTGTATGTGAGGTGAGTGGCAGAATCTGGAAGAGGAGTTGACGGGAATGTGGGGAGTACAGGTTACTGGGCAACTCTTGTCGACTTGCATACACTTGATGAGCCAGAACCCCTGTGCCGTGTGAAAATAATTTGGCATTCTTTTCGGAGTGATTGCTAAAAAGGCAAATTTTAGACAACTACAAACATGAATCACATGAGTACCAGGTGACCCATGGGTTATTGATAAATCAATCAATTTTGATTTTAATCTAGATTATTCCATCATTTGGAAAGTAAGATGTGGCCTGAGTGTGGAACATAGCCTGGCTTTCATCTGTTCCCTCGTGTGTCCTGTTGTTACCGCAGTACATGTCTAATTTTAATGAAAAACATTGCTCAATTTAACCAGCTATTTTTAGCTGATCGAATCAATTTCCAGACAGCTGAGAAAACTGAGAGACTTTGAACCTCGTTTAGGTGCCAAATCCACTTCACAGATGCTATTTAATAGCAGTGGTTGGTTTCAGAGTTGATGAAGGATACTAAGGTGGAGGATATTCAAGCCTCCAAAGAAAGTGCTTTGTTTTCAAATCAATTTAGGGAGTTAATTTTGAAAACTGTGAAATGGAAACCCAAGCAAAATTAATTCACTTCACTCTTTTGATGCTCAAACTGAGGCCGATTGTAGTCAAGAACTCTTTCTACATATTTGACCCAAGGAGATGTCAGTATTTATCTTTTTGGGATCATATTCAATTTTGATCCAATCTATTGAGAGAAAAAAAATTCTCTTTTTAACCCAATTTCTATCAGTCCCAGGGTCTTGGAAATGTAAAATAATCAATGAAAGTTTGCTTATCTGTAGCATGCTGCTAAAGTTTTCTATTTTCAAAGTAAACAATAAATCACTTAATTAAGAAATCAGAACCAAACTATTTCTGCCCATGGTTTCATGACATGCTCCTACATGGAAAATACATATTTTGTTATAATTTGAATTGCCCAGTTGTAATCTTTGTTATTGATTAGAAAATCAATAATTTCTTCACACAGGTATCGGACCTTTCTAAAACCTAAATACAAGATTGGATACAAAACCGTTACAGAGTTAGAGTGGAGATGTTGTCCAGGATATTCTGGTGAAGCTTGCCAGGAAGTCCCCACAGGATTCCCTGAGCTTGGTCCATCACATCCTGGACCCAGAAAAGGTTACTATGGTAAGTGTTAATGTAATCAAGAAACTTTGTCCTCCTTTTAAGTGTAGCTGAAGTGATTTACAAATTGCACTTGAGCTCTGCAGCCAGTAGAAGATGCTCAAATCATTGAATCTTACTGTGAAATAGCAATTTTTATCAGTTTGCAACATTCTTAAAACCAGCATTGTAAAATTATAGTTTTTCTTTCCTCTCAATTGTCTAGAACAGTACAGATGACATAGCAGTTAGTGCAATGTTATTGCAGCGCTAGTGAAGTGGGTTTGAATCTGGCACTGTCTTTACTTCAGGAAAGATTATCCAAGACCAGTACTTCAAGGAATATCAGTCTAACATAACCAATGACATGAAAATCAACGAAGAACAGATGCTGGAACTCTGACATAAAAAAAATCTAGGAAATGCTCAGCAGGTCAGGCAGCATCTGTGGAAAGAGAACAGTAACATAGAATTGTACAGGCCCATATAAATCTACCCCACTTCAATCTAACCCTTCCTTCCCTCCCTCCCTCCCTCCCTCCCAGCCCATAACCCGCCATTTCTATTAAGTCTATGTGCCTACCTAAGAGTCTTTTAAAGATTCCAAACTGAAGTCACAAATTTTAAAATCCGAACCGATCAAGGGTCTTGGTCCTGAGATATTAACTGTTTCACTTCTCATCGATGTTGCCCAGCCAGATGAGCATTTAGGTTAAATGAGCTAATTAATTGGTGCATTCATTCAAGCATTGGCCCGGAACTTTCAACAGGGATGTAATAGTCAATTCAGCAACAATTCACGTTAAAACTTGCATAACAATTCATTGTGATTTCATGTACAACAGGTTGGGAAGTGAAAAAAACAGGCAGAATTGGGCTGCAAGGAGAACACAAAAATTATGCTGTGTTCCTTCTTTAAAACTTGTAGATAAAAACAGAAGTTTGGAATCACATCATACAGTATTTGCATATTATTTAAGAAAAAAAAGGCCTGCGTTTACTCGAAGCAGCAAAATTCATGGGAGTTCAATTGCTAGCATGACAGTTAAAAATGCGCTCCACAAGCAAATGCCCAATAAGATCTTCAGACCCAGGTTGAACTGACTGTCATAGCTGTCAAGCAACTTTTCATTTATTTTTAATATAATTGTCCTGATACAATAAAATGCATCAAAAAGTAAATATTCTTACCCTGAGACATAAAATAATTAAGTTGGCATTGGTTGCTCCAGCTATTTACTTATTAGAAATAAATTTACAGCCCAGTTGAATTGAAAGTTTTGGCAGAAAAATGTTAATGAACAACAGAAGTTTTGGTGGAGGCTTTGCTGACTGTACAAGAAATACAAGGTTGAGCAAAGTAGAACAGCATCTTTAAGAAACATACTAAAAAATTATCACCTTTTCCACTAAAAAAATTTGGTCCCTGCCCTATTAAACTAACTTTTGTACAATCTTCAGAAATTTCACAGCATTGTGAGACGCAGAAAATCCCATTTTGAGAAATTCAAGAAAACAAAAAGCTTGGACTGCTCGGCTACATCTTGATACCAGTAAAGGGATCAGTGTGATTCAGTCATTTACTAGCATACGGCATTCTGGACCATTGATCCAGAGATGCAAGTTTGAATACTAGTGTGGCAGCTGGGGTATTAAACTGATGGAATTAAAGGGGGGGGGGGAAGTTCTCAGTATTGGGAGCCATGATATTATTAAATGGCCGTTAAAAACCCATCTGTTTCACCATTGTATTTTCAGGAAGCCATTGTCCCTTGTAACTGAAGACCCACCATCCTGTCAGTTGTCATCCATGCATAAAAATGGTCATTCAATATTTAAGATCAGGACCCTTTTTCAAGACAGAGTCCGATATCATTGACTGGCCATTTCTATCCATAGATGCTGCCTGACCCTACTGAATCCCAAGTTAAAATACAAAAATGCTGCAGGAACTCAGCAGGTCTTGCAATGTCCATGGGAGGTTTAGAAATCAAGAAATACCAGTAAAGGGATTATATATCTACATCTCCGATGAAGGTTGCAAGACCTGCTGAGTTCCTGCATCATTTTTGCATTTTTACTATCAATGCAGACATTCGTGATTCACTCCTACTGTCTCTACAGCTTCTCTTTGTTCAAACAGTAAATTGCCTGCATTGTCCACATCTTGTAAAAGAATGAATTAAAATGGAATGAAGAAAGCAGAGTTTGACCACAAATGCATTTGGGAAACAATAACAAAGTTTTGAGGATAAACTGGGCTGTAGATCTGGAGGCTTCACAGCATGAGCGAATTGACAGCCCTATTAAAAATCCTTTCCACTCACTTTGCAAGGTCACATGCCACAAGACTGCCAATTTACAACCACCCGCATCAGCCTCTTAGCTTTAATTGCTACATTTTTCATGGAAAATATTTGTACTTATAACTTTGCTATGCCAGCAATGTGGCAAAATCTCACAATTATGAAGCATTACCATGCACAGGCACTTCAAGATCCAACTTAATATAATCTTCGCTGTAAAGGCCACATAGGCTCTTCTGTGGAAGAATCTGCCTTAGAATTCCATACACAGATTCTCCAGTTAATTTACATCTTTAAATATCCATATTTAAAACTTCTAATTTCTGATACAAATTTTGCAATGCAAAATTGATATTCCCCAGAGTTTTGTTGAGTTGAAACAAAAAAAAATTGCAAGTTTTTCTGTAGAAGCATCCATGTGAGATATTAAAAACGCCCAATGCATTCTTACCTTGAAACTTACATTTATACTTTTGAAATTAGGTCACTTTTTAAAGTGTCAATGGTTGAAGAAGCAAAAAAAATTCTCTCATTTTAAGTGTAAATTTTGTACCTTGCAATGTAATGTTTTCTCAGTAGGTAATTAACAATCTTGGTGTTGAGTTGAAATTCATTCTGGCTGAATGGTGATTTCAAAAGCTCAGGGCAGGAAAACAGATCGTAGTTGCCCTTGATCACTGCTGTCCCCTCCCTCCCTTCTCCACCTATGATCTCCTGTCTTGGCCACCAACTCTCCCCCCCACCCCCCATCTTTTGTTTAGATGCCTGCCAACATTCTCTCATACCTTGATGAAGGGTTCAAGCCCAAAATGTTGGGTATGTATAAAGGACACTGTTTGACCTGCTGAATTTCTTCTGTTACAGAGTCCAGGGGACCCCCAAAACCAGCAGCAATAGATATTCACCACTACACAGGGTCACTTCAACAAAAATAGTTTTTAATTATAATTGAACAAGAAAACAGAATTAAACTTTAACTTATTATTTAACCTACCTAACCTACTTAATCCCCCCCCCCCCCCAATACTAAGCACAGGTATATTTAAGATTAGAAAAGTTATTTGGATCACAGTCCAATCTCACTGATTGCAGGGAATTCTTGAACTGTGCACAGAAGTGAGCATTAACAAAATTCACCAGTCTTTGGTGCTTAACAGGCAAATGGTTACCACTCAGGAGGGTTCTTGCTGGTTTTCAGAGAGAGATTCCTTTCCAGGACATCCATAATCGATTCCTTCTCAATAAGTCTTACTGACGAAACTTGCCCCCTTCAGGGTTCTCCAGATGATCCTCTTTCTTTCAGGTCACCTTTCAGACAGGCAGTCTTCTCCTTTGACCAGGCAGCCTTCTAAAGTTTGCCAGCTTTGTCCTTCTGGAAATGATTTCTGTGCCTCTGCTCTCTGCTTCACTCCCTCCCTCTCTGCAAGCAAGGGGAGAAGAGTTTTGCTCTCAAAGATCACATACTTTCCCAGGCAAGATGCTGTCATTGCTACTTTTTTCTGCAAAAGTCCTGCAAAAATTCTGTTTTGAAATGTGTGTGTGCAATTCCTCCCAAACCACCTCTAGATACTCTGTCACACTCCACTTTTTTTTTTTCATTTTTACGTAGCTGCCCTTGAGATCAAATCTATGGAAAACGAACTTCTCATATGTATTTTTCATGTAAGTGTCTTAGAGGAACTGACATTTAAAGTGTCATTCTACTAAAAACTTTAGTGAAAACAAATGTTAAATGGAGGCACATTCATTTCATCAATGGATTGTGTAATCCATAAATTTGGTAATATTTGTCCTTTCTAGGCCCCAAAGCTCCAGATATATATGGAGAACGAATCGACCGTTTAGAGGATGAAATGCGACGATTTTCACAGTCATTTGAGAAACTCCAAACTATGGTGAGCGGAATCAGTGACAGCCTCAGGCTATCAATACAGGAGGACACCAATAAAATAATTGTTTCATTGCTGAATAATCTGAAATACCCTGATGCTGCGAT
Organism: Narcine bancroftii; assembly: GCF_036971445.1. Lineage (NCBI taxonomy): Eukaryota > Metazoa > Chordata > Chondrichthyes > Torpediniformes > Narcinidae > Narcine > Narcine bancroftii. The sequence continues at coordinate 15,146,947 of NC_091474.1, read as the reverse complement.
AGGCTTTGGATATATAACGGATGGCCTAGAAAACCTGGGGAAGGGGGTTCCAACATATCCTCCAGTAATGGGAGACTTGGTGGCCAAGGTGACAGAAGTGAAGGATGTATTGAAAACAAAGAGTGACTTGCTCGATGAAGTTCATGGGATGGTGGTCGGACACGATGGTCAACTCAAGCAATTACTGGAGGCCAGCAGACCTTCCTCGCCGATAGCAACTGTGGATTTCATCGACACTTACATAGATACCAAGCTCACCAAGTTCAGAGCGGATCTCTTGGACGGCTTTGAAAACAAACTTGCAGATGTCCAAACAGTCTGTGATTACAAGGTAAGGCTGGTCCAGCAGCAGTGTGATGAACAGAAGAGCATAAACCAAAGGCTTCACGAAACAATTGATGGGAAAGAATCTGATCTAAGAAAGGAGATTAATAACTTACAAACTCAAATTGGTGGACTGGATGTTACTGAAAATTGTTGTGACACTGTGAAGTATTTGACAGACAGAATCAGTGCTCTGGAACAGAACCTACATGAAATTTCCAGTTATCAGACTTCATTGACAGATCGATTTGAGAATGAACTGCCACAGTTCTCCACTATTCATGTTGAAAATATCTATGACAGTAGGTTGAGTGACATTGAGGCCAAAATCAACGCAACGGAGAGGAGCATCGAACAAAATTGTTTGAACGTTGAAAGCAACATGAAGGGCCATTTTGGAACGGAATTGGATGGCATGAAAACCCTACTACACGATCAGATGAAGGAAATTGAGGGTCGGGTTACGATTATTGTTGAAGAGTTAAGTAATATGACTGTACCCGTAAACCTGGAGGGGGAAGTTATCCCGATGCTGGAAACGGAACTTGCCACAATTAAAAAGAACATTGTCGTTGGTATGGATAACCTGGAGGGAAGAATTATCTCTCTGGAAAATCTGTGTGCTGCAGATTGTACCTCAGTTGTCAGTGACATTGAAATTCTCAGGACAGGTATTGATGTCTGCCAAAAAAACTGCCAAGATATTGAGACCCAGCTGGATAAAAACTCTGGCTTACTCAATAAACTTAACTATTCCATGTTTGAAATACAAAGGAGAATTAGAGAGGAAGAAGAATCCAGCGGAGTGCAGGGAGAAATTACTTTACTAAAGATCAACATCAACACCGTGAACAGAACATTAAAAGGGATTAAAGAGGCCGTCAGCAGATACGCCGATGATTTTGCAAATGCCAATTCAACCTGGGATGAACATGAGCGCCAAATGACAGATGAAGTTCATCTCATTCAACAGGTATTGAATAGCCAAGGTTCCCAGCTCACCTTTAACAACAAGCGGGTCAATGAACTCAAGGGAGATCTTCAGCGAATTAACCACAGGATAATGTCAGATCTCCATAACTGCAAGCACCATGCTCAGGACATCCAGAAGGAAGTATCGCAGGTTGATAGGCGGGTAGCTGAAATGGAGCACGTGTGCAGTAAGCTTAATGCAATAACAACCAGTCTGAATTTTATCAAGGATGCTTTGGATAATCAAGCTGGTGATCTGTGGAGTTACTTAGACCAAATGAATGGAACCCTTGTGGTTCACGGCCAAGAAATCACTGGTCTGAAAGATTCAGTGCATGAATGCAGAACCAAGATTGCAGGCTTTGGAGACCAGACATTAATTGGTAAGTATTATATATTCTTTACCATAGCTATTACAAATAAGATGTAGACTACTCAGTATCTTGCCCATTGGAACAAATTCTATCAGATACAACTATTTTAACTGTGAAATATAGGAGCAAAATGCAGTGAAAACCATGAACTTATTTAAGTGTTTCTGATGTCACTCAATCATAAAACATTGCATCAGAGAATATAAGATAAGATCATAAACTGCAGACACAAGTTTCTGTTTACTTTTCATTTGAATCAAGTAATTAGAATATCATCTTAAATCAAGGATTTGCTTTTCAACAAGAAAAAAATTACACAAGTCTGAAGTTTCTAAAAAAACTTTTCAACTCTGAGCTAAGTAACGACAGAACCAGGGAGAATAGAACATTATAGCACAGTAACAGGACCGTTGGTCCATGACGTTGTGCCAGCCTATTAACCCCAAAAAAACTAAACCATCCCTACCTCATAACCCTCTATTTTTCTTTCACCCGTGAGTCTGTCTCCATCTCTGAAATGTCCCTCACGTTCCACCCTCCACCACCACCCCCGGCAACGTATTCCAGGCACTCACAACCCTTGTGTTTAAAAAAAACTTGACACAGCATGAAGTGTGTGTTTTTATGACTGCTTAAGTTCAAAAATAAGGGCACCTGGTATCCCTATCTTTCAGTGTTACACTATTAGCTAATTTTCATGGCAGCTTTAGCCTTGGCACTCCAAAGCCTTACATGAATTCCGATGATCAAAGGTTAAATTTGCTGCAAACAAGATTGTGTCATCATTCTGAATTTTCATGCATCAGTTTTCTCATGTTGGCATTAGTTCGCAGAACCTGTATGCCACACAAGAGAAAAAATATTTGCATTACAGTTCAGTGGTATTATTAACTGAAAGAGTCAAATAGAAAAGTGGTAACACTTAGTAAGTGGAAGGTCAGGACTATATTAAGTGTAATATTGCTTGTTCTTTTTCAACAAAAGAAATATGAAGGATGGACATGGATTTTCATGTCCTTTCGATTGGTCTTTGCATCTAATTTAATGCAGTTGGAGTGTTGTTGCAAACACTGCCACCCACTTGTACAAATAAATACTACTGCCCCTGCCAACTTCACAGGCCTTTTCGAAATAGTCTACTGTTGAAAAAAAAATTATTTTAAAATTTCAGATGCTGAAGATCTGAAATGAAAACAGAAATGCAAGGAACATTCAGTGGTGTCTAAGTTAATTATTCAGATGGGAGATCCTTCATTTGTCCCAAAGGTGTCTTTGATCTAAAAATCCATTCTGTTTCTCGTTCCACGTCAAATGCTCATCAAAAAATCCACTGATACATTCTTTCTCGCATGTTCTGTTTTTGTTTCTCTTTCTACAGATGCAGCCCGGTCTCGTTGACAGTTTTCAGCATTTTATGTTTTTATTTTAGACTGCAGAAATTGCAGTGCAAAAGGAGGATTTTCAGCCAATCTTCTTTATTAGCCCAGTCCCAACAAATTCCATTGCCCTCCTTCCTTTTCATTGCCTTTATTATTGCCTGCTTCAACAGTTCACCAAGTTTACTCCTGAAAGATGCAAGTGGTTCTCAACGACTCCATGGAAAATTGCCTAAAAAAATGCCTCTGACCTTTATTCCTTATTCTGCTTATATTTTAATTTTATGCTTTATATTTCTCTCTCTCAAATATGTGTGTGCATATATATATATATACATACACACACACACACATATACATATATATATATGCATACATACATATATATACATTCATATATAGAGAGAGAGATACATATAGATACATACATATACATATGTATGTATGTATGTATGTGTGTGTGTGTGTGTGTGTGTGTGTGTGTGTGTGTGTGTGTGTGTGTGTGTGTGTGTGTGTGTGTGTGTGTGTGCGTATATATATCTTTTTCTTTGGCTTGGCTTCGCGGACAAAGATTTATGGAGGGGGTAAAAGTCCACGTCAGCTGCAGGCTCGTTTGTGGCTGACAAGTCCGATGCGGGACAGGCAGACACGGTTGCAGCGGCTGCAGGGGAAAATTGGTGGGTTGGGGTTGGGTGTTTGGTTTTTCCTCCTTTGCCTTTTGTCAGTGAGGTGGGCTCTGCGGTCTTCTTCAAAGGAGGTTGCTGCCCGCCAAACTGTGAGGCGCCAAGATGCACGGTTTGAGGCAATATCAGCCCACTGGCAGTGGTCAATGTGGCAGGCACCAAGAGATTTCTTTAGGCAGTCCTTGTACCTCTTCTTTGGTGCACCTCTGTCACGGTGGCCAGTGGAGAGCTCGCCATATAACACGATCTTGGATAGGCGATGGTCCTCCATTCTGGAGACGTGACCCACCCAGCGCAGCTGGATCTTCAGCAGCGTGGACTCGATGCTGTCGACCTCTGCCATCTCGAGTACTTCGACGTTAGGGATGAAAGCGCTCCAATGGATGTTGAGGATGGAGCGGAGACAACGCTGGTGGAAGCGTTCTAGGAGCCGTAGGTGATGCCGGTAGAGGATCCATGATTCGGAGCCGAACAGGAGTGTGGGTATGACAACGGCTCTGTATACGCTTATCTTTGTGAGGTTTTTCAGTTGGTTGTTTTTCCAGACTCTTTTGTGTAGTCTTCCAAAGGCGCTATTTGCCTTGGCGAGTCTGTTGTCTATCTCATTGTCGATCATTGCATCTGATGAAATGGTGCAGCCGAGATAGGTAAACTGGTTGACCGTTTTGAGTTTTGTGTGCCCAATGGAGATGTGGGGGGGCTGGTAGTCATGGTGGGGAGCTGGCTGATGGAGGACCTCAGTTTTCTTCAGGCTGACTTCCAGGCCAAACATTTTGGCAGTTTCCGCAAAGCAGGACGTCAAGCGCTGAAGAGCTGGCTCTGAATGGGCAACTAAAGCGGCATCGTCTGCAAAGAGTAGTTCACGGACAAGTTTCTCTTGTGTCTTGGTGTGAGCTTGCAGGCGCCTCAGATTGAAGAGACTGCCATCCGTGCGGTACCGGATGTAAACAGCGTCTTCATTGTTGGGGTCTTTCATGGCTTGGTTCAGCATCATGCTGAAGAAGATTGAAAAGAGGGTTGGTGCGAGAACACAGCCTTGCTTCACGCCATTGTTAATGGAGAAGGGTTCAGAGAGCTCATTGCTGTATCTGACCCGACCTTGTTGGTTTTCGTGCAGTTGGATAATAATGTTGAGGAACTTTGGGGGACATCCGATGCGCTCTAGTATTTGCCAAAGCCCTTTCCTGCTCACGGTGTCGAAGGCTTTGGTGAGGTCAACAAAGGTGATGTAGAGTCCTTTGTTTTGTTCTCTGCACTTTTCTTGGAGCTGTCTGAGGGCAAAGACCATGTCAGTAGTTCCTCTGTTTGCGCGAAAGCCGCACTGTGATTCTGGGAGAATATTCTCGGCGACACTAGGTATTATTCTATTTAGTAGAATCCTAGCGAAGATTTTGCCTGCAATGGAGAGCAGCGTGATTCCCCTGTAGTTTGAGCAGTCTGATTTCTCGCCTTTGTTTTTGTACAGGGTGATGATGGTGGCATCACGAAGATCCTGAGGCAGTTTTCCTTGGTCCCAACAAAGCTTGAAAAACTCATGCAGTTTGGCATGCAGAGTTTTGCCGCCAGCCTTCCAGACCTCTGGGGGGATTCCATCCATACCTGCTGCTTTGCCACTTTTCAGTTGTTCGATTGCCTTATATGTCTCATCCAGGGTGAGGACCTCATCCAGCTCTAGCCTTTGGGGCTGTTGAGTAAAGCCCCCAGAAAGAGGTTCAATGTTGGAAACCTGCAGTCAGACGAAGCGAGAGGAAACTTCCAGGCAAACCTCAAAGCAAAGCTCGACGATGCAACCCGCCTCACGGACCCGTCCCCTGAAACCCTCTGGGATCAGTTGAAGACTACCATACTGCAATCCACTGAAGAGGTACTGGGCTTCTCCTCCAGGAAAAACAAGGACTGGTTTGACGAAAACTGCCAGGAAATCCAGGAGCTGCTGGCAAAGAAGCGAGCTGCCCACCAGGCTCACCTTACAAAGCCATCCTGTCTAGAGAAGAAACAAGCCTTCCGTCGCGCATGCAGCCATCTTCAGCGCAAACTCCGGGAGATCCAAAATGAGTGGTAGACTAGCCTCGCCAAACGAACCCAGCTCAGCGCGGACATTGGCGACTTCAGGGGTTTCTACGAGGGTCTAAAGGCTGTGTACGGCCCCTCACCCCAAGTCCAAAGCCCGCTGCGCAGCTCAGACGGCAAAGTCCTCCTCAGCGACAAGATCTCCATCCTCAACCGATGGTCAGAACACTTCCAATCTCTTTTCAGTGCCAACCGCTCAGTCCAAGATTCCGCCCTGCTCCAGCATATATATATATAAATAAAAGAGACAGAGAAAATAGGGAGCTAAGTACAAGTTGACCTGGCATCAAGAGTGTGGAAAATTCTGGAATCTATTAAAAGGGATTTGGCATTTGAAATCTGATCAAAGGGTTGAGCAGAGTACATGGATTTAGCAGGTTGTTAAGTACACAGTCATGCATGAATGAGTTTCAATAAGGTTTGGAGTTATGAGTGAACATAAAATTATTTTGAATAGAAGATGAGAGCAAGTTATTGCTCTACACACCTTGTGTTGTAAAAAAGACTGCAGAGAATCAGGAGGTGAGCCTGACTTCCTTGTTTCCGACTTGTTCTTATAGCAACTGTGTTTGTGTTTCGGCTTCATGATGATGTTATATTTGAAGGTGGTAAAGGTATTGCCATTGAAGGCCAAGGAAGGTGGGGGGTATTGCTTTGACTTCGGTGGTCAGTGATGATATGTACAAACATTACTTGATACTGATTACCTTAGGCCGGAACATTCCCACCTTACTTGATGCATGCGGACAAAGATCTCATTATCTAAAGCGGTAGTTCTCAGCCTTTTTCATTCTACTCACATACCACTTTAAGGAATCCCTATGCCATTGGCGTTGTGATTAGCAAAGGATTCCTTAAGGTGGTATGTGAGTGGGAAGGGAAGGTTGAGAATCACTACTCTAGACCCAATTGTTATTGAAATTTTTTGCTCGAGAAAATTTGTCATTGGCCCATTTCCTTTGGAGTTTTGAAACTGTTCACATAACAAATCAATTAGGTATGAATAAAACAGTGGTTTTCAAACCTTTTTGTTTCCACCCACATACCACCCTTACTAAGTGAAGGGTGTAGAGAACTGGACAGTTAAAACAGCACAGGCATATCATCTGTTACCAAAGAGAGGTTCCTTCAAGACTCTGATAACAGCAGGAAGGAAATAGGATTTCATGACTGACCTTCATCTCACCTCTCCACCAGTTGCAGTCCCCATCATCCCGAACAAATATTGATTCCAAATTTGAGCTGGTTAAAATATTTCCAATAAAAGCAAGGAAATTTTCTTAGAGTCTTTCCCATATGAATATAAATATCAAACGAATATTCCTCAATCAGAAAAAAATGTACATTATTTGTTTTTGTAACTTTGCTCTTTGTGGAATCTTATTGTTTCCATTTAACTGTCATTGACTGATATTGACTTAACTTCCTGAGAAGAGCATAAAACACACTGTATGTCTAAGTCCATTGTTGTTCACCTCAGGCACAAAGAATTGCCACTATTCTCCTCTTTCTCCCTCAACTGTTTCAACATACTCCAATGTTGACTTGACCATGGTGTGCAAATCATAGAAGAAAGAAAACATTGTGCAAAATCCAAAATGTGGCCCATTTGCCATCAAGGTCTCAAAACCTAATGATCTAACCCTCAAGAAAATTGCACTGATGCTTTTGACTTCTTTACAATATTAAAGACAAGGCACAACGCTCATGATTCATCAGACAAGCTTTCCTGTTGAATACTCAGACCACAGAATCCTCCAAGTTCAACTTCAGCAACATCTGAGTATACACTGGAAGGGCCAATATCTGTATCCTCTCCCAGGCCAACATCCCTAAAATATCAGATTCCCAAGACTGTTCCTTCATGGCAAGAAATTACGATATTGGCCAGGGAGATTCATGGATGTTCTCAAAGCCTTCTTGTCAAAGTGTATTCATGTGAATTCCTGCCCATTGCTTCTCAAAATGCAGGAGGCATATTCAGTTTGGTATTGAAAACCTTGAACCAGGTCAGCAAAGTGCAAAAGTTGAAGAGTGAACCACCACCAAAACTGCTGACCCTCCAAAACACCCCATCCAGTACCCCCTGCTCAACCTGTGGAAGAATCTCTGGGCCCCTCCAAGGCCTCATCAGCCATCACAAAACAAATAGAACAGGAATGAATCTTCAATGCTGAATAACAAAAGAAAAGAGTACACAAGTTGATTCCAATGGTCCTGTACAGTTCATGGGTTTACACTCTTCTCAACTTGACCTTGAATTGTTACACAAAAATAAAATTCTTAAAGCTCATTTCTAAAAGATTGGACAAAACCAGTAATTGCTGTTGGTACATAAGGTAACCTGCTGCATTTTCAGGTTTGTGATTTTAAAAAATCTCCTTTATATTCGAACCCTGAGCTCCAAACTTTTAAAATACATTCAAAATGAAGACCAGATTTCAGATCCCATCTAAATATATGTGCAGCCCAGCTACTGTTTCTACTTTCAATATAAATCAGAACTACTTTTTCTCTTAGATATCAGCAGACAATGGTTCACTGCCATGATTTTAAGACCCATCTTGCAGGAAGGACAGTGCTACAACCAGGAAACTAATCTTTCCCAGATTTAGCTGGATCATTAATTCAAGAAGTGACTTGCCGGATAGAGGTTTACGTTGTCCTCCTATTCTACTGCATTTGCCCACTATTCAAGCATTTTAAGGTACTACCCAATTTGGAAATGTATCATGAGCATTAGAAAGTTGGGACATTGGCATTGGAAGTAAGGATTCCACATTTGGAATCATTGATCTCTGAGCAAATCCAAGATGAAGTAGACAAATTTTGAAACATGTTCCCAGAAAGTATACTTTACTACTGCCAGACTAGGTCAGGTTAGAGCATTGCTGTTAGATGAGACTGACACCAACACTCCACGTTTAAAAATGGGAAAATTCGGAGCCAGGACAGCAGTAACCAGTAGTAGTGTTTTAGACCTCTGAATGTTTTTTTTTTGTCTGAGAAGCAATGTGTGTTTGAAAATGGTGATTGGATTTGAAATCATCAAATTCATAATCCCATAAATGTCTGTTGCTGTGACAGTTTTGGTCTCTGATAAAATAAAAATAATACTGTCAGTTTAGAGCAGGTCAGGTGGAAGCAGAAAAGGGTGGTTGAGAAAAAAATATTAATTCTGTTTCTCACTCCACAAAATGCTGCTGGATCCCTAAAGCTCAGGCAGCACTTTTTGCTTTTTATTTCCGATTTTTGGCAACTGTAGTTTGTGTATTATTTTCTTCGTTTTGTGTAAAGTCTGTCTGTGATGACTTTCTTTCATTGCGATGGATAATTCACTCGCAGACCCTGTTTGACCAATGCACTATTTTCCCAGAAACTTGAATCAGTAGATTTGGCAACAAAAAAAATTAGCATGGGTTGCAAAGTAATGGTTGGATTTCTGGATGGAAATGCAATTCATTTATAAATGTGCATTTCAATCAAATTAACCTGTAAACCATTACTGAATCCTAAAATGTGTTGTTTTATTGTTTCCTGGTGGAAGGAGAACTTTGAAAATTTGCATCTGAAAAGTATAAATGTTTCCAGGTCACCAGTCACAACGCTTACGGGAAACAATTTTTTTCAGTACATCTGCAATGTCACAGCCTAACCAAATTCATTAAATTTTAATGAGTCTTCTGAGGTTTCGCGCTGTGATAAAAACGTAGCACCACTATTTAGCTTGTAAAGATTAAACAAATATTTTATTATGCATTGCCTGTCCAACAATTGCCCATGTAATAAATATCTCAATCATAAATCGAAGAAATATAATTTGGCAGTTCCCAAAATAGGTCCCCAACTTATAAATCTCGTACCACCAGGTTCAAGAACAGTTTTTACCCTTCTGCTTCTTTGGCTTGGCTTCGCGGACGAAGATTTATGGAGGGGGTAAAAAGTCCACGTCAGCTGCAGGCTCGTTTGTGGCTGACAAGTCCGATGCGGGACAGGCAGACACGATTGCAGCGGTTGCAAGGGAAAATTGGTTGGTTGGGGTTGGGTTTTTCCTCCTTTGCCTTTTGTCAGTGAGGTGGGCTCTGCGGTCTTCTTCAAAGGAGGTTGCTGCCCGCCAAACTGTGAGGCACCAAGATGCACGGTTTGAGGCGTTATCAGCCCACTGGCGGTGGTCAATGTGGCAGGCACCAAGAGATTTCTTTAGGCAGTCCTTGTACCTTTTCTTTGGTGCACCTCTGTCACGGTGGCCAGTGGAGAGCTCGCCATATAACACGATCTTGGGAAGGCGATGGTCCTCCATTCTGGAGACGTGACCCACCCAGCGCAGCTGGATCTTCAGCAGCGTGGACTCGATGCTGTCGACCTCTGCCATCTCGAGTACTTCGACGTTAGGGATGAAAGCGCTCCAATGGATGTTGAGGATGGAGCGGAGACAACGCTGGTGGAAGCGTTCTAGGAGCCGTAGGTGGTGCCGGTAGAGGACCCATGATTCGGAGCCGAACAGGAGTGTGGGTATGACAACGGCTCTGTATACGCTTATCTTTGTGAGGTTTTTCAGTTGGTTGTTTTTCCAGACTCTTTTGTGTAGTCTTCCAAAGGCGCTATTTGCCTTGGCGAGTCTGTTGTCTATCTCATTGTCGATCCTTGCATCTGATGAAATGGTGCAGCCGAGATAGGTAAACTGGTTGACCGTTTTGAGTTTTGTGTGCCCGATGGAGATGTGGGCGGGCTGGTAGTCATGGTGGGGAGCTGGCTGATGGAGGACCTCAGTTTTCTTCAGGCTGACTTCCAGGCCAAACATTTTGGCAGTTTCCGCAAAGCAGGACATCAAGCGCTGAAGAGCTGGCTCTGAATGGGCAACTAAAGCGGCATCATCTGCAAAGAGTAGTTCACGGACAAGTTTCTCTTGTGTCTTGGTGTGAGCTTGCAGGCGCCTCAGATTGAAGAGACTGCCATCCGTGCGGTACCGGATGTAAACAGCGTCTTCATTGTTGGGGTCTTTCATGGCTTGGTTCAGCATCATGCTGAAGAAGATTGAAAAGAGGGTTGGTGCGAGAACACAGCCTTGCTTCACGCCATTGTTAATGGAGAAGGGTTCAGAGAGCTCATTGCTGTATCTGACCCGACCTTGTTGGTTTTCGTGCAGTTGGATAATCATGTTGAGGAACTTTGGGGGACATCCGATGCGCTCTAGTATTTGCCAAAGCCCTTTCCTGCTCACGGTGTCGAAGGCTTTGGTGAGGTCAACAAAGGTGATGTAGAGTCCTTTGTTTTGTTCTCTGCACTTTTCTTGGAGCTGTCTGAGGGCAAAGACCATGTCAGTGGTTCCTCTGTTTGCGCGAAAGCCGCTGTGATTCTGGGAGAATATTCTCAGCGACACTAGGTATTATTCTATTTAGTAGAATCCTAGCGAAGATTTTGCCTGCAATGGAGAGCAACGTGATTCCCCTGTAGTTTGAGCAGTCTGATTTCTCGCCTTTGTTTTTGTACAGGGTGATGATGGTGGCATCACCAAGATCCTGAGGCAGTTTACCTTGGTCCCAACAAAGCTTGAAAAACTCATGCAGTTTGGCATGCAGAGTTTTGCCGCCAGCCTTCCAGACCTCTGGGGGGATTCCATCCATACCTGCTGCTTTGCCACTTTTCAGTTGTTCGATTGCCTTATATGTCTCATCCAGGGTGGGAACCTCATCCAGCTCTAGCCTTAGGGGCTGTTGAGGGAGCTGGAGCAGGGCGGAATCTTGGACTGAGCGGTTGGCACTGAAAAGAGATTGGAAGTGTTCTGACCATCGGTTGAGGATGGAGATCTTGTCGCTGAGGAGGACTTTGCCGTCTGAGCTGCGCAGCGGGCTTTGGACTTGGGGTGAGGGGCCGTACACAGCCTTTAGAGCCTCGTAGAAACCCCTGAAGTCGCCAATGTCCGCGCTGAGCTGTGTTCGTTTGGCGAGGCTAGTCCACCACTCATTTTGGATCTCCCGGAGTTTGCGCTCCTAAACTCCTAAACAACAAATTCAATCAGTGACTCTTTTAATGACTTTTACTTTGCACGTTATTTATTACTGAATATTTATTTTCTGTATTGCACGTTGTTTGTACTTCCTTCTTGTTTACATTCCTCTCTTTTCTGTGCAAAACTTTTCATGAGTACTTTTTTTTAAACATTACCAAGAAGTAGAAATTCTGCCTTGCCCGCAAGAAAAAGGATCTCAGCGTTGTATGTGATGTCGTGGATATACTCTGACAATAAATCTGAACTTTGATTTCTGACCAGACCACTCTATAAATATTTTCTAATTTCCTCCTATTCATTGCTCTAATCAACTTTGAAGAACTTTCATGTTCTTTGCTGTCCCCAAATGGCTTGAAAATAATAAGGGGTTATGACTGCACAGTTAAGTTAGTGGATTCAAATGTAAAGTGTGGAATATTAATTCTGAACACATTGTGTTAGCAGAAGAATTTGGATTCGAGCATTTAAATTAAAAGCCTTGCATCAGTGCTGAAACCAACAGTTTGCCGTCACTGGCATCTCTAAGGGGTGCGGACCACTCTGGGTGACTCCATCAGATGGGGTGACACCAAAATTATTGTCGATATAATTTTTGTGCAGTATTTCAGCAGAAATATCCCTATAGTTAGTTATAACAACAAAAACATTTTTCGTAAGCCCAGCTTACATGAAGCAATATATAATACCTACAAGGCTAAAACTCAATGCTAATTTACGTTTTGAACCTTCTAATGTGCTCCGGTCAGAGCTGCCGTTATTACCCAATTACAGTGATGTTTCAAATCATGTGTTTTCGTCTGCACGTGCTACAAGCATGCGCTGTTGTTTTCATTGCTGCCGGTTTTTTTTATTGTCATTGCTTTTGTCAAATTTTCAGGTGTTTTAGCGACAACATTGTGGTCATAAATATTTGTAAATACATTTAGGCTGATATTGCAATTTAAAGGTTTAATTTTGCTAGTTGTTTATCTCACTATTGTCATTACATTCAGTGATATACGGGAATTACAAGTAACATTAGTACAAAGTACATTACTAAAGATTCTGTATGGTCTGGTACGGAAGGAGGTCCATGGTGGGGTTTGAGGTGTAGTGTGACATCATGTGATGCCGCAATAGGGTGACACTAACCCTCGTGACACCACTGATTCTAGTAAATTTGTTTCCATGCATTTTTCAGCAATGAAATCTGCCATCTTTACTCAATGTCATCTTTACTCATAGCAATGTGATTGACTCTTATTTGCCTTGAAATGGCCAAACAAGTGACAAAAGTTCAAGGTCAGATAGGAATGAATAAAGTGGCATTGCCAGTGATGTCCCTATCCAACAAAATAAATGCTTTTAATGAGCACTGACTGGTGTTTCATCATTAAGCAGTGTACCTAATCTGTATTCAACAATTAATATTTGTTTGCTTTTGTCAGGTGAGAAGATAATATTGGCCCAGAGAGTAAAATTCTGGTTGGCTTTGAAGTGTTTTATTGGATCATTAATATCCTTTCTGTCCAATATAGATTTGATTTTCACCTTGCCTGAAAGCTATCAACACAATATAATTATTTTCCCAATTTAAAAATGTAAATTAAACGTACAGCACGGTAACAGACCATGAGCCTATGCACTCAATCAACCTAAAATACCCATACGTTTTGAAGAGTGGGAGGCAACCAAATCTCCTGGGGAAAACCCATGCAGATGCAGGGAGAACGTGCAAACTCCTTACAGACAGTACCTAATTTGAACCCTGGTCGCTGGCACTGTAATAGCGTTGCGCTAACTGCTCCGTTAACTGTGCCACCCAAACATCCTAGATTATGCAATAGTTGGATTTGATTCCGAACACGAAGAAACAACCATGTTTCAGGTTACTGTGAAAGGATGTGTATGATTATTGACCATATGACTTGAATTAAAACTGAGAAGGAGCACGAGCAAAGCCAATATTAAGACCACAGATTTAGCATGAGCCAACTCGACTCGTGTACACCTGCTCACATTTCTCTTTTCTCCAACAATGGAAACTTGGTTGTATTAATACTGGGTACTTACTGTAAATGTTTCCAGCATTTCATATGAGTACTTACAGAACGTTATTTTTAGTGAGAAATGAATGTTTATTCATACCTAGACCCAAATCTTCCTCAGTGTTAGAATCAATTTTTGAAAACACTGGGAAAAATCTGAGTTCACAAAATACATTGTAGAAATCGCTTTAAAATTTTGAAGAACCAGAATAGGTAAGAGCTGTTCATAAACATTGTGATTACATGCCATTTCCTGAGGTTGGAAGCAAATATACAACGTATTCTCTTCATTTATCAAAACTGTCCTATTTTGGATGTGACAAGGACCTTTAAGGCATGAATTGGGAAGTTTGTTATCAGCAACAATTGCCAATTAGTAAATGCCATTTTTGCATCGATAATCCTTGTGCAATTACCAGTGACGTCAGAACACAAAGGATCATGAAAAGTTGTCCCTTCCTCCCACCGTAAAACATCCACTCTAACCCTAACCTTAAGCTTAAAAAAAACTTCCCAAGAATATGACATTTCATGAACTGAGAGTTTTAAATTTAAAACAAAATTTCTTTAGTATCTATAGTGGCGGTTATTGAATTGATAAACATTTAAAGTTGATATTTTAATATGACAATGACGTGAGGCCTCAAGTTGGTTTTGAAAATACAAAATATTGAAAACACAATAATATTTGAGGCCCCACATTATAGGACTTGAACATGTCATAAAATGATGCACTTTAAAAATGCATTCCTAAAATTAGAAACGTTCACATCAGGAGAAATACACTGGGGATGAGTTGTTCACTGAGGATTGAAAACATTTTATCGTTCCAATAATTTCTTTTCATCCTTCATCTAAATTACATTCTACTTTAATATACTTTGCAATCCATCATGAAATTTCTCTTATCAGCTGCAATTAAATGTAATGACATTATGGAAACGAAATCAGTTGTGAAGAGGAAATTCTTGCCAATGAATTTAAAGTTCTCACCTCATTATAGGAATTCACTTTTAATTCACACGGCAGATCAAACCTCTCAGATCTCATTAGACCTGCTGAATGAAATAAGTGTTATAATTTATTGGCAAAGGGCAATCATATTTATTACAATCGCCTTATGATAATGATGTACTGTTAAATGTATAGATGGTTTAGCAGGTGTTACAGTTTATCATTCTATAATTTTATATTTTTAGCATAGAGTAATTATTTCCAGGGGAAAATTGGTTGGTTGGGGTTGGGTGTTGGGTTTTTCCTCCTTTGCCTTTTGTCAGTGAGGTGGGCTCTGCGGTCTTCTTCAAAGAAGGTTGCTGCCCGCCGAACTGTGAGGCGCCAAGATGCACGGTTGGAGGCGAGATCAGCCCACTGGCGGTGGTCAATGGGGCAGGCACCAAGAGATTTCTTTAGGCAGTCCTTGTACCTCTTCTTGGGTGCCCCTCTGTCACGGCGGCCAGTGGAGAGCTCGCCATAGAACACGATCCAAGCCAAAGAAAGAATTGTTTCCCAAGGCAGATCTTTAATAGGTTGTTTTTTTAAACTTTTTTGAAGATAAAATATTGATTTATTTTGTGACTTTTAACAACACATAAGATCGCTTTGTCTCTTTCATAGAACCCAACCTGGTTCTGTGAGTAAACCTTAGAAATTTGTTGGAATCATAACAGACTGTGCCAGCACCTTGACATAACGGTCCAATTAGTTGAATAATCAGGAAAGCTATTTTGTGAAGATAAAGATTATTTCCACATTAACCTTCCATAATTTCTTTAATGGGAATTAAACGATTATTTTTTTTTTGTTTCACTGCTTTGGAAAGAAACAAACAGAAACAATTGGGAGTATTAAAAATCCATTCTCACCTCATAAAATATTGACGGTCATTCTCAATGGGTATTTTAGGTTAAGGAAGAACTTCTTTAAATCATATTAAATCATTGAGGAATCTGTTGTTATTGGAATTTGACCGATTCAGCTTAAATAGGTGTCAGAAACTCCCTTTAACTTATCTTTGCCACCGGCACATTTTATGCAATAGATGGCACAAGCAACAATGCAAGTACATTTTCTTCTCTCTTTGGCTTGGCTTCGCGGACGAAGATTTATGGAGGGGAAATGTTCACGTCAGCTGCAGGCTCGTTTGTGGCTGACAAGTCTGTTGCGGGACAGGCAGACGCGGTTGCAGGGGAAAATTGGTGGGTTGGGGTTGGGTGTTGGGTTTTTCCTCCTTTGTCTTTTGACAGTGAGGTGGGCTCTGCGGTCTTCTTCAAAAGAGGTTGCTGCCCGCCGAACTGTGAGGCGCCATGATGCACGGTTGGAGGCGAGATCAGCCCACTGGCAGTGGTCAATGTGGCAGGCACCAAGAGCTTTCTTTAGGCAGTCCTTGTACCTCTTCTTTGGTGCACCTCTGTCTCGGTGGCCAGTGGAGAGCTCGCCATAGAACACGATCTTGGGAAGGCAATGGTCCTCCATTCTGGAGACGTGACCCCCCCCAGCGCAGTTGGATCTTCAGCAGCGTGGATTCGATGCTGTCGGCCTCTGCCATCTCGAGTACTTCGATGTTGGAGATGAAGTCGCTCCAATGAATGTTAAGTACATGTAGTAATTCAGAGCCAGCTCTTCAGCGCTTGACGTCCTGTTTTGCGGAAACTGCCAAAATGTTTGGCCTGGAAGTCAGCCTGAAGAAAACTGAGGTCCTCCATCAGCCAGCTCCCCACCATAACTAACAGCCCCCCCACATCTCCATCGGGTGCACAAAACTCAAAACGGTCAACCAGTTTACCTATCTCGGCTGCACCATTTCATCAGATGCAAGGATCGACAACGAGATAGACAACAGACTCACACCAACTGAAAAACCTCACAAAGATAAGCGTATACAGAGCCGTTGTCATACCCACACTCCTGTTTGGCTCCGAATCATGGGTCCACTACTGGCATCACTTACAGCTCCTAGAACGCTTCCACCAGCGTTGTCTCTGCTCCATCCTCAACATTCATTGGAGCGACTTCATCCCTAACATTGAAGTACTCGAGATGGCAGAGGCCGACGGCATCGAATCCACGCTGTTGAATATCCAACTGCGCTGGGTAGTTCATGTCTCCAAAATGGAGGACCATCGCCTTCCCAAGATCGTGTTATATGTCGAGCTCTCCACTGGCCATCGTGTCAGAGGTGCACCAAAGAAGAGGTACAAGGACTGCCTAAAGAAATCTCTTGGTGCCTGCCACATTGACCACCGCCAGTGGGCTGATATCACCTCAAACCGTGCATCTTGGTGCCTCACAGTTCGGCAGGCAGCAACCTCCTTTGAAGAAGAATGCAGAACCCACCTCACTGTCAAAAGACAAAGGAGGAAAAACCCAACACCCAACCCCAACCAACAAATTTTCCCCTGCAACCGCTGCAACCGTATCTGCCGGTCCCGCATCAGACTTGTCAGACACAAACGAGCCTGCAGTTGACGTGGACATTTACCCCTCCATAAATCTTCGTCCGCCAAGCCAAGCCAAAGAAAAGAATTGGTGATACTTGAACCAAAGCCACATTCATTCCACTAAGATGGTAAAATGAATAAATTGTCCCACAAGATTACTTTACAAGATTACTTCACCCTTTTGGATTATAAGATACAGGAGCAGAAGTAGGCCATTCAGCCCATCGAGTCAGCTCAGCCATTCCATCATGAGCTGATCCATTCTCCCACTTCCCTGCCTTCTCTGCATAACCTTTGACACCTAGACTATTCAGACAATGGTCAATCTCTGCCCCACAGGTAATTGTGACAGCAAATTCTAGTGGTTCACCACTCTTTGGCTGAAGAAATACCTCCGCATCTCTGTTTTAATGGGCGCTCTTCAATCATGAAGTTGTGCCCTTTTGTCTTTGATTCTCCTACCATAGGAATCAACTTTTCCATGTAAATTAAATCTTGCCAGAGTGGCAAGATTTAATTTAATTATAAAGTTTCATCAACAAAATCTTCCAGTTTTCCATGGTTCAACATTTGAACTTCTCTGATCATCAGCTGATCAATTTTGCATTATGAAACAATTAAGCACCTTAATTTAACATATTATGAATAACTGGATACAAACTAGTAAACTGATGACACTTGCAACAGTGATGTCAAGAAATTGTTTTCACATCAAGTCAAAGCACTTAAATAAAATCCGCCGGTACAAAATATATGGAATTAAATTTCAAGCACTTTACAAACAATGGCAGAGTTCCAAATTGTAATTGTGTTGTTTTATATTTCAGGTCTACAAGGACCGATAGGCCCTCCAGGATCGTCAGGTAAAATTGCTCAACTAGCAAATAATATTTTTTAAATCCCAAGCTATTTCTTTTACTTTTACATCAAACATTTGTATTGTTAAAAATACTAGTTGTGCAGAGATGATTGAAGTTCCATAATTGCAGATAAATTTCCAAATCTTTGAGTTACATTTTTTTTTAAACTATTATCTGGTAGCTATGGGGATTGGTAGCTGCCAGATAAACAAGTTTTCCGGTTGCTTAAGACTCTCTCTCTTACAATGCCTAACTAATATATCTGTATTAAGAATAAACAATTTAAAGGGCAAAAATACTATACTGTACTACACTGAACAAACTTCACTTGCATGAAAAAAAAAAATATATATATATATAAAGACTTTTTCTTTATCATCAGTCACATTCTTTGAAAACATTTAACCATCGCTGCTTCTGCAGTTTCCTCCCCCTCCATGGAGCTCCCTGAAAGATGAACAATAACATTATAATCAACCACTCCACCCTCCTCTAGGTTTACAGATAAAGCCTTAATAATATACTAAAAAAAATAAAGGCTCATACTATAAGGGACACAATGAGAGAGTCGCCCCAACGGCGAGCAGCATCAACCAGCTCTTCAACCTGGGTGACGCCACTTCTTTCAAACAGCTGCGATGAGGCAAAGCATGACCCAAGGCACTCTGTTGGCTCAATATTTGCTCCCATCTTCACCACAGGTTTATACGTTACTTCAGAGAACATTTACTTCTACAATTTTTAGAAGTTATTTCAATGTTTATTCTTTTTTTTTTTAATATTTATTTATTTTCCAAGAATTTTTTTTGCCAGTTGCTTGAGGTTCCCCGTTTCTTGTATTCCAGATAACAGGGGTTTTACTGTACTCCAGAATTTTTTTTTAATTTGCTGAGAGTGGATTTTGTCAGTTTGCTAGAGGTAAACAAATGACATGGAGAAAGCTGCCTCGCAGCTCTGGCTGTCATGTTTGATGCTGGATGTGTGGAGATTGGAAACACATTGGTTTCATCTAGATGCTGCCATTTCCCGTGGTAATATATGGCCCTTGGTTTGGCAGTGAGGGATAGAATCTGGGGGAAGTTGAAGGGAAGGAGGAGAGAATTAAATGGAATTGATGTCAATGGTCAGCGGTCTTGTTTCCCTGCTGTATAGTCCTTTGATCTATTTCAATAGGACTAGGTGGGCACAGACTAGGAACATAGGAAGTAGGAACAGGAGTAGGCCAAAAATGGCCCATCGAGCCTGCTCCGCCATTCAATACGATCATGGCTGATCTAATTTATAACCTAACTCCACCTACCTGCCTTCTCCCCATATCCCTAATTCCTCTATCATGTAAAAATTTATCTAACCGAATTTTAAATATGTTTAATGAAGCAGCCTCAACAACTTCCCTGGTTAGAGAATTCCAAACATTCACTGCTCTCTGGGAAAAACTATTTTTCCTCATCTCTGTCCTAAATCTATTCCCCCAAATCTTGAGACTGTGTCCTCTCGTTTTAGTTTCCCCGGCCAGCTCAAAAAACCTTCCTACATCTATCCTATCCATACCCTTCATAATCCTATATGTTTCTATAAGAAACTAGATGGACCAAAGGGCCAGATTCTGTGCAGTTGTGTTCTATAATTCCTCCATTTCTCTTCACCGTACCTTCCTCTGCTTTGTTACAATCAGCACCAATTCATGAATTCTATTGTCAGAAGTATTGACATACCCCATTGTCTCACCACTTCTCTCGACCAAGAAGTCAAAGTTTCCCCAGAGTTCCCTTCCACGCCATCCTTGAACTGGGATTTTTTTTTAAATAGCCAGTTTCTTTCCACAACCTCTGACCTCACTTTATTTGTCAGAAACCACCACCTGCTCTCCTGAATGTATTCTCGCCAAACTGCTGGCCACACATCCAGCCTTCTGGACCCTCAAACCAGTAGATGTCAAAAGATCTCTTTCCTCTGGGTGCTGTCCATCCCATTCAAAACCACCATCATCCTTCTGAAAAAGACACCATTCTGACCTCTGTCGCTGTTAATTATGCCCCCTCTTTCCTCCAGAATGAATTGCCACCAGGCCGACAATTCCATTTTTGAACCACAGTTTCTACAGCAGCCACTCTCAACCCTTTTTTTTTTTGGCTGTGGCCTCCTTAGGACTCTGCTCAAATTTCTTGGGCTCCCTTCCTTGTGAAAGTCAAGTTTAACTACACTCCGTGTAGCCCCCATTGAGAAAGGCTGATATAGAGTAATGTGGATCTGACAATGACCATGGATGAAGCTTTGAATAAACTGTAGCCTTGAACACAGTTGACTACATCTCTATTGTCCAGCTGGGTAGGTGGGCCAGACCTCCTCACAATTTAATTCCATTTATTCCTCAGCTAGAGAATGCCCTGCACTCTTCTCACACCGTCACTTCACTAGGTCTAATGCTTTATCCATGGCCCCAGTTTTGCAGTTGCATACTGTAACGTATGACAACATCTGATAAAGACACATCCACCCACAACTGCTGAGATCATACCAATCCATCTCTGCCTCCAATTTGGTTCATGTCAGGCCTTTTGTATTGGATAACAACAAATTTCCTTCAGTTGGGCCAACCTGAACTATTGCCCTGCACAAACTGTATTCCCTTATGACTAACTTTTTTGAGCCAGACCATTCACAGCTTGAAAATTGAGTTAACCCCGAGCTCAGCTTCCAATCAGTCGCACCCCTCCCAATGGCAACCTGTTTCTTTCATCAAGACAATGCCCGCTTTCATTCATCCATTAAAACCCTCATCACTGCCATTACCTCTCAATTCCCGTCCTCTCCTGGTTGCTCTCTCATCTTGTGCACGCTGTGAACTGGCACTGATCAAAAATTCTGTATTGTCAATGTTAACTCTCCTAGTTCTGTTTGGCTGTAATCCTCATCGACTCCCATCATTATTTTCAATCCTCAACTCTGTATTCCCCTGCTCCCAACCTAATCCCCAAATGCCTCTATGGACAAGCTTCTTCCAGTCTATAACCACCTTCAAATATATAGCTTGCCAAAAAGTATGTGCTCAAGTCATGAGAACCCCAATTTTCATCTCTCCACTTCTGGCCTTGAACTTTCATACCTTCAGCTTGAGTGCTCAGCAATATTTCCCAAACTGACTCACAGCATCTCTCTTTGCTTTCAGCATTCCTTTAAATCTACCTCACTGGCCAAACTTTCAGTCGCCTGCTCTAATGCCTCCTTAAGCGGCTTCAAGTTGAAATAATATTGTTAAGTATTTTGCAATATATTTGCATTGTCTCTCCCCACCAACCACCCCACCCCCCGACCAACCATACTACAAGCATTCAGCTCCTTTAATTGATTTCACTGATACGCCCATGAGAGTATGTTTCAGTCTTCCGTCTCATCTTTAGGTTTCCATCTCCAATTACATTAATTTTGTCTGTCAAAAACAATCAGCAATGTGCATCACTAATGCCAAAAGCATCTATATTTTTAATAACATTGAGCTGGATATTTTCACGACAAGACATTGAATTAGATTTTATAATCCAGCAATTTAATTTAGATTATTGGTCAGATTTTTAAGTAGCAAATGGTTAAAAACTGGAGAAAGCCCACTTTCATATAGAGAGAACTAAAGGAGATGGAGGAAGAATCCTAAACCCAGAAACAGAATTTTCCTTGCAGCCGGGCATGTCTGTCCAGCATTGGTCTCGTCAGCCACCAGCAAGCTTGCATGGGCTGGTTCCTTCCCAAATCTTCATTTGCAAAGCCAGGTCATGATGATGACAGAGTGTAAAAATTTAATGCATATTATCTGTGTGATGTCAGATAATTACACTGTAGAGAAACTTCACCAAATATTTGTATTTTAAATTTACTGCACTCAAGTAGAGCTAACATTTATGCCTCAGCCCTTTGGCATTTATCATCCCTCTGGGCACATCCATTTGTTTCTTTTATTTAAGCAGCTCATTTTGTTTTAGCTACTTATCAGAATGGTTCATTGATTTAACTGGCAGATGGTTCTTGGATTAGAAATCTACTTTGTTCTGCTGTATATCCAGATTTGTAAATCAATGAGATATCCTTTTGTAGTATCGACAGCCTGACACTTTTTGGTTAGCTCAACAGCTTTAAAGTCATATTCTCCATTGTTCGAAGTCCATGAGAGAAATTGGACATTATAGAAACTCTAAATGGGAGTTATTTTCTACCCACTTTTTTTGTTTTAAACGGGTGTCTCCTGCTTTAAAAATTGGCTGTATCATTCCACCATGAGAAGTTACATTTTCCCCATAAGCCAGTGATCAGAACAAAGCTGAACTCCAGGGCACAGAGTGCACCACTTGTGAACTAAAGCAAGCCAAATGACTCAAAGCAACTATTCACAATAGACATCTACAATCTGGAAGAAGGGGCAGATGTAGTATATCGGAGTTTGCTCATGACACCTAATTGACTGGAAAAGCAAATTGTACAGAGGATGCGAAGTCTACAGAGAGAAATACGGTAGTTAGGTGAGTGGGAAAGGGTCCAGCAGATCAAATATAATGTTGGTAAATGTGAGGTTATCCATTTTGGAAGGGAAAAATGGAAGATCAGATTCTATTTAAATGGAAAGTGATTGCAGCACGCTGCCGTGCGGAAGGACTGGCGCATGAATTACAAAAGGTTGGTTTGCTGGTACAGCAGGCCATCAAGGTGGGAAATGGAATGTTGGCCTTCATTGCTAGTGGGATTCAATTAGGAGCAGGGAGGTTGACCTGCAAATGTACAAGGTACCGGAGTAATGTGTATAGTTCTGGGCTCCTTACATGAGGAATGATGGCTTCGGAGGCTTGGCAGGGGAGGTTCACAAGGTTGATTCCAGGGATGAGGGAGTTAGCCGATAAAGAGAGATTGAGTGGCCTGGGACAGTACTCACTGGAGAGTGATGAATCTATGGAAATTGCTGTCCATTGAAGCAAAAGAGGTTACCTCAGTAAATATATTTAAGAGAAGGACGGATAGATTTTTACAAAAGGATAGGGGGAAGAGGCAGGTAGATGGAGATAAGCCTATCATCAGATCAGCCATGATCTCATTGAATAGCAGAGCAGGTTCAATAGGTCAGATGGCCTACTCCTGCTCCTATTTCATGTCATTCAAGCTTGGAAATAGTTTTGGTGTCATGCTTTAACCCAATGGTTTTCAAACTGCTCCCTGAACTCGTATTCCACCTGAAGGAATCCCTATAAATGCTCTGTGATTAATAAGAGATTGCTTCAGGTGGTATGTGAGTGGAAAGAAAAAGGTTTGAAAACCACTGTTTTAATTGTACCCAATTGATTTGTTATGTGCACGGTTTCATAACTCCAAAGGAAATAGGCCAATGACAGTTTTTCTCAAGCAAAATATTTCATTAACAATTAGTAAGGACTAATCACAGAGCACTAATGGCAAAGGGATTGCTTAAGGTGGAATGTGAGTTGGGGGGGGGGGGGTGGGGCAGTTTGAAAGCCACTGCTTTAGACCAGTGGTTTTCAAACTTTTTCTTTCCACCCACAAACCACTTTAACTAATCCCTTACTAATCAGGGAGCACCTATGGGATAGGGATTACTGAAAGTGGTATATGAGTGGAAAGAAAAGGTTTGTAAACCACTGCTTTAAACTGACGCTCCCATGGAGCGCTGAACATATATAGCACAATTGTGCTGCCGAGGAGACAATGAATCAAAAAATTGTACATAAAAGAAAAATCTAATAGAACTGTTTTGAACTCGGGGCAATTTCCGTAGTGCACTAATCAATATCCTTAGCTAAATATTGACAAAGAATGAATTATCTGGACAAGAGAATTCATTCTGTTCAAATTGGTGGCTGCGTTTCCTGCACAATCCAGTGGCAATACCTCAAAAGTACATCAAGTAGATCAAAGTCCTCAGGGACGTGAACTGTATGTGCAAGGAACACAGAAACGTACTTTCTCTAAAATTGCCATAATCTTTCAATATCTGGGAAAATGTTAGCCAGGATGAAGTGACATTATTGCACAGCGCGTATTTATAAGAACCAAAGCGATGCATTTCCTCTTAGGCATGGTATAAAACAGGATTACTTTTAGGTCAGAAACAAATCTTCCTTTAAAGGAGGATAAGTGGGAGACTGTTGGGAGGAGACAAAGCTAAATCCTTCTGAACTCTGGTTCCCTCCCAATTGGCAAGATTTTGTATTCAGTAGCTTACCACAGAGTGCCCAGTTTTCATAGTTTGAGAATAATATTCTAGCCTCCTCCCGCAATCACTAGGCAAAAATATTATCCTCACCACAGTCATTGGAAGGAAAATGACAAGCTGGCAGGTTTAGGAGCCAAAAGCATTAGCCACAATGTGTATTGCATGCTGTATGTGTGAAGGGAGCTGCACAAGGTCAATGATGAACAGCAATACTTCAGACAGAACCATATTGAATGCATCAAAGGTGTTTCTTTTTGAACTTTGTTCAAGTTTTTGAATTCTCTGCATGTATTGGAGTTTATTGTGAATAATGATAGAGTTGGGAAATATTTTCTTTGATAATTGTGCCAAGTTTCACTTCACTTTGTGTTTCTATCCATCTGGAATTAAGAATAGTGGAAACTTAAATGCATTGGTAAAGAATGTTGATTTCTTGATATCTCTGTATCAAATTTAAATCCAACTTGGTCACAGCGTTAAAGGATATTTCTAATGAGAGTGCTGTTTCAAGAGCTTCAGCTATCACGAGCAATTGAGAGCATTATTCAGTGACGGTAGATACAGTAAAATCCCTGTTATGTGGAATTCAAACAACCAGCAGCCTCCAAAAAATAATCCTGGAAAGGATTAATGTCATAATAGGCAAAACATACAAAACTTTAAAATTGGCACTCACTAGCAGTCAGTTTGCCCATCCAAGCAACACACAATCTCAAGCAACTGGCAAATATGCTTATCTGGCATTTACTATTCCCACAGGTGCCAGATACCAGGCATCTTACTGTATTGTTTTTTTCAAAAAGACAGATAACCCATTGGTCAATTAACTATATAGAATTGGCATATAACCAAATTAAGAGAAGCATAGAAGTCAAATATTAACCTAATCTTACTGTTCTGTTTACTGTCCCCAACATTGGAAGTGTTTGGTTGATGCTTTCCATCACAAACAATTCCTGTATGGGCATTAGTCAGGCTTCTCTTGATGAAAATCAGTAGATTTTATACATCCCAAGAATACTTTCCTTAAATAGATCCAATATGCACAAATGGTTTCCATTATCAAACACTGTTGTTTGGTATGAATGTTCGGTAATTAACTGAAAATCTACAAATGAAATTCAATCAATAATTATTTTGCTTTCACCACCGTCTATTTTAAAGTATGTTCATTGATCATAGATACAGGAATGAAGGCTTTCACAAAAGATGTCGTATTTTCTGTTGGTCTAACTGAGGAGCCCTTTACAGCCGATAATGGGGTTGTGAGGTTCACCAAAATTCTGATCAACGATGGAGGTCATTATACACCCAGCACAGGTATGCTCTTCCTGATGAACCCAAAGCTATTTGGATGGGACGGTAGTTTATCATTTCAAACCTTCTTCAGCTATTTTTCAGACCACAGAAACAAATCATTGCTGAAAGTAAAAACATTTGACTGTGGTTTATGGTGATCATCTGGAACTGTTAAAAAAGGATTTATCAGATTACTGTTTGTGAATAGTATGTACAACAGCCATTTTATGCCATTTGTGGTCATGTTTAAGATGGTGGATGAAATCAGATGTTAGTAGATAATGCTCAAAAAGAAATGGTCTTGTTTTGAATCCTGGATAATGTTAAACCTCTCAAGTGCTTTGGAGCTCTATTAGTTCAGCCAATTATTCCATTGCCTTCTTGATCTGCACCTTGTAAGTGGTTGTGTAATTCAGAGGAATTAGAGGAGACTATTCATTTATCTAAAGTTACCATTCTCTGACCTACGCTCAGTACTTATATGATCAATGGGTGCCCCAAGCATGCTGATCTGACAGTGGTAACTCAATGGTTGTTGTTTCAGATCTGGCTGAAAATGGTTATTGCCCAGTCCTTGTAGAATGAATAGCATTCGAACTTCAGAGATTTCAGTTCCAGTTCATAGCTGTAGGAATCTAAACCTCACTGTTTTGTTTGTTTTTGCAGGTATATTTACCGTACCTCACAGTGGACTATATTTTATTAGCGCTGTATTGACTCCACAAAGAAATGAACCCATTGAGGCTGCGCTGATCGTATCCAATGTAAGCATTGCACAAGTAGACACCGCTGGCTACAGGACTGAACTGCTAGAAATTGGGATGGATAAAACGGAGAATCATCCTGGTGGTGGCCTCGCAGTATTCAGTCTAATTCTCAGGCTGAAAGCTGGTGACGAAGTCAGTGTTGTGGTCATGTCAGGAAAATTAGCTTACACAGGAACAGAGGAGCTGCACTCTACATTCAGTGGTGTTTTACTGAATGATTTGCCAATACATAGCTGACAAAACCAAAATAACAAGAGCAGCTAGATCCAAAAGAATTGGTCAGCATTTGATTTAGGATGCTTCCTGTCAATCTTAGAATGAATAAACTGGAATTACTCATTTCAAATGTAAACATCTGGCAGACTGAACTACACTAGAACCATAATGGTCCCATGGCCAATCTAGATTTTTAAATCAAGAACCACTAAGCAAAACAAACTGGGTTGCTGTATATTCAAGTTAAATAACTTGAGAATCAAGAGCTTTAGGATACTGTTCATATGTTTATAACACTTTGAGAACAGTAATATTCTGTCAGACATTGAAATTACCATTTAATACAAAGATGACCGATTTCAAAAATGCTATTTGCTTTGTACATATAATTCTATTTTAAATTACTCATTTTCAGAAGTTTCCAGTTTTATTTAGTCCATACAAAAATACTAGTACTATGAAAGCTTAGTTTCAGTGCTGAACAAGTTAAAAAGCTGAAGATTTCATTCAGGACCTTGAAAGTAAAGTTGGTGGCTTTTTGATCAAAACAATACTTCTCTTCAAAGGAAGTGCCACATAAAATGCTAAAATCCAGTAGACTGAACAGCATGGCGTACAATCTGGTGCAAGGCAAAGCACTGGAGCTAATCTCAAAGTTTGGAATTCAAAAATATGCTGTATTGGTTAGAATAACTGTTATACTGGTATCACCACTGCCTGCTTGACTGTACATCAAGATGGAAGCTACCATTAGCCAGTAGAACATTGTTAGCTAACAAAACCAGGCACGTTTTGTTTTCTTGTAGTCGCAGACATTTTGACTCTGATAGCTTAAAACATGCATGTAGTTGCTAGTGTTATTTATTTTTAAATGTAAACTTTAATTCTTGTCTATGAAAATCCATCATTAACCTTCATTCCCAGATACAAGCTAAACGACATAATCCGTGCCAACTTTCATTTTAAATGTTGTGTGTATTTGGCTTCATATTTAAATATCCAAAGATCAGAGCAGATATATAGGAATGAAGAGCAGTTACTCGAGCTCGCCAACAACAAACAGCAAATTCTGACACCCCAGAGAACATACACAGATGTTTGTTCAACTAACCACTTGTGCACTCAATTAGATAATTTCTGCCAATTTGCTAACCACAGTCAGTGGGTTCAATAATGCCACTTGATATTTGATCAAGAACTTAAACCAGTTGTCCATTCATGTGCTTCCAATGTTTGAACAATATGGATCGCTAAATTGTTTTTGCATTAGCAGAATTAAGACACTGCTTTATTGCATGAGCAATACTCAATTACACACTTTAAATACAATTGCAAAATTGCATCTTCAATATTGATTTAAAATGTTAATGAATGCTTGTGAATGGTCAAAGATTGTGAAGTGGATGAATGTATTTAACTGAAATTAGTTGTGTTAAAAATAATATTCAGATACAGATTATAGTGCAGTAATCACTTACACATTTGATCAATTGACTATTTGGGAAGTTGACAATAGTCCATGTAAAACAAATTGCCAGGACGCTTGCAGTAATTTGAAAAGCTATTTGCTCAAAAATGTATTGAGGAAAAAAAAAATATACAGGTAATTGTTTATATTTAGTAATGAATGCTCGCATTACATTGCAATTCAGGCATTTTTTTAAAAACGACGAGGAATTGTTCAACATACACGAACTTGAAATCCTTTTGTATATTAGTGTACATCTTTGAACATATGAAACTTGGTGAAGCAAGTTATGGTGCTATTTTCTGTAAATTAAATACACATTTTCTACTGTTTAATTTAATGTTTGCAATAAACATGGTTTGAACTTTAGCCAACTACAGATTGAAATCAATTATACACGTATTTATCGTTCATGCATAATGATCTATTCAGGGCTCATGTGAGTGAAAACAGTGCACCATGGAATCACAATTTCAAGTTAGAAGATACTTCCTTTGGCATAAAACGATCCTTTAGCTTTAAAAAAAAATCAACGTTTCTCAGAGTAGAATAGTTAACAACAGCTTCAGGTCTACTCCAGAAAATATCCTGTGCACTCCACATCAAATTATTCTTGCATTGAACTATTGCTATGCCTGAAACCTATGTAACGACATAATTCGTGGCAATAATGCACTGTTAGGCCTCAATTCTTCGCACCCTCTGAAAGTACAAGGGTCATGACCGGATAGACCCACTGCAAACTGCAGCCCACCAAACGTTCTCTGGACAGATGTGATGCCCTTCTTACATTTGGCCTCCCACAGCTCCCCAGATGTGGATTTGCTAATTATCCTTTACTGCTCTGCACTGGAATCCAGTGCACAAAGAAGATGTCTTCTGTACTGTATGGCTTTGAACCCAGGTGAATTTCAATGAGGCAGACAGACCCA
Organism: Narcine bancroftii; assembly: GCF_036971445.1. Taxonomy (NCBI): domain Eukaryota; kingdom Metazoa; phylum Chordata; class Chondrichthyes; order Torpediniformes; family Narcinidae; genus Narcine; species Narcine bancroftii. The sequence goes on along the minus strand of NC_091474.1, from coordinate 15,117,921 downwards.
TACTCAAAACAATTCTTGCCATACTGTGTGGCAACTGATAATTTTATTTCGTTCGTTGCTTTGAAGCAAAACATTTAAAATACGCAAGACATTAAGCACCTGTCACTCAGATACAGTGAAAAAGAACTTGTTCGGCAGCCATACATTGTGCATGGCTGCCAAGAGATTTTGGTGTTAGGCAAATATACAAAAGGACAGAAATTCCCTGAGCAACACTACCTCACCAGGAAAGAGAGGCTCCTTTGAATTTTACAGCAGAGCTTATTAACAAATCTTGTCCATCAAAGATGCCAAGAAAATGCATCCAACTTCTTTTATCAGATGTTCAGTAAATGTACAAACCTAACTGGTGATGAGCACTGAAGAGATCATTATGAGGGTGTAAATTGTTCTGCCTTCATCACCCGTTGACGCATTTGGTTGATCTATTGCACACCATGCCAAAACAGTAATCTAGCATTAACATACCTGTCCATTTTTCAAAAGGCACAGGTTATAAGTTCTGCCCTTTTGAGATACATCTTGTTGCCAGCACATTTTCTGTCTATTGTAATGGCAATGATTCACCACAGCAAATAAATACATTCACTTTCTTTTATTATTCACTAAACACATTACATTCAACTCACCCAGCTAAACTCCTCTGACCTTCTCATTACCTCACTGCCACAATGGTGATCCTGATACTTTCACTCTCCTCCTGCATCTGAGATTCATCACCCATATACTGACATTTAACACACCTGCATATGCGTGCTATTACCCCAGCGCGTCACATCGCTTACATCAGCAACAACTTGCACCGCTCCCAGGAAAGGTAAGCATTTGACCGTGACACTATTCACTAACACCATAGCTTGAAAAAAAGTTAGTTTTCACCACAGTCCAAAGGTCCAGTTTTTCAGGGTCAAGGATATTAAAGCATCAAGATTCTATCCTGTTAAAGAAGCATTCATTATCAACAAGGTAACAGAAAAATTTTTATTTAAATAAAGTTGACACAATCTACAAGGAACAACGTAAAAATTGCTGCCGACTCCGGACTTAAGTCAATTTTAAAAATCACCAAGAGATAATGGAAAAAAAATACTGACAAGTCCTTGAGAAGCCCAGTGTTTTAATTCTAAATATGCCAAACTCCACTTATTGCAAAACATTCAGTAGAAGAACATAATCCCCTTCTCCTGCCTTTAAACTTCTTCTTCCTCCTCTTTGACACTTCATTCTGGCCATCTGCCCAATCCGGATCTTTTAATTTCCAAACGCCACCAAGTCATCGACCATTTTACTGGATCCCATCACTCCACCACCTAAAAATTCCCAATGAGTGGCTAAGCCTGAAACGTCAACTGCTTTTTTACTTCCAATGGATGCTGTGTGACCTGCTGAGTTTTTCCAACACTCTTGTGTTCTGCTCTAGACCCCAGCATCTGCAGATTTTCCTGTTTATCAGGAGTCAAAATGGGACAGGATAGCTCTGAAACAATTTGAGACAAAACAATTGTATCTGAAATTATGTATCTGCAATAAACTTTATAAAGTGTGATTTCTTCAAAATGGAGTTCTGGGTTACAGAAGACCTGATTTTGAAAAATCTGACATTTGGGCAAATTCATCAAGACATTGCTCTCAAGCATAGTATTCAAATCTCTTCATTACAAAATGAAGATTACCCACAGAAAAAGCCAATGCTATTTCCAAACTCTCTTTTGGGTAATTCAAACACTGCATATCTAGTGTGTCACCTCTAGTTTACCCACACATTTTCAATATTTTTATAGAAATAGTACATAAATAGAAGCCATTAATAAAAGGTAATATATTTTTAAAAATACAGAAAAAACTTATTTAAGAAAAATAAAACTATTTTATATAAACTCAATAACAACAAACAGAAAAAAGTAAACAATTATAACATATGGCTAATTGAAAAAGATTTTTAAAAAGTAAATATTATACTATACTACAAATTCTACCCCCTTCCCTTCTGAAGAAACTAAAAGAAACCACAAACTCTCAAAACAAAATATAAATGATCTTATAAATTACAAAAATAGGACCCCATAAACTGAAAAAAATTTAAATCCATTACAATAGAAGAACATCTGATTTTTTTCCCCCAGTTCAGCATGTGAATGAGTACTGAATGTCATCAGCACTGAACGTCATCAGTATTGAACGTCATCAGTATTGAACATCAAGCAATAAGGGAGGCTGCACACACCTTTCTTTCTTACACCAGTAGTCTTCCAGCTGATTTGCAGTTCAGTTCCGTCCATCACTCCACCGAGCAAAATTCGGGTGAACAATGGTCACATTTCACTTGCTGATAACAACTCCAAACACCAACGCTGCCCTTTCCTAGTCTACTCCTTGCAAATCAGTCCCCAAAGATTGTCAAGGATAGAAAGTTTCCATTTCAATTTTCAGAAAAATTGTTTCCAATTTACCAAAAAGACAGAAATAGAACTCAGGGACCCCAGTTTTTTTTAAATAGCCTAAATTCCAATTTCCATGAAGTTTGACACCATGGCAATCATTCACAGATAAGATTATGGGAATTACTTTAGGATTCAGTGCATAATTTCTCTGCATCCGGCTCAATTTTAATTAAACAGAATCTTTGATGGTGCCACTGTGCAAAGCAGCAAAAACACTTTCCTTCTGCCGTGAACTCTTTAAAGAGGATTCCAGTTAGTAAGTATAAATATTCAAACATTCCTTGGATGTGCTACTTTATAGTTTTAGACCCAAAACATTTTGTCATGTGAATGCAAAAAAAATAACGACAGGCAGAGTAACACTGTTCACTTTAATTATTCTAGTTATATTTATAAAATATTTAAGTAGACAGTAGCATTCTTTGAAATTCACTTTAACAATTGAATAAATTATATTAACTCAGAAGTAGTAAATCAAATACATTTGAAAATGTTGCTCCCTTTCCATGCTATATTATAGTTTAATTCAGGAGTGATTTTCTGGCATAATAAAGACTGACTTTAAAACACTCTGGAACAAGAAATATCCTTTGGATGACATGTGAACATTGAATATACCACTTAAGATTGTATCCATATTAACTAAATTTGAAACTGCAAATTAAAGTGCCAAGAAATTGATGGTCTAATAAAGTGCTGCTCAAGAAGTCAAATTATTCCCGGTCAAGTCGAAGAACTGTAGTTATAACCATTTGCTTTCTGTGCAGCAATGCTTTAATTCTGACACAAGAAAGAGATTGTTACACCAAGTGAGCAACCAGTCTGCAGCTCCGGCTTAAAGAAAAAAGTTCATTTCACACCACGAGCACATACAGCATTGTTAAAATAGAAAAGTAACTTAAAAATGTTTTTTTTTTGCAAATATTTAACTTTCGTCTTATATCAATGTCCATCAGTGCATGCTGAATGGTAACAACAGAACTCACCAAGATCTGCATTTTTTTTTGAGTGAGGTAACAAGGGTAAAACCTCACAGATACCACAATAACCATTTCCATAATGCAGTGCAACTGTACTCATTTTCTCTCAGTCTTCTAAACATCATGTAGTCTCTTCTAAGGACTAATCTTTACTCTCAATACTTGAAAAGGAATCACTGACTATAAGAAACTAAGCAAAAAAAGTCATGGTTGAAGCAATAGAAACAGAACATTTTTGTTTTTCTTAAGACTCTTTTAGGCATGGCACCATCTTACAGCTCATCAAGTCGTTACCAAGCCTAGTCAGTTCAAAGATTTAAATTCATTACCCTGTTCAACAATGTATGCCTCTAAACTTGAACTACCAACTGGCTTTACACTTCCTAGTAGTTATCATCAAAATGACTAAAACCTCCTCAAAATTCTGCTACTTTTCCCATGCAATATAACTGTTTCAGAAGTCATGTTCAGGTTTCGTAACCAGCACTCGCTTTAATGAGCAAGACATTTCCTTGGGATGATACATGATAATTGAATGTAGATACTAGACAAGATTGTGTCCTTTTTAACACTTGTAACTTCAAATCAAAACTCCCAAGAAATTGATGGCTTCATCACGAATAGCTTGTGGTTGAGTCAGTCAAATGTCATGAAAACTGATGAAATTAATTTGGGAACCTGCAGAATTTTACTGATGAAAATCCCCAGAAATGAGCAAAAAAATAGCTGGTTGAATTTCTCTGTTATAAATGATATATTCTTAAAAATTTGAAATTAACGCAGACCTATTTGTCATGAATTTTATAAAATATTGGCAAAGGTTCTCATGGATAACATGGGTTAATCGGAACAGCAGATTTCACATCTGCTTTCTCCTTAGATGATTTGTATCTCTTCTTTGGCTTGGCTTCGCGGACGAAGATTTATGGAGGGGTAATGTCCACGTCAGCTGCAGGCTCGTTTGTGCCTGACAAGTCCGATGCGGGACAGGCAGACACGGTTGCAGCGGTTGCAAGGGAAAATTGGTTGGTTGGGGTTGGATGTTGGGTTTTTCCTCCTTTGTCTTTTGTCAGTGAGGTGGGCTCTGCGGTCTTCTTCAAAGGAGGTTGCTGCCCGCCGAACTGTGAGGCGCCAAGATGCACGGTTGGAGGCGAGATCAGCCCACTGGCGGTGGTCAATGGGGCAGGCACCAAGAGATTTCTTTAGGCAGTCCTTGTACCTCTTCTTTGGTGCACCTCTGTCACGGTGGCCAGTGGAGAGCTTGCCATAGAATACGATCTTTGGAAGGCGATGGTCCTACATTCTGGAGACGTGACCGACCCAGCGCAGTTGGATCTTCAGCAGCGTGGATTCGATGCTGTCGGCCTCTGCCATCTCGAGTACTTCGATGTTAGGGATGAAGTCGCTCCAATGAATGTTACGCATAAGGATTCCACTGTTCCTTCCACAGAAAAGATGTTTACTTAAAATAAGTCTACAATCAGACTGTTTTAAACTTCCTTCAATCAATAAACTTCCTCCTGGCTAAGAGGCACATCAGAGAAGTTCTTGAGAATCGTAAGAAAAAATTAAAATTTAAGCAAGGTAAAGTTTCTTGTTTGCAGAATCATTTTGTCGTTTCATCAGATTCTATTTTGCTTTCTTGCCATTCGCTTTGCGCCACTTCATCAGTTGGGAAATATCCTCAGATTCCAGTCTGTGATTAACATCACAACTTTCCCTCTTAAGACTTCCAACTGCATACTTTATGTTTAATTTGCTAACTTCATCTCTCCAGAGTCAGGCCTCTAATTACCTGTCCCCATTCCCTTCATCACAAGACCCCCAATTACTTGCTGCATCTTCCTCTACATTTGGATCCATTCAATGAAATAACAAGATAAAAACCCTTCAGTGCATTCTTGTCCTTTAGGAATTTTGTTTGTTTTGCTGAAACCCTGGCACTCCCACCCACAAAAACACTTTCTTTGAGTGCAGCTTTCTACGGGAAACCTCCATTGCACAAGCACAGCCTGAGAATTAAAGAGTCAGACATCCATTAACAAGCATTTGACTTGAGAACTGCATCTAGTACCTATCATTTTGGAGCAAGTTTTATTAATCAGGAAATAAAAGAGAGATTTCTGTCACCTCTATCCTTAAAGGAATGTATTTTTCATACAATGCCTTTCAAAGGCTATTGAGGATCTCTAATCAACTTTAATGGACCAATAACCTGATCACAGACACTTTGATGGCTGCAAGAGAGCTTCATTTGTGTCCTGCTTTTCCTAAAACTGTCAATGTGCATAGTGCGAGATGGGGAAACTGCAATGCGAGCCTGGCCACAAGTGTTATCTATTGAATCCCCATTTCAATTCACTCAGATTAATGCCTCCATCCAGAATTTTAAGGGCGAATTAACTCACAAGATCACTGGATTTCAAAGCAGAGTACATTTCATTATGGGTTATGATTGAAGGTACCAAGATGCCTCCAAAATGTTTGGAGTTCTTGCAAAGTTTTCTCATTGCTCTTTAGTGGTTTTAAATTGATTGAGCTCATCCTGATCAAGTTCAAGAAGTGGTTCACGCCAAAAAGTGAAATGACTGTATTCCGGGTGAATAAAAGCAGAGCTTCTTTCTTGGGCTATTAGTGGAAATACATGTTCTACTAATTCACCCAATCGTGAATACCTGAGGAGAAAAAGGAACAATTTGATGATAAGCAACTGCAAATTTTTTTCTTCTCCACACTTGATGGAAAAAAAAACAGCTCTCGATATTACCCAGAGATACAGAAAATACCCCATAAGAGCCCAGGCAGATAACAAGCAACCTGCAATCAATACCATAATGGTTCCAGATATACACAACTTCAACAAGATCATGCCAAATATAAAGGCAATGCACCACTGTAGAATGCAACCAGACATGAAATAGATTGTAGATCAACTCACACAGAACATTACAATCACAGCATCGGCAGACTTTCTTGATAAACTCCATTGAAGAAAGATTGGTCACTTCAGGCGTCACAATACAAAATTATAAAAGAGTTCTGCAGTCAGGTGATAGTAAGTTGTATCATCACTCAGACTAGAGATGTCAGACTAAACACAATATGATTAAAAGTTGGCAAGCAAAAAGCATAGTCCAATTGATCACCTGGCAAACAGTTTTTCAACTGCCAGTTCATAACAATGCCAAAGTCTGAACCAATATTATGGGGGACATGAATTTAAATCCAATCAAGGTTTGAGATTTTCCAATTCAAAAGCTTGAGCCATAAAAGTTTGTCTCAGCAGAAATGATGACTGCAATGTACAAGTGAAATTTGCTTAACTGGATAGCCATCTTGGGCACAAATGTTTCTTTACATTTGTTCTCAGACTTGGTTATTTGAGATATCAATAACAAAATGATAACTATGTCTGTGATGGCAATTTTGCCTTAGTTCTTGTGAAGGAGTGAGGTTACCTCTCAGGATTAAGTTCAAGTTTATTTATCATCCAATTACATGAGTACAATACAACGAAACAGCATTCTCCGTTCCTTGGTGCAAGATATGCAGATACACACCCAGACTGGCAAACAATACATAGGCATGACAAACTTTCATAACCAGCTGATTTTCTCCAAAGACCTCATTTCTGCACAGGAACAAGTTCCAGAAATGTGCTGTAATTTCAGTGTTGCTTAAATTGTTTTCAATTATTTACCCAAGGCTTTAAGAATTTCTTCTCTTCACATTCCCCTCACAAAAACAATCCAAAAACAGCCAGATTTTTAAATGATAAGAATATACTAATTTTCTTAAAACAATTATACCCACAGTGATACTCAAACAAATAATTTGAAAATCATTGCAAAACGATGAATGCATTAAGATTAGAGGTAACCTCAAACTGTTTGCAAAAGAACCCTTATCACTGTATTCAGTATTTTTTAAATTTTAATTTTGACATACTGCATGGTTACAGGTAATTTCAGCCCATGAACCCATGCTGTCCAATTACCTCCATTAACCTATAATCCCAGTGCGTTTCAAACGGTGGGAAGAAAGCACGGGCTGCTTAGACAGCACAGGATACAAACCCAGGCCCCAATCGCAGGCACTGTAACAGCGTTGTGTGAACCTCTACGCTAACCCAATGGTGCTACCCTATTCCACGTCACTTAAATTTAAATATTCATGCATTGTATAATTTTATCAAGCTCCTTTCTAACTTGATATTATATGTAGAAATAGACATTAAAAACATTTTTGAATAACTGTAAAATGCATGGAAAGAATTGTTGGATACTACTTGCTTGGTCAAAGAATTTTTAGTGCACTTCATTGGAAATTCTCTGATCTTCAATTAAACTTAAACTTGCATGTTTTCTTTCCTCCCAATTTTCCACATATTTACTGTATACAGAAAACTCACAAACGACATAGAATATATAGAATTTGTTGTAATAGATGGTTGTGAAAGTCAAATCTTTAGGTGTATTAAAGGAAGAGATTGATAGCTTGTTGATTAGCCAGGGCATCAAAGTTATGCGGAGAAGGCCAGGGTGTGGGGCTCAGTGATTAACTGGATCAGCTCATGATTAACTGGTGTGACAAATTCAATGGGCTGAATAGCTTATTTCTGCTCCTATGTCTAATGGTCTTTGATTACAGAAAGATAGACAAGAACTCTGAGAATGTTCATCACCAGTTCCTTTGTAGGAGTGGATATCATTGTATGATAACTACTACAAACATTTATTCATTCACTTCAGTTAATATAATCTACTTCAGCATTTTAAATGATAAAGGGATTTGATAGGATAGCAACTGAACTATTTCCTCCTCATGGGGCAATAAAACTAGATTGATCTAAAATTAGAATCAGGAATTTCAGGTCATGAGGCAAGGAAGCAATGGAACCGTGCGACTCAACTATAGGGTTTGATCGATTAGTCTTTTTCAAGACTGAAATGAAGATATTAATTTGGGGACATAGGTGAGTAAATGAAGTTATCAGCTTTACTCTAATTGAACAACTGGTTTGGTCTTTTGTTTCAACATCTCTTTTTAAAGATACAGGAAAACATTCAACACCTTGGCGAGGATGTGACCAATATTCTGCAAAAGAGAATTGCATTTTACAACACCACCACCACCTTCTCAAGCAGTGTGTTTCAGTTTCTACCACACGCTGGGCGAAAGAAATCTTTCCTTGAATCCCTTCTGCCCTTCTTACTCCTGAGCTTGAGATATCTTGCTTATAAGGAAACATTTTCCTGAGAAGGTGGTGGAGGAAGATATTCTCACTGAATGAAACACGAAAGTCTGCAGACACTGTGATTGTAGTGAAAACCCATCAAAATGCTGGAGGAACTCAGTTGGTCTTTCAGCCTCCACAGAAGACAAAGATATATTACCAACGTTTCAGGTCTGAGCCCTTAACATTTAAATTTAGTCATACTGCATGATAAGAGGCCATTTCAGCCCATGATCCCATGCCGCCCAATTACACCCAATTGTCCTACAACCCCAGTACATTTTGAGTGGTGGGAGGAAACCAGAGATCTCAGAAAATCCACACAGACTTCTTACAGAGAGTGCAGGATTTGATCCTCAGTTCCAATTGCTGGTGCTGTAACAGCACTACAGAATGAGCAAAACCACAGGAAATCTAAGAGTGCAGACATTGCTGGGCTGGGGAAGGAGTCCACTCCAACAAAAGGTATTAAATGGATATATGATAAGGGGAGAGGTGAGAATTGATTATGTCTATGCGAAAGGAGATGGAAAAGGGGGGAGAGACAGAAAGGTCCTCCAATTTGAAGATGGCCTCAGTCTGACAGTGCACATGTCCATGGACAGACAAGGAAATGGGATGGGGAATTGAAATGGGTGGCCAGTGGGGGATCCGCGCTATTGCAGTGGAGAGCTGAGGTGCTCGACAAAGCGATTTCCCAGTCTTCGCCCAGTCTCCTCATGGGAGAGGAGACTAAAATGGGAGCAGTTGATGACCCATGCAGATTCACAAGTGAAATGATGCTTCACTCGGAAGGACCGTTGGGGACCCCCAAAGGGTGGTGAAGGAGGTATGGACACAAGTGGAGCATCTCCTGCGGTCACAGTGTTAGGTACCAAGGGGATATTTGATGGAGAGGGACGAGTGTACAAGGAAGTCACAGGGGGAGTGGTCCCTATGGAAGGCAGAGAGGGGTATATGTGTCTAATGGCAGGATCGCATAGAGTGGCAGAAATAGCAAGGAGGATCTGTTCGATGTGGAAGCTGGTGGGTTGGTAGGTGTGGACAAGATATCTCTGATGTTCTGGCATGAAGTCTTCTTCCTGGGTGCAGATGCAATGGAGACAGAGGAATTGAGAGAATGAAATGGAATCCTTACAGGGAACAGGGTGTGAAAAGGTGTAGCCGTGGTAGCTGTGGAAGTTGGTGGGTTTGTAGAAGATGTTTATCAAGAGTTTGTCTCCCGAGATGAGATAGAGACAGATATCGAGCTAGAGATGGACCAAGTGAATTTCAGGTTGGGATGGAAATTGTCAGCAGAATGAGTCAAAGGATAATTACTGAGGACAAGTTCTGCCAGCAGGAGGAGGGTGGTGGTAGAGGGGAACTGGTTGGGTTTTGAGGCCTTCTCACATTTGACAAGTCTCTTGATGAGCACTTTAATTGCCAATGCACAGGATGCTGCAAACCGTACGTTGGTACAATGAGCATGAATAAGGGGGACTGAAGAACCTCTTTCTTTACTGTATGAAGCTACAAACACAAAATGCTCTACATTATTCCAGTTCCAAGAATAAGTATTTCACTGTACTTGCTGTGAATTTTTGGATATCTGCAATGTACATTTAACAGTCATTTAAAACCCTTCTCATTTTCAATAAGATGAATTCACTTTTGATTGTTCACTACTCACGATGATTTGTTGCTTTTAGTTTGTTCCTGAATTAGCTCTCCTTTGGGATTTACAATGAAAATCCTACTTTCTTGTACATTGACTTCTTTATAAGCATAGGCATCCTGTAATGAACATTTACAAGAAATATCACTATAAACATTTAAGTACATGTGATTTGATTAAATTTAATATACAAAAACAGGCTGCCAAGTATTGGTTTTGAATTCACACTGGCCAGACAGTTCAGCAAAATAGTGTTAATTTCAATATTAAAACAGCACAAAATCCACGTCTCAGACTTGGCTGAGGCGTGAAATTTGCTGGCTTCAACAGTTATGTGTTATCCCACTCTTAAGGTATGAAGAAATGGTATAACCACCCTGTGACTCCAAGAATCCGCCATCATCTGGTGATAGCACACCGACATCCTCTGAGAAATCCACAGCTCAGGGAACTCACCCACCCTGTCTCCAGAAGTATTTACTCTAATAAACAGTTTCAATATGAAGGATTTGGGCTTTAAAAGTACCAGAAATAAAACAAATCCAAGAGTTTTAATTAAATGCAAGATTGCTAATACAGTTAGTTTGTTTTAGATACTTCACTTACATTAGTCCTGTTTCCAAAAGCAGCATAAAATGGAGATCTATGTGGGTTAAATAGATTCCTGATGTCATTCAAGCAGTGAATTTTAAATAGTTCTGGTTTTTTCTCGATTACTTCTCTGAAAAAAAAAAGTTTTGAAACTTTGTTCATCTGCTGGACCACAAAACCTTTATCTGTTCCAAAGAATGTTCATTGCCAATTTAAAAAAAAAACTTCAGAAAAGTTCAAAGAGATAATAACCAGGAAATATGTGAGTGAATGCTATAAATTCAGTGGAGTTTCGTGACCAATTTCAAGGACTGATGGTTAGTGATCCTGGGACCAGGAGCAGCAATAATTGGATATTCAATGTGGGAGGATTTTTTTTTTAATTACACAGGTAGCATTTTATTTCTTTTCCTCCTCAAGCAACAAAGGGTGTCCTATTGTGGGGCAGGGAACACAAACAAGCTTTAAGTGCATTGACGCATGGATGAAGGAAATTGCCCAACATGGGAGATGCAAATTTGAAGTTAATGCAATTTCTGGGCTGACAGAATACATGAAGGATTTGAATAGCAGGTGTTCCACTTGGAATAATACGACTATGAAAAGAAACAAGCCACAAAAATTTTATTTTAAAAACAGCAACTTTGTCATCATCAGTTATACAGTACAGAAATAGAACCTTCAGTTCCAACTCGTCCACATCTCCCTGAACTTGTCCGTTGCCTGCATTTGACCATATTCATCCAGATCTTTCCCAGTGAACTGAAGTTGTAATTGTACCACCCCTACCACTTCCTCTGGCTGTTCAATCTTTTTACCACTACCCTCTGTGTGAAAAAGTCTCTTCTGGTCCCTTTTGTCTATTTCCTTGCTCATTTTAAACCTGTCCTCTAGTTTGAGCCTCCCCTATTTGGGGGGGGAGAGAAACTGTGACTATCTAAATTGTCCATACCCTTCATGATTTAAAAACAATGCTGGAGAAACTCAGCAGGTCAAACAGTGTCCTTTATATAGCAAAGATAAAGATACATAATCGGCATTTCGAGCTTGAGCCCTTCATCAAGGTATGGAAAAATGTCGAATAAAAGGGTAAGGGGGAGGTGTGGTCACAAAGGCAGGGAGGTAATAGGTGGAGAAAGGAGGGAGGGCATAGCTGCAAGCAAGGGAAGGAGGGTTGGCAAAGTGAATAGAGAGGGAAGGGGGTGGACAAGAGGAAGAGGAGGGGGAAAGGAGAGATCAGCAGAAACCAGAAAAGTCGATGTTAATGCCATTCAGCTGAAGAGTGCCCAAACAAAAAAATCAGGTGTTGATTTATGGGTGGTCTTGGTAGGATAGTACATGAGGCCATGGATAGAAATGTGAGCATGGGAGTTTGATGAAGAACTGAAATGGTCAGCCACTGGGAGGTCTCTATCACTGGTGCGGACAGAGCGAAGGAGTTCAGCGAAGCGATCTTCCGGTCTACATCCAGTCTCTCTGATGTACAGAAGGCCACAAAGGGAGCACTTTCAAGTAAGTGTCCCCTCACTTGAAGGGCCAGGACGGTGGTGAGGGAGGAGGTGTGCGCACAGCCTCCTGAGGTATGCCTGAGGAAGGCGCCGGGGCCAAGTGATTTATGGGGAGGGATGAGTGCACAAGGGAGTCGCAGAGGGAGAGGTCCCTACGGAAGACAGATAGGGGAGGAGAGGGGAAGATGTGTCTGGTAGTGGGATCCTGTTGTAAGTGCTGGAAATTCCAGAGGATAATGTGTTGGTTGCAGAGGCTGGTGGGGTGGTAGGTGAGGATAAGGAGAATGCTGTGTTTATTACATGTTGGAGCAGAGGGGGCCAGGGCAGATGAGTGCGAAATGGAGGAGATGCAGGTGAGGGCTGTGTTGATGGTAGTTGAGGGGAAGCCACAGAAGTGGAAGACGACAGACATTTCAGAAGATCTGGACTTGGGAACAGATGCGGCGGAGACAGAGAAATTGCAGAAGGGAATAGAACCCTTGCAGGAGATGGGGTGTGAAGAAGTGTAGTCGAGGTAGCTGTGGCAGTTGCTGGATTTGTAATACATGTCGGTGAAAAGCTTGCCTCCTGAGATGGAGACAGAGAGATCCAGAAAGGGGAAAGTGTTGTCAGAGATGGACCAGGTGAGTTTGAAATTGGGATCTTCCAATTTATGGGCACTTTCCAGCCCGATGGCATTAACATTGACTTTTCCAGTTTCTGCTAACCTGCTCTCCTTGCCCTCTCCTTTCCCATTCTTGTCAGCTCTCCACTCCCTTCCCTCTCTATTCACCCACCCATCCATCCTCCCCTTGCTTGCTAAAGTGCCCTCTCTCCCTTCTCCACCTATTACCTCCCGCCTTTGTGACCATGCCTTCCCCTTAACCCTTTTATTTGGATACCTTCTGTCATTTTTCCATCCCTGAGGAAGGGCTCAACCCCAAAACGTCAGTTATGCATTTTTATCTTTGCTATACAAAGGACACTGTTTGACCTGCTGAGTTTCTCCAGCTTTGTGTTTTTACTTCAACTACGGTGTCTGCAGACTTTTGTGTTTTACTTCCCTTCATGATTTTATAAACTTCAAAAAGATCACCCCTCAGCCTCCTTCACTCCAGGGAAAAAAGTCCCAGCATTCTCATTCGCTCCTCATAACACAAGCCTGCCAATCCCAGTAGCATCCTTTTGAATCTTTTCTGCACCCTCGCAGCTCAATCACATCTCAAAAACAAAATGGGAAACACAAATATTATTAATATCTTAATCAACAAGTTAAAATGACTCAGAGTTAAACAGCAGTATGGTTCTTTAATTGTGGATATGTTAGAAAGAAAAAGTGAGGAATCAATTCAAGTTGATGAACAAAGATGTTGACTAATGCAGACCGTGGCTGACATTCATTGGAAGATTCATCCAACTATGAGTCAGAATAGATTTTTCAGAAAAGGCACAAATTTCATAAATTATATTAGGGCAACAAAATTACAGAGGTTATTCAAGGGGAAAACCATTGAGGCATTTTCTTCACTAAATATGCCAGCACCATTGTGATAGTACAGATCTATCACCAGTGTATATAGTTACAGTATCTAGGCTGTGCTTACAGCGATTGGCTGAGAGCTTAGCCATGCCTACTGTCTGGGCCTTAAAGGGTTGTGTCCCTAGCCAGGTCGGATCATTCCGGACTGGTCGGCCACCTGTGAAGAGCTCCTGTCTTTTGCTAATAAAAGCCTTGGTTTGGATCAACAAGTCTTTGGCTCTTTCGACGAGCTCTACAACCATAAAGCTCAAATGTTGACTTGCAGAAAAACCCTAGGTATCTGGCACCTAGATGCCAGATAGTGAATTTTATGGTTGCATCACTGACGATTTAATGGCAAGATGCACCAATTTTAAACTTCCGTATTTTTTACTTATTTATTTTCTGCGATTTTTGCCAGTTGCTTGAATTTCAGATAAAAGGGATTTTACTGTATTACAATTAGGCTTACACAGCTGATGGCAAATTTGCCCACTCTTAAGACAGATAAATATTGAAAAGTATCATTACCTGTGTAATGCTGAAATTAAACTACTAGGAGCCAGTAGAAGGGGTCCTCTGGGAAGTACCGTACCTCTGTCATTAACCCAGTATAAGTATCCTCTGGTTATATCTGCCATTCCTATTGCACGGGCAGAGCAGTAAAGAAATTTGTAGCCATTCCTGTACAAATGTCAAATAATACCAAATATCACGATTCTCCACATTGATATTATATAAATGCAATGACCTTGATTTAGAATTCAGTTGAATCACTTACTAAAATGGATACAATTTCAAGACATTTGCCAGTTCGGTCCGAGGATTTCAAATCAGGTTATCAGGTTGAACATCCAGTGAATTAACAAAAATATTTAAAATAAATGATGTATATTACAATTCAACTACAAACAATTTGTCAAACATCAATTTAAACATCATAATTTAATTGCATTATTGCATCAGCAAGCTATCGAGGGATCATATCAGCGTTAAGTGAATTGGGGGTCTCTTCTAATAATTTATTCAGTTACTAAACTAATGAAAAGTGGATTTTAAAGTTACAAGTTCCAAATCAATATTAATTTAATTATAATACCTAGATAATCATTTTATTGGCACAGAAAAAAAAAACAAGTCTATTTTCTGATATTAAAATTTGTGCGGTCAGGCATTCTAAACTGTATCCATTGACTGGGTTTAAAAAAAACCATTTCTACCAGAGGAAATAAACATCCAGTAACCAAGTTATCGATTAAAAGATCAGTAGTTAAACACATCTCATTCAACAAGAGAAAAATTAACACACCAACTTTCCTGATCCCAAGTTAACAGAGCTTACATATAAAAAATAATTGGGTCAGAATGTTCATGGAAGTGCCAGGAAGGTCCAATGAAACTGCGAGTTATGGACAGCCTTGTTCTAATGCAGTCTTTTTAATCTATCTATCTATCATCTATCTATCATCTATCTATCATCTATCTATCATCTATCTATCATCTATCTATCAATCATCTATCAATCATCTATCAATCATCTATCAATCATCTATCAATCATCTATCAATCATCTATCAATCATCTATCAATCATGTATCTATCTATCTATCTATCATGTATCTATCTATCTATCATGTATCTATCTATCTATCATGTATCTATCTATCTATCATGTATCTATCTATCTATCATGTATCTATCTATCTATCTATATATATTCCCCCACATTTACAGTGGTGCTTGTTAATAATCTTCAAATATTTCTAAATATTAGAACATTTAAATGTTTGTGACACCTCTGATAGGCCAACAGGTCAGAATGAGGCATACTCAGATGTTTTACACAAGGGGACTTGTTCTGGATTTCCAACTGAAGGTGTTAATATCACTGGAAGAACCACACAAGGTAGTATCGTCGTTTCTCGTGGGTGAGCAATACGAGAAGGTGGCTTATTCCAGGCTGCAAATTCCTTGCTATCATTTGATCTCAAGCTATTCTTTCACCATTTAAAACAATGCATGAATGCCATCTGCTGGTGGAATCTATACCTTGATGGTCCATAAAATTAACTTCATTCTTGCTTTCAATCACCCTTTGGAAAATACAGCATCATTTGCATGTTTTCCTTGAATTAACTAAATATCATACTTGTACAGTTAGCAGGCTTCCAACAGCTTTCAAAAACAACAATTTTTTTTTAAACAAAGTTAAGCTTTTGCCAATTCTTGTCAATGTGCCTTCCTGAAAAGGGAGTGTAGGTTAATTGGGTGTAAATTGGGCAGCACAGACTTGAGCCAAAATGGCCTGTAACTGCGCTGTATACAGGTATCTAATTTTTTTTAAATAAAATAAAATAAAATTTACCACAACTCCTGTGATCTTGAATTTGTGTCTCTGGATCAGCTTTAACATTATAACTTAACATCATACCATTGTGGTCATTATGAAGTATTAAGGTAACCAACCAATCACTTTATCAGAGAGGAGCCATTTTAAGACCAACAAATGATATATGCCCCCCTTCTTTTAAAATTACTGTTATTGAGTTTTATCAGAAAAACAAACAAAAAAGCAGTAAGTCAATTGCAATGAAAACTTCAGATTTACAAATAATAACATATGATACAGTAGCAAAACTACTTCATTCTAAATCCAATAAATGGTAATACAAATATTATAAGAGGTACAAGGACTGCCTAAAGAAAGCTCTTGGTGCCTGCCACATTGACCACCGCCAGTGGGCTGATATCGCCTCAAACCGTGCATCTTGGAGCCTCACAGTTCGGCGGGCAGCAACCTCCTTTGAAGAAGACCACAGAGCCCATCTCACTGTCAAAAGACAAAGGAGGAAAAACCCAACACCCAACCCCAACCAACCAATTTTCCCTTGCAACCACTGCAACCGTGTCTGCCTGACCCGCGTCGGACTTGTCAGCCACAAACGAGCCTGCAGCTGACGTGGACATTACCCCTCCATAAATCTTCGTCCGCGAAGCCAAGCCAAAGAAATATGAGTAGGAAGCGAAGGTTGAGAACCATTGCTCAAGACCCGATTGTTACTGCTTGAGAGAAATTGTCATCGGCCCATTTCCTTTGGAGTTCTGAGACTGTGCACATAACAAGTCGATGAGGGATGATTAAAACAGTGGTTTCCAAACCTTTTTCTTTCCACTCACATACCACCTTAAGCAATCCCTTACTAATCATAGAGCACTCACAGCATAGGGATTGTTTGAGGTGGAATGCAATTTTTTTTTAATGGGGATTTGAAAACCACTGATCTAAAACTAAAGCTTTAAAGTTACAAGGTTAAGGCAGGAAATTTCAGAAATGAATGCACAACAAATGGTCGCATGCCAGCCAAAGGTGGTCTGAATGTGGAAGTCAAAATGGATGAAGCATAAAGATCTTCTAAGAGTGTAGAGAGGGAAGATCGTTCACAAATACAATAGGGCAAAGTGAAAACACAATGCTGGAAAAACTCAGCAGGTCAAACAGTCTAATTTATGTAGCAAAGATAAAGATACCTAGCCAATGTTTTGAGCCTGAGCTCTTCATCAAGGTGTAGGCAGGAGCCCGAACAAAATGGTGGAATTGAAGGGGCACACCCCCACAGACCGGAGGTAATAGGTAACTAAGAGAGAGAGGGCATGCCAGCAAATGGGAAGGTGGGGACAGCTCTGTGAGAGGGAAGGGAGTGGAGAGCTGAAGGAAAGGAGACAGAGGGATAAGAAGAGAGGGAGAATGGAGAAGTCGTGTTAAAGCCGTCCAGTTGAAGAGTGCATAGATGGAATATTAGGTGTCGCTCCTCCAATTTACGTGGTCTTGGCTTGGCAGTGCACGAGGCCATGTCGGCACGGGAATGTGGTGCAGAATTGAACTGGTTGGTCACTGGGAGATCCCTGTCATTGATGTGGTCAGAGCAAAGATGCACAACAAAGTGATCTCCCAGTCTGTGTCCAGTCTCTGATGTAGAGAAGGCCGCAACGGGAGCACTAGATGCAATAGATCACTCTGGCAGATTCACGAGTGAAGTGTGGCTTCACCTGGAAAGACTGGGACCCGAATGGTGGTGAGAAAAGAGGTGTGGGTGCAGGTGTGACACTTCCTGCAGACACAGGAGATGGTGCCAAGGGATGAGTGGACGAAGGAGTCATGGAGGGGGTGGTCCATAAGGAAAGTGGAGAAGGGAGGAGAGGGAGAGTCTGGTAGCATGGAGGATAATGTGTTGGATGTGGAGGCTGGTGAGGTGGTAGGTGAGGACAAGGGGAATCCTTTTTTTGTTGTGTCTAGTGGCACAGGGAGCCGACATGCAGAAAATGGAGATATGGGTAAGGGCTGAATTGATGGTGGTAGAAGGGAAGCCACATTTTTTTTAAGAAAGAGAGCAAAGCTTTGGAGAGATCAATAAAAACACAAGCAGAGACCACAGGAAAGAAGTCTTCAGCATGACTTGGCATATGTCCTCCAATGTCTTGGTGAAACTCAAGTTCCTGAACATGTTATGAAAGAGAGAGGTCAGAGTACCTTAATCTTTGAGAGTGACTATTCCAGATGAAAGTTTAAATAACAAATTCAATGAGGCAACTCATAGAGACAGAAGAATTAGAACCAAATTCATACCTAAAAGGACATGATGTTGTGTGTCACGTTCAGGTTGGGTTGAGTCTATGTTTTGCTCAATCATTTGGAATACTGTGGAGCATTTTGGGACCAGGCTGGTGAATGAGAGATATTCCATTATCCAGGTGAGTTCAGTGTCATCCAATGGCAATGTCAGCTGAGCACAAGATATAGGAGGTAATTTTTAGTGGGGACCCTGCCAGTTTTTATTTCATTTTGATTCAGTGTCAGCACAGGGTATGGTTATGGGAAGAAAATGGATGTGGAATGTTGTCCTGGATTAGGCATCAGCTCAAGCTTAGCGGGGCCAGAGTTGAGCAGGAAGATGGATGAGGGAGTTTACCTGGCACTGATGACTGTGTATCCATGACTAGAAATGTTTTCCTGAGCAAAGTAAAAACTGAGGGCTTAAGTTTGACAATGGTCATAGTTGGGTCAGATTTAGTTCAGCTTTAGTGCTACACTTTTTTGGACCTTTTAAAAGATAAGAGCAACAGATGTGGCAGAATAAGGCAGTGTGGCCCCTTAAGCCTGTTTTGCGATTTAACATCATTGATGACCAACTTAAATCAACTCTTCTGCCTAAATCCTGTGACTATTTTTTTTTTTAAATTATCCTGACCTTAAAAATTCATGATCAGCACCTAAACTCTAAAGCGAAGATTTTTACACATTCAAACACATCAGACAAGTGATTCCTCATATCTGTCTTGTGGTCAACTGCTTATGCTCAGCAATGTCCCCTGATACCACACTCCCCATCAGGCAAACATCTAACTACGCAGTCAGTTGTCACACAGACCATAAGATTATGAAGTCATATGTGCAAACTTTTGAGTGTGGACTTAAATCATTTCACACCTTACCTGAACAGCACAAGCAACCAACATCTTTAAAAACAATACTGCAACAAGAAATGCTGATTAACGGAAGCTACTAACAATTCATATTTTGCCACTTTCTGTTGAATGAATGAACAATACCTACTGATGTATTTTGTGGTAAAGTTTTGCAATCCCCTGGTGAGTCCAATCTTTCCCCAGTTGAGGCAAAATATGACCCAAAGCATCGGATCTGGAAATACACAAAACCATTGGTATTTAGTTAAGCAAGCAGAATGATTGTAATTCACACAAAAATGCTGGAAAAACTCTCCAAGTTATGCAGCAGTGATTTTTTTTTTAATGTAGCTAAGGTAAAAATATATAACCAACGTTTCAGGTATGAACCCTTCATCAAGTTGTAAGGAAAAAGCAGGATGGCACCTTAATAAAATAGTGGTAGGGGCAAAGAGCTGGTCCCAGGCAAGCAGTCATAGGTGGCTATGGATGGAAGGGCAAAACGTTGAGGTGATGGAGGCGGGTATGGCTTACTGAATGGAGAAAGTAGGGGGTCGAATGCTGGAGGAAAGGAGACAGAGGGATGGAGAAGAGAGAGAGAGCGATGGGGAATAGGGGAGGGGAGTGGACGATGGAAATTCTGGTTGGAGAGTGCCCAGATGGAATGTTAGTTGTTCTTCCTCAAATTTACAATGACTGTTTTAAAACAGTCTATCCAAGTGAAGCAACACTTCACCTGTGAATCTGTAGGGGTCATCTACTACATCTGGTGCTCCCATTGCAGCCTCAACATTAGCAGGGGGCTTTGACATAGACTGGGAGATAATTTAGCTGAGCACCTTCCCTTTGTACACAACAATCTCCCAGTGGCCAACCATTTCAATTCCGCGCCCCACTCCCTCGCCGACATATCTGTCCATGGCCTCATACTGCCAAACCAGGAGCATGTCCTCTAGCTCTTCAGCCCCCTTTTCACCTGCCAACAAGCTGACCTAATTCGCAACTTACCCAGAGGATAACCCAGGACTCAACTTACCCAAGCTCTATCTATCTGCCCCCCCACCACTGCTGCCTGAAACTAACTGAACCAGAACACTCAACACCTTGTAAAAGAATGAACAATTAACCAAAGCATAGATTTATCAAGTCTTCACAATGTTTATCAATTAAGAAGCCAGCTTTACTTTTAACTAGCAGGATACCCAGTGTTACTCAGGAAACAAACAGTGATGCGAGACTGATATTGAGGTGTCCCTGATGCAAGATTTGAGGTGTCCCTGATGCAAGTTTTGAGGTGTCCCTGATGCAATTTCAATTTTTTTTTTTAAACTTGTGAACTTCATTTGATCTTAAAGGTTAAATTCAATGTGGTCACGACATTCAGCATCAAATGTTACCCCTACTGAACCTCCTTGGACATTTCTAGAGTGCCCCATATTTAATTTGCATGGAGAACAGACAAACAGACAGACATGCACAAATTTATGTTAGTGTTTGTTTACAGAACTTTATTTTTTCCCCTCACATTACTCAAAAACAAAACCGCGCTGTAGATTCCCATCAAGTTCTAAAGCCTACTTATAAACATAAAAGAGCAAAACCAGCAAGTAATAGCACACTTACTTTGTTATTGTCCCATCAATATCAGATATGATAACCTTATCGTCCCAGTTCCAGAGGTAAATGGTACCTTCACATCGACAGGTTCCCTGATACTGAGTTGTAACACTGAATACAGCATTATTTGGACCATCTTTGAGATTCAAACTGCGCTGTAAAGATTAAGGAAACAAATACAAAATGAAGCACAATCATTTCACTCCAAACAATGAAGTGCCAACTGTTTAATTAAAAACAAGCCCAGTTTATCAATGTGTCACAGCTGCTGGTTCCATAAAATCATGAAATTATGTGGATGACTCAATGTAAATGAACAACTTTAATGAGCATTTATTTTTCACAAAGATTTGAAGCCAGAACTGAAGTATTTAAATGGCAGCTACAAATCCCGATGTCCATCAGAAATGCCACTGAAACAAAACGTTCTAACTTTAGATTCGTTAACTGCGAATAACTTACAAAACTGAAGAATAAGCACGTTATGGACAATCCCGGGGGACTGCTTGAAAATAAAATTGAAAAAGTAACAAAAATAATATGGAGTTCTTAAAATCCAGACATTTAGGTTTTCCTCTTCAAGGTACCTCACCATCTTTAAGTTATTTCATGGCTAATGAGTCTAAGCTAAACAATATTAGAATAAGTTCAAATTAATCACAAATAACAAGTCAAATATAGATGAGGAAAAGAAAATTAAGAGAAAGGAATAAATCAAAATATTTATTTTATACCTCCAACACCAAGAAAAATTTTGGAATGAAACTCATTTGTAACAGAATTTTCAGAGTGGTTTAAAAATTCACCTGAATGGATAATCACAAATCATTTATTAGGGATCTTGCGGAAAAGCACTGCAAATCAGCAATTAAAGCTCCATCTTTTGGAGGAACAAGAAGTTCTAGGTTGATGCATATAATTATGCATACACAAACTCAAGATGTTGCTCCTCGATCTGTCCAAAGTTTACTCTCCGATTTACTCCATAAATATATCAAATGTTGTTCATCTCACCGTTATTCTAAAACAAAAGTAGAAGTTCTTGGGTTCAAGTCCCACTTCAGACTCCTGCATACCTGAATTGACCATTTAGTATCGGATTAAGGGATATCCCACTTGGCTACTTGAAGAGTGATGTCTTACTAAATAATTTTGTCTCCATCAACAGAAGGAAATGTCCATGAAGCATTATGGCACAAATCCAAATTTCTATTTTCATCCAAACTACTGATTTGTTTGTATGAACACTGCAGCCTATACCAAATATAAAAGAATCAGACTTGTACTTTATTTCTGGTTATTGATATAATGTACATGTTGCAGAATTTTTATTTTCTTACCAGTTTTTCAGTGGACAATCTTAGGGATTTCTTGTATGTGGTTGTACTGCTCTGACAAGGTGAATCTCGACATTTAGAAATGGATTTTGGACGATCCTTAATTGAACTGAAGTCATCATCACTAGATGTGAGGTCTTCCTTGCGTCTGTCCATGAAACATTAAAATATTATCCAAAAGCAACATATTAAGGTAGCAACATGCAGGTTTACTCATAGCATATACATAGCAACAAGTAGTATAAATTCATATGTGTATGACATGAACAATACATACAGAAAATGAATATAACACCAGCTGGCAAAAGCCTGTCTGGTCTCAAAATACAAACCATCAGTCTGCATTAACTGACACAGGACATCACACTTGATAATCGTGTGCCTAAAGAAAATGAAAGGAACTGCTCAAACCGATAAACTTTATCAAAAAGGAGCCTTGATCTTCACCAAAAGCCATCACTATGAGGGCATTAAGAATTTAAAATGCCTCTGGAGATGTTATTTAGATCAATCACGGCCAATGAATAATGGTCAACCATCCTCAGACCCCATCCTCACAGAATAATGTATTGATTGAACCCAGCCCAATATCCACAACCATTTGCGGAGGGGGAAGGAGACAGTAGCAGTTTAAAACTTCACTCCTAAATATACAGTGCAATCTGTTCTCTGAAATCCTCAATTATCCAATTTTTTTTCAGAGCCAAACTGACCTCATAGGTTGAAGAAAAAAATTCATCCAACATGAAATTAGAACAATGCTTGTCCTCATTTCAGATCACTCCCTCCCCCCTCTCTCTTTCCATTTCTTCTTTATCTTCCCAATTCTCCCTCTCAAATTGTGTGCCGCTGTCTCCCAGCCGCAAGCAGTCAGAAGAATCCCTTGTCCCGGTGTCATTAAGGAGAACGGAGAGGGGCCTCCCAGTTGCAGCAGGGATCTCAGGTTCCCGGCAGCAGCAGAGCCTCAATGGGGAGGTGTCAGTGATCGGTGGCAGCCAGCATTTTTTGGTGAGAATTAAACATTATTTTAATGCGTAAAAAGCCTTCCCTTGTTGTTTAAACAGTTACAAGTGATGGCAGTTGATACCAGTTATCTGAAAAAAAACGTTTATCCGACATAGGCCTAGTCCCAACCATTTCAAATCACCTGAATTGTACTACAGTTTCATTTAAAATTATGGCCCCTATTTTTGTATTCTTCTATTAAATATTTCATTTATCACAGCTAATCCTTGCAGAATTCATGATCTCAATTCACAGTTAGGCAAGTATCTGAAAGACACCTTTATAAATCAAGTCTTTAATCCCTGGTATCTTTCTGTCAATAGAAGCTGGACCCCATCCAAAGACAACACTTCAGCATGCTCACGTTCTTCCGCACTTACAGATGGTACTGAGACTAATTTCACCAAATTCTACTCTGTTCATTGATGCCAAGACATGATCAAAATTCTCTAATGGCAAAAGTTTAAGCTGAAAACCCACCTCTTCCATATAACAGTTTATGGCATGGAAGCAGGCCATCTCGGCCCTTCAAGTCCACGTTGGTTCACTCAAACACGCTAGATCCCCCCACCTATTCTCTGCCCATAACCCTCCAACCCCCTCAACTAAATTAATGATAACTTAGGGCTGCCTCATGCACCGGCAATGAGCTCGTCCACTTTATTCACTTCGCTGCCACTACCACCCTGATCTTAAACTCACCTGCTGCATCTCCGACAACTCTCTCCCCTTTCTGGATCTCAAGTCTCCCATCTGAGTGGACAAGCTTTCCATTGACATATTTTACCAACCAACTCCCACAACTACACTTCCTCACACCCTGTCCCCTACAAGGATTCTGTCCTTTCTCCATTTCTACTGCCCCTATTCCCAAGATGAGGTCTTTTAGTCCCTTTTTGAGAACAATCAACAATTTAATTATTTTTAGGAATAAAAACCGATTTGTGTACGTCAAACAAGTTTGTAAATCTTAGATAACATATGTATAAGTTACATTTACACATAAAAACAAAATCCAAACAACTAAAACTGGGATTTTGTGAAGTATGTGAAAACGTTAGCACTTGAACATTACCTACAACCTTCCAGTAAGCCAGATTGTTTCGCTTCTCCTGCTTCACTCTGATCTTCACTTTTTTTGATCGTGGATTCTAGCTAAAAACAAGAACATTAAATTAAAACTTTGTACGTCCATAAAAGCTAAATCATGGACAGTAAAACCCACATGAAATATGAATTACTCAGCCTCTCCCTTAAACATTAAAAAACCCCACAAATATCACATTTATATAGTTTTATTTTTGATGTATATAGGTTTTCTCTCGGTAATTGCATTTGTAGATAATGGGTTTATTCTAAAATGAAACAAAATTCTGCTCATACTATCAGCTGCCCAAATTACTTAATCAATTTTAATAATTCAAAAGTTTATGCAACTGCAAACAGATTTATATTAGCATTAGTTCCATCCTCAACTTTGTGGTCTGATTTTAATTTTGCTTCATTTATTAGCAAATAGCATCAGGTTAAGTTAGGGAACATAAAGATGAGGGCCAATGTATCTTAACTACTTTTGCCAGATTATGAAAGTGAAATGTTAGTGTTCAGAAGAATCTGGATGTTTTAATACAAGAAACACAAAATAAGGTAGCAAATGGAATGTTCCCCCCTTCTTGCAAGAAAGATATAGTACAAGAATAATAATTCTTGCTACAACATTTCATGGATTTATTAATACAACTCCTTAATGACTGTGCATAGTTCAGGTGTTCTTATATAAAAATTACAATTGCCTTTGAGATGCTACACTATATTAATGTCAGAATGACAGATGTCTCATAAGGAAAGATTAAGTGAATAGGCTGATATTCACAGGGGTTTGGAAAATGAGGGATGATCTTATTGATTAATATGCTGAAGCACTGAACAAGTGAGGTGTTGCGTGGAGTGCTTCCTCCGATGGGTGGTCAAGAATTTCAGTGCGGGATAAATAATCAACCTCAAAGATGTCAGAGATGAGGAGGAATTTTTCTCTTGGAGGTCTATGAATCCTTGAAATTCTTTATCTCAGTAATGTGAACACTGGGCAAACAGGATTTTTTCAAAAATGACCTTTCATTAGGTCTCTAATAACTCTCTACAAGAGAATTAAAGATTATTAGGCCAAAGATCCGATCAATTTTGGTCCTGAGAGATCAATTTTGGTCCTGAGAGTCAGGAGAGCAGGCTTGAGAGGTTGATGGCCTATTCCTGTTTTTTTTTAATGTTTCATAAAAGTATAAAAAGCATACCTCTTTTACTGCAGCGTTTTTTCTGCGCCATGAGAACCACCAACCACCAGACTTTTTTGGCATCTTTTCTTTTACCAACTTATCTCTAGTAGCCTAAATGAAAAATATTTTCATTCAAATGAGAATCAAATATCAAGAATCAAGCTTGGGACAAAGAAACATTTTTTTTTTCATTTTTAAATTTTCAATTCACATCTGATTAAAGTGCACATTCCAGATTTTATTCAAGGATAATTGTCCACATTTTGGATTGACCATGTCGAAATTTCGACATAGTCCCCTTATTTAGAAACAATGATGAAAATGTTTAAATTATGCACTAACTGACCACGAGTCAATGTTTCATGATGACAAGATTAAAGGATGAACAGGGTGGTCATCAAGTTTAGGGCATTTAAATTTCAAGAAGGGAAGTTGGAAGGTCAGATAGGGAGTTTTCCTAATTTCTTTGTTGAAAAGAATCAGAGACAGTGGTGACAACTTGGCTTCTCTTTGCCATTTTGTAACATGATTCAAATAGCTACACATTCAATAAATCAAGAGGCTTCTGAAGATTCATGTGTATGCAAGGATTAGAGTGATATCGATCGTACACAAGAAGAAGAAATTTATTTTAGTCCAACATCTGTTTGGCACAGACATCATGGGTTGAAGGACCAGTTTCTGTGCTATACTGTTCTGTTCCGACTGTACCTTAGGTAAGTTTTTCTGAAATGCTTGAATGCAAAGAATCATGGGAGCAGCAACAGCCCAGTTGTAGTACCTGTGAAAAACGAAAGATCCAATTTGTTAGCTTGCAATTACTCACCCATCATAAAATAAAAAAAACACAACTATTCTTTATGGAAAAATTTTACTTTTATATCACCTTAGACCGAAGAATTTAATTTGCCAACGCTCTGAATAAGACAAGTTATCCACCTGCTTCATTCAGAGCATTGGTAAATATTCCTATTCCACATTGAACTTGAGGGTTCCCACCCATACCTTTTCTAAATGTAATCAAACTATTACCATTTCGACACTCAACCTTGGAGGCTGCAGTTTAAAGGGCATGTTTTTAAGCTGAACTTTATTTGACACACAATACCTGGAAGAATGAGGGTTATTTTGCGGCCCGACTAACAGGTAATCTCAAATATTTCACATAAACACCACAATTTACAGAATTTAGGATGACAATTAAAAGGAAGATCATTGAGCGGCATTGAAAGTATATTCTACCAGGAAACTCTGTCAACTATTTTAAGTTAGTTATGTTGTTAAAAAGCCATAATTAAATTTGTGGCTTTAGAAATCAAAATCATTTTGACTCCTGTATTGAATTCTGAATAAAACTTTGAGCACATTGCCCAAGATCCAACTTGCAGTGATGGTGTTTAGAAGATGGATGACTTCCATGTTCCGTTAACTATGATTAACACAGATATGCAATTGAATAGTTTACCATTAAATTAATATTTATTGTATGAAACTAACTATGAGAAATTTGTGAAGCACTTTGGATTAAGACAAAACTCGAACAAAAATGGGAATAGGGCAGCAGTTAAATCAACAGAAAATAAAATGAATTAGTACTTTGGATATAATCCTTTCCTTTGTCACCAAGTGACTTCTGCACATTTCCTCATACATTGCTAAAACAAAACACTGTTTGATTATCACTATTTCAGAATTTTCTTTGAGAAAGTTTGCACAATCATGATTTTACTTTTTTTGTAAAAATTCCACATTTTACCCCCGATTTAAAAATAAAAGATAGCAAAATCATTCCGTTTGGATTTTTAAGGAATGAATGAACTTACTTTTTATTAATTCCTATCACCAGATTTGGATCATCAATTATCCCAGGATTTTCCACCAAGTCATGATATGTGACCATATGTTGGATGAATTTCCCTAGAACATAGACAGCCAATCATTCCAAAAATCTCAGCTAAAGACTGCAGTTAGAGTATTTAATATTAACATCTGATCCTTAAACAGAACAAGAAAATTAAATGAATGACTGATGGAAACAAAAAGCACAGTAATAATAACATTGTGAACTGTTCTACTCATGATGCTTGCTCATTTATTGTTATCCTCTGTCAGTAAACACACAAAAAATTTAAATGATCATGTATACTGAGAGAAGAGAGCAAAGCATTCAGCCCAATCCTATTATAGCACCAGCAACTGGGTTTTAATCCAGCTCTGACTGTCAGGAGTTTGTATGTTCTCTCCACATCGACGTGGGTTTCCTCTGGGTGCTAGTTTTCTCCCACAGAGACTGTAAGTCAATTGGGGTATTTGGGCAACACATGCTCATAGGTTACAGTGCTGTATATCTAAATTATTAAAATTGAACACTGAATAAACTATTCTCTTTCAAAATAAGGATTTTCTTTAAAAACAGATGCCTTAATGCTAATTTCTGGCCTGCAATTAATGTTTTAATCCAACCTTTAATACCATGTTACATTAGCCCAGACTGACTAGATTTGTAGCAGAGTTGGCAACTCTCAGCCTGACGTTGAAATTTCTTTTCTGTCAAGTTCTCGTTTGAGGACCAATTCATTAGCACGCATGAATCTTTCTGCACCTATTAAACAGGGGGACGGTTTTCAAGCCCAACGTTTGAGATGATTTTTGCATCAACTGAAAATAGAACGGTGTAATGGCTAAACAAGTGAAACATATTTGCATCTGAACGTTTCTATCAACATCTATGCACTCCAATACAAATTTGAAGAGTCGCACAAGGCCTTGAAGAATCTTTACACAGCATTCCAGCTCAAGACAAGATGATATTTACATATCACCATGCTGAAGAGATTTTAAAAAAACTTTTCAAAAAGAACTGGAAAAGGAAAAGTGATAGTTGGCAAGGTAAATTATTGAAAACCACAGTAATGATCAAATTCTCCAAACGTGAAGCTTTAAAAATTAGCAGTCAAATTAATACTGGATAATTATCATTTAAGGCCAGCTTTTTTTTTAAACTCAGATTCACTCTACCTTGGGATATCTCATTGTTGTCACTGAGACCACCACAAAGAGAGAGATTCACATCAGGTAGATCACTCGCTGAATCGGACAGGTATTCCGTGCCACTATCGACAGCTGCACTCCCGACTGATTGCGGAGATTGCGACTCTGAATTTGTACCAGGTTCGTTCAGTAGTTTAGAACCCGAATCCTGCTCACTGTGAGGTCCAGTAGAAAACAAAAATAATTAAAACTGAGGGAAATCAGTGAAATACAAATTACACACACAGTAAAATTCACACCTAACACACCATAATGCAGAGACTGAAATTTAAATATGGGAGAGACTAAGAGTAAACAGGAGTAGACCATTCAGTCCCTTGAGCAGGATCATCCTCATCCATTTTCCTGTCCCTTCAAAGTTACCTTCGGGATATTTGCAATTCACTCCACCACAAAGACAAATGCAAAGCATTGCTTTAACCTACCTGCTATTTCCTTGTCTTGTTATTAATTCCTTATCCTTCAAAGAACCCACACTTAATGTTGCTACCCTCTTCCTTTTCACTCATCCGTTGAAAACTTTTTTTTATTTTGTTTTTCTTGCAATCAATTTTCGCCCTCGTTATTAGCTTTTTAGACTCTCGTTGCTGGTTTGTGAATAATTCCTAACCCTTGCAACTTGCTACTGAGTGCTGTCATGATTTTGATTTAACACATTCTTTAACCTTTGTTCACCATGAAAGGAGTATGCTTCTCATGGAATCCCTCTTTCTAAATGGGGTAACTTTATGCTGAGCGCAATGACATAGTTGTTTAAATATGTGTTCCTGCTATCCAGTAAACTCTGTAACTCCATAATTGCCCTTATTTAATTTTAAGACATTGATTTGGATCTGGAGTACTTGTTCTCAATCAGGAATTCTCCCATATTTTGGTCACTACTTCCACATCATTCACTAATCATAGCATACAACCAAATCAAAGGTAGCCTGTTTTCAACAGAATCAGTAACAAACTGTTCTAAAATAGGTCCACAAATTCCTCTTCCATAGTACCCTTGCCAGTTTGATTGGTCCACTGATGATAATTGCAGCTTTCTTTTTGCTCTGATATTTCACCTTTTATGTTTTGTCCTAATCAGAGGCCACATTTTGAGGACCTGTAGTCTACTCCCACCTGTGTCTTCTTTCCTTCAATATTACTTCCGCCCAAAGTGAACCTACGTCATTATCCATTTCATTTATGGCCACACTTTGAGGACCTGTAGTCTACTCCCACCTGTGTCTTCTTTCCTTCAATATTACTTCTGCCCAAAGTGAACCTACGTCATTATCCATTTCATTTATGGCCACATTTTGAGGACCTGTAGTCTACTCCCACCTGTGTCTTCTTTCCTTCAATATTACTTCCGCCCAAAGTGAACCTACGTCATTATCCATTTCATTTATGGCCACACTTTGAGGACCTGTAGTCTACTCCCACCTGTGTCTTCTTTCCTTCAATATTACTTCTGCCCAAAGTGAACCTACGTCATTATCCATTTCATTTATGGCCACACTTTGAGGACCTGTAGTCTACTCCCACCTGTGTCTTCTTTCCTTCAATATTACTTCTGCCCAAAGTGAACCTACGTCATTATCCATTTCATTTATGGCCACACTTTGAGGACCTGTAGTCTACTCCCACCTGTGTCTTCTTTCCTTCAATATTACTTCTGCCCAAAGTGAACCTACGTCATTATCCATTTCATTTATGGCCACACTTTGAGGACCTGTAGTCTACTCCCACCTATGTCTTCTTTCCTTCAATATTACTTCCGCCCAAAATGAACCCACGTCATTATCCATTTCATTTATGGCCACACTTTGAGGATATGTAGTCTACTCCCACCTGTGTCTTCTTTCCTTCAATATTACTTCCGCCCAAAGTGAACCCACGTCATTATCCATTTCATTTATGGCCACACTTTGAGGACCTGTAGTCTACTCCCACCTGTGTCTTCTTTCCTTCAATATTACTTCCGCCCAAAGTGAACCTACGTCATTATCCATTTCATTTATGGCCACACTTTGAGGACCTGTAGTCTACTCCCACCTGTGTCTTCTTTCCTTCAATATTACTTCCGCCCAAAGTGAACCCTCGTCATTATCCATTTCATTTATGGCCACACTTTGAGGACCTGTAGTCTACTCTCACCTGTGTCTTCTTCAATATTACTTCTGCCCAAAGTGAACCTACGTCATTATCCATTTCATTTATGGCCACACTTTGAGGACCTGTAGTCTACTCCCACCTATGTCTTCTTTCCTTCAATATTACTTCCGCCCAAAATGAACCCACGTCATTATCCATTTCATTTATGGCCACACTTTGAGGATATGTAGTCTACTCCCACCTGTGTCTTCTTTCCTTCAATATTACTTCCGCCCAAAGTGAACCCACGTCATTATCCATTTCATTTAAGGCCACACTTTGAGGACCTGTAGTCTACTCCCACCTGTGTCTTCTTTCCTTCAATATTACTTCCGCCCAAAGTGAACCCTTGTCATTATCCATTTCATTTATATCACTGCTCAACATCGACGATGCTGATATTTTTCTTGGTTTCTCTTTCGCCTACTCTTTTTGTACATTGAATAACCTGGAATACTTAATCCAAATAACCCTGTAACTACATCTGTCTTTTCAATTAGATCAAACTCGATAGATATTATTTGTTCCATCAACTCAGTCCTGTAACAAATGCCATATGCATTCAGTTAAAGAGTCTTAAACAGCTTAAATAACAAGACAGGTGCACCATTTTTTATTGACAACAGTAGCACAAGGGCAAAGTCATGCAGCCTGGCCAATTAGTAAAGATGTTAATGTAGTCACACTGATGGGGTGCTTTGCCTTCAGAGATGATCACTACCTCTTTGGGAAATAGAGAGCTGCAATATTAGGATCCAGTTTTTGTAGATCGTCCAAATAGATATCACAAGGCCCCAGATGTTGGCTTCTTTTTGATCCACCTATCCAAGAACAAAAAAGTACATTAGGCTCTACACTTCATATTTGCCAATTTTTTAAAAAAATTATAAATGTCTAAAATGAGAATCGAAATTCAACTGTAACATTCTGGTTTTAATATCTGTCATCTATTTGCTTGAAAATAGTTATCCGAGTTAGTTTATAATGAGATGTTAAAATTGAAAATGAATAATAGATGCTAATTGGTCTTTCACATTGAAGAACATTCCAGAACAAGTAAAAATTAACATCACTTGAAATCTCTAGGAAAGGAGCTACAAAATCCAAATTGTTATTACATTTGAGCACTAACTATGTGCGGTTCATTTTTCACCTGGATCTCAAATCTGAATGGTTTGGAGTAATTTTTAATTGGCCATCAGCACATACTTAGTCCCCTGCTCTATTTCCACGATTGCATAGCCATGTTCAGTTCCAACACAATCCATAAATCCACTGACTACATCAATGTTACTGCCAAATAATGGGTAATTGAGTCAGGATATAGGATGGAGATCAAGAATCTGGTTTTGTGGTGCCAGAGCAGCACTCTTGCTCTCAATGTCAGCAACACCAAGGAGCTTATTGTGGACTTGAGGAAAGGGAAGCTGAGGGACCATGCACTTGTCTTCATTGGCAGGACGGCTGTGAAGTATGTTAGAAGCTTCAAGGGTCTTCCTGGGGCCAGCATATCGAGATAACAATATGCTCTATAAGAAGTTAGAGGAGATAAAGCATGTTTTTGAATTTCTACAGTCAGTTTAAAAATGAGATGCATGCTGACTGATTACATCGCGGCAAACAAGCACCAAGTGATGCAGAAGGTTACAGTCAGTCCCTAACGCAGCCAAGCTCATCATGGGTGGCCCATCCACTGAAGATATACATGTAGAGTGATGCCTCAAGAAGGCAGCCAACATCCCCATCACCCTGATATGCTCCCTTCTCAATGCTACCTTCTGGCAGAAGGTACAGAAGTCTGAGGTTCTGCACCTCTGGGTTCAAGAACAGTTTATTCCAACAGCTGTCAGGCTCTTGAATCTCCCCATATTATATTAACCAGAACACCATTCTAGGATCACCAAAGATCTCTCTGAACTCTTGTAACTTTTTTTGCACAAACTGCAACTGTGAATATTTATCTATCCTTTAATATTTATCGTTTAATATTTTTCATGTGGAAATTTTATTGGTCATTCATACATTTTCCTACTTATGTTGATGCAGCAAGATTTTCAGAGCATCTGTAGATTGTATTTATATATTGCAATAAATTTATTATTGTCCACTCTTTTGTTAAATACATGGCAAGGTGAAAATAATTTGCATGGAAGATCACTTAGTCCATAACAAAATGGCAGAGACAACAAGGATGCCTTAAAAGGAGAAAAGTTATTTTTTTTTAAAGTAAGTTACTCAGTTGTAGCATACATCAAATTTGAAAAGATGTAAATCAGTTGACGCTTGCGAGTGGATTCGCAAATCCAAATGGAGAGGGGAGATGTGGTTGTCCGACAAGGGATAAAGGGCAACTCAGGAGGGGAAGGGGAGATTGGGGATAAAGAAGATAGAAATAGGAGAATAAGGAAAATGTTGGATGTTGTAGGAATGTTGTCTGGTAAAGAGTTGAAAATAAGAAAACAGAAATGGAAAAGGAGGAAAGGTAATGATGGAAAAACGGAAAGAGAAGATAAACAAAATATAAAATGGCTACGCTGAACTATATGACTCTAAATATTAATGGAATACATAACCAAATTAAAAGGAAGAAACTACTAAATTTACTGAAAAAGGAAAAAATAGATATAGCATTTGTCCAAGAAACACATTTAACTGAATTGGAGCACAAGAAATTAAAGAGAGATTGGGTAGGACATGTAACAGCAGCATCGTATAATTCAAAAGCAAGAGGAGTGGCTATATTAATTAGCAAAAATGTGCCATTTAAAATAGAAGAGGAAATAATAGATCCAGCAGGGAGATATGTTATGATAAAATGTCAGATATATTCAGAGCTTTGGAATCTACTTAATATATATTCACCTAACGAAGAAGATCAAAAGTTTATGCAAGATATCTTTTTGAAGGTAGCTAATACGCAAGGGAACATACTAATAGGAGGGGATTTCAATCTGAATTTGGATCCAAATATGGATAAAACGGGGAAAAAAATTAACAGGAAGAACAAAGTAACCAAATTTATAATTAAATCAATGCAAGAAATGAAACTTGTGGACATATGGAGGAAACAAAACCCAAAAGAAAAGGAATACTCATACTACTCGACTAGACATAAAACATACTCAAGGATAGACCTATTCCTGTTATCAGCCCACATACAAGGGAGAGTTAGGAAAACGGAATATAAAGCTAGACTATTATCGGACCACTCACCCCTGTTATTGGCAATAGAGCTAGAAGACATCCCTCCAAGAATGTATAGATGGAGATTAAACCCCATGCTACTTAAAAGACAGGATTTTAGAGAATTTATTGAAAAACAATTAAAAATGTACTTTGAAGTAAATACGGAATCAGTGGAAGATAAGTTTATACTATGGGACGCAATGAAAGAATTCATTAGAGGGCAAATAATAAGTTATGCAACCAAGATGAAGAAGGACTATAATCAGGAAACAGAGCAGTTGGAAAGGGAAATAATAAACATAGAAAAAAAATTAGCAATAAAGGAAGATACAACCAAAAGAAGAGAATTGGCGGATAAAAAAATAAAATATGAAACATTACAAACATATAAGGTGGAGAAGAATATAATGAAGACAAAACAGAAATATTATGAACTAGGGGAAAAAACACACAAAATCCTAGCATGGCAGCTTAAGACAGAGCAAACTAAGAAAATGGTATTGGCAACAAGGAAAAAAGACAAACAAATTACATATAATCCAAAAGAAATTAAGGAAAACTTCAGAAAATTCTATGAACAATTATACCGAACCGAAAACGAAGGGAAAGAAGGGAAAATAGATGAATTTTTGACTAAAATTGAACTACCAAAACTACAAATAGAGGAACAAAATAAATTAACAGAACCATTTGGAACAGTAGAAATACAAGAGATAATAAAAAATTTACCAAATAATAAGACACCAGGAGAGGATGGACTCCCAATAGAATTCTACAAAACATTTAAAGACCTAATAATACCGCCCCTCCTGGATGTAATCAACCAGATTGATGAGACACAAAACTTACCAGATTCATGTAAAACAGCAATAATTACAGTGATACTAAAACAAGGGAAAGATCCACTCTCACCAGCGTCATATAGACCAATATCTTTGCTAAACACAGATTATAAGATAATAGCTAAACTATTAGCGAACAGATTAGCAGAACAGGTACCGAAAATGGTAAATTTAGACCAAACTGGATTTATCAAAAAAAGACGCACAACAGACAATATTTGTAAATTTATTAACTTAATTCATGCAGTAGAAGGAAATAAAGCACCGGCAGTAGCAGTTGCTTTAGACGCAGAGAAGGCCTTCGACAGAGTAGAATGGAATTACTTGTTCAAAGTATTGCAAAAATTCAGTTTACCGGAGAAGTATATTAATTGGATTAAAGCATTATATAAGGGACCGTTAGCGAAAGTGACAGTAAATGGACATGTATCAAAGCAATTTAACTTAAGCAGGTCAACGCGGCAGGGATGCCCACTATCACCATTATTGTTTGCGCTAGCTATAGAACCACTAGCAGAATCGATAAGAAGAGATAATAATATAAAAGGAATAAAAATAAAAGACAGGGAATATAAAATCAGTCTGTTTGCGGATGATGTGATAGTGTACTTAACAGAACCAGAACTATCAATAAAAGAACTATATAAGAAATTGAAGGAATATGGAGAAGTGTCGGGATACAAGATAAACGTAAATAAAAGTGAAGCAATGCCTATGAATAACGCGGATTTCTCAAAATTTAAGGAGGAATCCCCATTCAGATGGCAAACGCAGGCAATAAGATACCTAGGTGTGCAAATAAACAAAAATCTAGGCCAATTATATAAACTCAATTACAATCCACTAATGAAAAAATTACAGGACGATTTAGAGCATTGGAAAGAGCTACCACTAACACTGATAGGAAGGATAAACTGTATTAAAATGAACATTTTTCCAAGGATACTATACTTATTTCAGGCATTGCCAATACAACTGACAGAAAAATTCTTCAAAGAGTTAAAGAAAATAATAAGGAGATTTTTATGGAGAGGGGGGAAACCGAGGATAGCACTAGACAAATTAACAGAATGGTATAAACAAGGAGGCTTACAATTGCCAAACTTCAAAAATTATTATAGAGCCGCACAATTAAGGTACCTATCAGATTTTTATCAAACAAGGGAAAAACCAGACTGGACGAGACTAGAATTAGATAAAATAGGGGAAAAGATACCTGAACACATATTATATAAATGGGACGAAAAATTGGTACAACATAGAACTTCTCCAGTATTACACCATCTCCTCAATATATGGAAGAAGATACATGTAGAAAGAAATAAAATAAATTACCAAATACCAAAACTAATATTGACGCAAAATAAGCTACTCCCTTTTACAATAGACAACCTTGCCTTTAGAAAATGGGAAAAAAAAGGGATTAAAAGAATAGAAAATTGTTTTTCAGGAAGTAGATTCTTATCCTTTGAACAAATGAGAGATAAGTACAATATAACGGGAGATACAGCGCTGGCATATTACCAACTGAGATCCTACTTGAAAGATAAATTAGGAAGCAACTTGAGTTTACCAGAGGGAAGTAACCTTGAATATGTGATTACAGATACAATGTTAATCAAAAGATTTATAAAAAATATGTATATTAAACTGCAAGAAAAGGAAAATGAGGAAACAAATGGTAAAACTAAACAAAAATGGGAACAAGATTTAAATATAAAGATAAAAAAGGAAACATGGGAGAAGTTATGCTCTGGAACGATGAGAAATACAATAAATACGAGGCTGCGTATGATACAATATAATTGGTTACACAGACTATACATTACACCGCAAAAGTTAAATAAATGGGACCCAACAGTATCTGATAGATGTTTTCGATGTAAAAAAGAAAGGGGAACAACAATTCATGCAATCTGGACATGTGAGAGAGTAGAAAAATTTTGGGATGATCTCAATCAGATATTAAATAAAATAACAGAAAACAATATACCAAAGAATCCAGATTTCTCCTAAGTAACATAAAAAATAAAGAATTTGGAATTGACTTGGAGGATGCACAAAAAAGATTTGTTAAGATAGCCCTAGCTGTAGCAAAAAAATGTATTATGTCAACCTGGAAATTGGAAGATAATTTGAAAATACAACAATGGTATATAGAAATGAATAAATGTATTCCATTAGAAAAAATAACATATAGTTTAAGAAATAATATTGAAATATTCGAACAAGTATGGGAGCCTTACATTAAATACAATAGCGAAAACCTACCGGGAACAAACATTACCTAAGTTGATGGAAGGAGAAGAGAAGAAAAAAAATGGACTCAGTAGAATTTCTGGTGTATTTTTGTTGAATGACAACATTGTCTAACTGAATTAATGCAACCTAGATTGTATAACTAAAATGGATGAGAGGGGGGAGGGATGGGGGGGTGGCTTGGGAGGAGGGAGGGGGGAGGGAGAAAAAGTCACTGTAAATGTGTGGAAAAGAAAAAGTGTATATCATGGCTATTGTGATTTATGGTGTGGAAAATAAAAAATTTAAAAAAAAAAAAAAAAAAAAAATTTTTGAAAAGATGTTTTGGAGAATGATACGTGGACAATGTGTGGATTTGGAGTGGGGCAAAGGAAGTAGAAATTCAAAGAAGATAGAGCGATGTGCAACAAAGTCCTCAGAAATATTTTGAAGACATGAAGTAAAGCAAAAACATGGAGATTCTGGGGAATGGGAACCCCACATTCAGACTAACTGGAATATTTTTTTTAAATGAATGGAATGCAGCAAGGAAGTTTTTTTTTAAATGACTGTGTGAAGCTGCAATTGAGCAAGAGCACAAAAGCAGACGAAATTAGAGATTTTTGAATCTATGACTGCGCACAGCTCTGGCGAACAGGGAAAAGTGGGTCACATTGACAGGGTTAGAGTGAGTGGGTAAGGGTAGTTTACTTTTATTTTTATATTTATTCATTCATTCCAGGAGTGCAGGCATCACCGGCAAAGCCAAAATATCCTGACTTCAATTCTGTTTAACTGTTTATCCTGATCTGTTTTCCAGGACAGTTTCAAAGGCTAATTGAGGTCAATCCGATGGCCACCGACTATGGGAAGACAGAGCAAGAATAGCAGATTTCCTTCACCAATCTGGTCGTTTCATAGTTACCATTAATGATACGTGGACATTTACCCCTCCATAAATCTTCGTCCGCGAAGCCAAGCCAAGAAGAAGAAATATACTTGCGTAATAGTTGTTTTGTGGACCAATTTTTTGGGCCAAATTTGGGGAGGGAGGAAGTTGACTTTTACATGAATATTACTTTTGATTGTTCTAGGCATCAGGAACTCGGATGGGCGGATGGCCGAGGAGTCATGTTCAGGTGTTGGAGCTCAGATGGGTGGGTGACTGAGTTAAGGATCTGCTGTCGGGGTGTCAGGTGTTCTGGTGGGTGGGCAACCAGGGCAAGGATTCACAATTGAGGTATCGGGAGCTCCAGTGGGCAGGCGTTAGCACAACGATCTGTAGTCAGGGAGTCGGGAGCTCCAGTGGGTGGATGGCCGGGGCAAGGAACCGCAGTCAGGGCGGGGCGCTGGGAGCTCCAGTGGGCAGGTGGCTGGCATGAGGGACCGCAGTCAGTGCGTTGGGAGCTCTGGTGGGCAGACGGTCAGGGTATTGGGAGCTCAGATGGGCAGGCTCTCAGGGCCAAAAATAGTTAGGGGAGGGGGGGGGGTTGGCTTTTACATGGAACACACAGAAAATAAGTGATTTTAGGGCTTATTTTAGCTGCCATCCTCCATGTTTATAATAAATAAGGCTGAACAGTTCCCAGTTACATTATTTTCATGCAAAGGAGAAAATGCTTCTAATGGCAAAGCCAAAATGCAGACCATGATGGGCATAGAGTGTTAACAATTTTGCCTTTTTGCCAACAAGTTGGGTGCATGTATTAAAACATTGTGATATGAAGTGTGAACTGAATGAGCATATTCAAATGCAATAAAAGTCATTACTTGCAAGCCATATTGTCAATTATCATTTGGAATGTTCAGTTTCTGGGTTTGTTTTTTTTAAACCCCTCAAGAAACCAAGCTGTTCTGCTAATACGTACAAGCCAATATTGGCAGGTAACTTGCATGTGGAACGATATACATAGGTGGAAAGACAAGACACAGTGAGATGCATTTTACAAGACTTAAGAGTCAAAACATCCTATCCATCACACATCCCAATAAATTTAGTGAATAGATTTTTGGGAATTTTTCTGCATTTGTATTTGATACAAATGTAAGTTCCTGCAACAGATATTATAATTATTGAAAACCGCTAACTGCACTGCTCAATGTTCACAGTTGTGTAAACATATTAAAACATACTTCCTGCTTTTTTTTAAAAATGGTAATTTTATAACTAGATCAAAATGAAACATCAGTAAAACTTTTCATTACATACAACTCTAAACTTGTTAAAAAGGTGAAAATAAATATGATTCGTGCTTTTTACTGTTTTTCATCATTTACCTTTCTTTTTATCTACTTCATCTACCTTGGCACAACCTTCTAAGCACATTGACTGCTGCACAGGACTGATGCTGTTTTCTGAAGTTGGACTTTCAGTTTCTGGCTGTAAAGTTGACTGCAAGGCTTCACCTTTCTCTTCTGATGTACACGTTTCAGATTCCGAAAGCAATCTTTGGTCAGTCGCATTTATTGCGGGAATCTCGATCACAACTTCTGTTTTCTCTGTTGGCCATGAGTTGTCTCCCAAAAAGGTTGGCCCCACAGCAGATAGAACTGTTTGTTCCACGGATGTTTCAAGCAAAGGACTTCTTTGGGTCCTAGGCTGTGGCTTAAAAACAGTTATTGTATTGTTGGTTTCAGAGGAAGTGGAAGTAGTGGCTTCTGCTGCACCATTGTCCACGATGACGCGGAAATGTGTACGCTCAGAAGGTATAATGGTAGCCACTCTTGGTTGCTCAGGCTTTTCCAATTTACTCATCTGGAAAATAAAAATGTTATAATTATGTTTAGGAACAATTAGCAAAAATCTCATTCTGATTTTAAAAACTCAACACTTTGAGTTAACAAAATAAGTTGTATTTCACCATTAAATTGAAGCAACAATGTGATGAGTAAATTCACTGAAAATCTTTTCTTAAGCTATGTTTTTGTGGGACATATATTGGAAGTGATCTTCATAAAGTATTTTGATATTTAAATAGAGGTTAATTTGTCCAGATACAGTTAAAAAATACACCCTGGTATCTGGAATTCAAGCAAATGGCAAAAAAATTGACAAAAACAATTTAAAAAATAAAAATATAATTTAAAAAAACAGGCAAAAAATACATATGTTTAAAATTATCTGAAGTAACACATCAGCCTTTGGTAAAGATGGGAGCAGAGGGCCTTGGTCATGCTTTGCTTGTAGCAGCTGTTTGAATAAAGAAGCGTTTGAATAAAATGGCATTACCCAGAATGAGGAGCTGGTTCATGCCGCTCGCCATTGGGGTGATTCTCTTATCCCTGCTTAGGTCAGAAATTTTATTGTAATCTTGGGAAATTAAGGGGGGGGGGGTTGATTATTTATAATGTTATTGTTCGTCTTTCGGCTGGCTCCTGCAGATGCAGCGACGGTTAAAGGTTTTCAAAGAATTTGACTGAAGGTAAAATAAAATATTCATGCAAGTGAAGTTTATTCAGTGTAAGTACAGTGAAAGTATAGTATTTTTTGACTTTTGTCTTTTAAATTGTTTATACTTAATCCAGATGTATTAGTTAGGGATTGTAAGAGTAAGTCTCAAACAACCGTAAAATACACTTATCTGGCATCTACCAATCTACCATATCATGAGTTTACTAAAAGACTCAAAGCTCTGATAAAAAGAGGATTAAGGATCAGAACCTGTTAGCAGCAAAACAATACCCACATTCACAGCTATCTGACAAGATCATGAGAAATGACACAGGTTCCTGGAATCTAGTGGGGGAAATCCAAAAATGGAAATTGCCAGTGTTTTTTTTTATTTCTAAACCTCTGCAGTAGCTCAAACTAACTTGATTAATTATATCAGCAGTTTTGTTTGGATCATTGCCATTTATCAACATGATCCAGCTGAATAAAACTTAAATTTCACAGGCAGATCTTTCTCAATGTTTGATCGACATCATATTTGTGAGTTTTGGCAGCTAATCCCCAATATCATTGCTCTAAATTCTATAAAAAATTGCTGAGATTACTCATAGTAGAGATATCACCACTTTTAATTTCAAGCTGCAGATCAAGTTTGCATAAATTTATACAGATACCGAAATATTTTACAAACCATCTTGAACTGGAAACAATAAATAGCATTTTATTATACAGCGTTATCATCATTAGATATTGTACCTGTGGAAAACCTCCCCATGCCCACTGCATCCGAGACTCTGTTCCTAAAAAAGATTCTTCGTGAGACTTTACAACCAATTCAGAGTCACTTTTTGGTGATGAAATTCGGTCGTAGGAATGACTAAAATACAAATAAATACTGTAAGGCAAATTTCAACATGACACAGCAAAGAAAATAAAAGTTAAATATTCTTTAATAAGCAACTGTACCTCTCAACAGAAGACCATTCACTATCTGAATATGGATAGATGTCTCTTGAATGGAATGTGTTTGAATCTTCATCAGGTAATTCAGAAAAATAATAGCACATTTCACTACAACAGAAAACAGAACAATGATTGGAAGAGAAAGTTTTATTCGGCAACTGCAATAAATGTAGGCCTTAAATAAAAATTGACATGAAAAGATCAGTGGCATTATTTCATGGAAATCGAGTTCATGGAATCCTGGTTAAAATACCCATCTCAGTTAACATCTCCTCAAATCAATTAAGCTTACATTTATTTAATTGCTGCATGGAATATCTTCCCATATATACAATTGTGTTTGCCAGCATAATCAGAGAATTGTGAGTGGATAATGCTATAGTTTTCTAAACACAGCAAATTCTGATATTTCATCTCCAACACCATAAATCCTGCATAAATCTTCGTCCACCATCAGGCACTAGCAACTCCACCACGACCAAT
This sequence comes from Narcine bancroftii, assembly GCF_036971445.1. Classification (NCBI taxonomy): domain Eukaryota; kingdom Metazoa; phylum Chordata; class Chondrichthyes; order Torpediniformes; family Narcinidae; genus Narcine; species Narcine bancroftii. Next base: position 15,076,028 of record NC_091474.1, on the reverse strand, counting down.
AATGTGCCCCCATCACTTGCTTCAGGTATGATCTTGTACTTCAGACTTCCTTCCCCAACTATTTTCGATCCTGTCAACTGGAAGGCCAATCAGCACGAAATTTTCAGCAAAATAGCGCCTACAATTAAAACTTGTCGGATATTTAGGGACTTCCAGACTTTAAACAGAAACTATACAAATAATAAAAACACAAGTTTTGATAGGTGCTGCTGAGGAAAAAAAGCAATAGACATTTCGCAATAGAGAAAAGTGAAAGGGCATAGGATCATCAAGAGCAAAATAAGATCATGGAATCAAAAACTATGAATTAACAGCAATCAATTGGTCCATTTGGATGAGTTGGGCCTGCTTCCATGTTGTCCAACTCCAGAGCAAATTTTGGAAGAATGGGTAAATGAATGGAAATTCCATTAATGATGAGATTTTGTGGCAACATTTAAAATTAAAAAAAATAAACACTCAGTCACACTGAAATATTGTAAACGACCCCCCCCCCCAAAGAATGCGGTACAGATGGGGATTGGTAGATACGAGATAAGTGAATTTTCCGGATGCTTGAGATTACATGTTAAGTGATTGGAAAACTGACAGCAATGGGGCTCCAATTCTAAACTTTTGCATTTTTTAACTACTGTATTTATTTTCTGGGATCTTTTTGCCAGTTGCTTGAATTCCAGATAATAGTGATTTTACTGTGGTATCAAAAGGACAATAAAAAGAGTCATGGATTTATCCAGAATCCTGCAGGTATGAAAGTGGCTTGATTTGGCTTAGTATAATATTTTACTTTTTTTTTAATTTTTACATGATGTAAATTGGCACGGCCTTGGTGTTCAGAAGAACCTGGTTGTCTTGGTCCATGGATTAGTGAAAGTTAAAATCCAGATTCAGTCATTAATTAGAAAGGCAAAAGGATTACTGACCTTTACTGCAAGATATCTGAATGGAAGAGAAATCTTACTTCAATTAAATAGCACCCCAGTGAGACAGCATCTGGAATATTGTGCACATTCCTGGTCTTTCAACCAAAAAAAGAATGTGGTGAACAAAGATTGATTTCTGTGATGGCATTTTTTGTTGTACGAAAGGAGATTATGCAAACTGGTCCTGAATACTTTATTGAAAGTTCAAGAATGAGACACAATTTTGTTGTACACAAAACTTTGACAGGGCCAAAGAGGAATTGTGAAATGCTAGTGGGCCAAAAACTACAGTCATGTAGCTACAAATCTAGAGACATTTGCCATTTCAAACAGTGGCAAGAATTATAATTTTTTTAAATTTAGACATTGAGCACTGTAACAGGCCAATTCGGCCCTACCAGTCTGTGCCGCCCAATTCACACCCCATTAATCGACACCATGGTACATTTTGAAGGGTGGGATAAAACAGGAGCCACACAGACACGGGGAGAACGTAAAAACTCCTTACAGACTTCTTTTCCACCGAGAAAACAGCGAATATTTGGAATTAACTGCCAATAAGAGCTGTGGATGCTACCTTGGCAAAGAACAACACAAGTAGAGTTTGTTGCCTTTTGGATTAAGAGGGAAATCAAAAGATGTGGGGCTGATGCTTGAAAAGTAAGAGGATAGGAATGGCCTGCTATTGCTTTTATGTTTCAATGTAACTCTTGAATAAAATATTGTTTGCATCACTTCAGTAATTCTTCACAGAATGAAAACAAAACAAATTGGAAAGAACATTAACAGGGCTACAAGTTATGAAGGGAGATTGATTGGAGAATGAGACTGAAATTTCTGGTTTATTAGATGTTGTACGGTAAACAGGAACTAGTTGGTCAATATGATAGAAACACAGAAATGCTGGAGGGATCCAGCAGGTCTCACAGTGTCCATAGGAGAAAAAGATATATTATTGACATTTCTGGCTTGAGCCCCTCTGCAAGGTATGGGGTAAAAAGGCAAGCAGCACCTCAATAAAAGAAATGGCAGGGAGAGGAGTTCAGACCAACAGACAAAAGGTGATAATTGGATATGGAGAAGAGGCCAGGAGAGGTGAGAATTTATTGCGGTTGGGGGGTGGGGGGAGCGGTGGGAGGTTGAGCTGGTTCTGTGAAAGCAGAGCTGAGGTAAAGAGACAAAGAAAAAAGGGAAGAGAGAGAGAGAGTGACAGATTTACAGGAAAGGAGACATGGATGGGGTGCCGAACAGAAACTGGACAAGTCAATGTTCATACCATCTGGTTGGAGGGTGCCCAGTTGGAATTTGAGGTATTGTTCCTCTAATTTACAGTTGCTCTCAGTCTGGCAGGCAGGAGACCATGCACAAACATGTCAGCAAGGCCAATGGGGCAGGGAAATGAAATCGAGGGCCACTGGGAGATCTTTGCTACTGCAGCAGATGGAGCCAAGATGCATAACAGAGCAATCTCCCAGCCAACCCCCAGTCTCTCAGATGTAGAGGAGACCACAACTGGACGAGATACAGATGACCCCCTACAGATTCATAAGTGAAATGCTGCTTCACTTGGAAGGACTGCTTGAGGCCCCAAATGTGGGTGTAAGTGGAGCATCTCCTGCTCTCAATATGATGACAATTAATTAATAATCAGTTAATTAAAGTTAATAAACAACCTACCTTGCAGCTGTACATCGTAACTGTTCCTCTGGATTAACATCCATCTCGGGTACATCTTGCTCATCTGAAGAAGACTCTTGTTCACCTTTCTTTGAATTCTCTGGTTTGTGCTTCCTTCTGCGACGTCTTTTCTTTTTAGCTGAAGCGCTATTTACTGTGTTATCAATTTCTGGCCCAATAAATGGACTTGGCAAATTCTGATTTTTAGAAATATCTGCTTCTTTGGTAAAATAAGATCCTTCAACGGTAATTGGAGATGTTGTTAAGTGTGTAGGAACAATGCCCTGAGGAAAAAATGTGTCAGGGATAAATTTGGTGACTTCATCATGCTTAAATGTCAGTTGCAACATCATGGTTGCTTGCCATTTTTAATAACTACACAGAAAAGATCTTGGCTTTATAAAGTGCCTTATTCCTCACCATTGAACAAATCAAATTACTGTTCTGATATCGGAAGTCAAATTGGGTAATCAAATTGCGAATTAAATCACACAAAACAATGGAGATAAGGATAAGATTTTAGATACATAAACCTGTACAATATTTTGGATTAGTATAGATAAATCAGATTAGAAATGATGGGAGCCTGTTTCCGTGCTGCAAGATTATGACTCCAACATGATTGTCGATCCCAGGGTATTACAGGTTCAGAAAATTGCAAATTTATCAGTAATTGAACAATAGAATAACTCTGTACATTCAAGCTGCTTTGGATAAGCCATGCAATTAATTCCATACTCTTGGAATTATCCAAAAATTTAAACAACATTTTTTTAAATTCAAAAATTTATTCAATTCCCTTTTGAAAGTTACAATCGAAATCATAAAGAATCAGTTCCAAAAAACATAGTTTCTCCTTCTGGCCCTTTGACTAATTACTCTAAATCTATTCCTCTATCAACACCAGACTTGAGAAAGTTTTTAATTTGAGGAAAGCATTTCATGATTTTAAAATCTTCTTAAACCTTTCATGATCCTAATGAAAGCTGTCCAAGAATCTCCAGTTTCTTCACATAACAAAGTTTTCATTCCAAATGCCATTCAGGCAGATAATTTTTGATCCAAGACGACATCTTTTCAAAAAGTGCCCAGAAATTAAAAGAAAATCATAGCTGGTTCCTGACATTTTTTAATATCTTGATTCATTCATTTTGGGCTCAAGCCCAAAATATTACCTTTTCAACATAAAGTACAACTGGTTGGTTATCTGAATTTCTCCAGCAATGAGTTTTTACATAGCTGGTTCCTAAACTTTTGTTCAAGGAACTTTTATTGCATTCATACTCTCATGCTTTTATTTATTTATTCTACTTCCCTGTCTTTTTTGAACAGGCTTTTCAACTTCAAATTATTGTGTATGTACATGCCTACATCTCTGGCCCTGCTCCCTCCCCAACAATATTCTATTTAGTTTGTACTACCTTTCAAGATCTTCTTTCCAAAAAGCATTTCACACTTTACTGCTTTACACTCCATCTGACAATCAACTTATACATATATCCACAAGCAGACATATATACACATATACAGGTATTCACCGCTTAACAGCCACGATACATTCTGTGAAATTATGCAATATGGATGTTGTGCGAACACCATATTATATACTTAGCAAAGCTATATAGGATACTGTAGTGTACCTGTAAACTTTTTATTTATAACTAGGGATCAGTGTGGGGACCGACACGGGGCTATGGGCAGAGAGCAGGGCAGTGGGATCAGTGTGGGGACTAACAAAGGGCTGTGGGGAGAGCGCAGGGCAGTGGGATTAGTTGGGATTGATACAGTGCTGTGGGGAGAGAGTGGGGAAGTAAATCAGTTTGGGTATACAGAATACAATTACCTATAGCTAGTGTTTTTTTCTAAATTGCTGTGGACTTGCTCATAGTAAATAAAAAATAATAGGACCACTGACCTATAGGTGGTTGGACATTGCCTGAACGGACGTTAAGCAGCACATACTTGTATATACGTCCATATATATCAATATCTAGATATATAGGTATATTTGCACATACAGAGAGAGAGAGAGAGAGAGAGAGAGAGAGAGAGAGAGAGAGAGAGAGATAAACACCAATTGCACACACATATGGACATATACATGCAGGCATACACATGTGCACGCACACACAGAGATAGAAATCTCTATCTCTCTCTCTATATAAAGATATACACACACACACACACACACACACACAAACATTGTATAGATATATTTTATTTATACACACTCACATACACGTACATTTTTTTTTTAATTTTTTATTTTTCACACCATAAATCACATTAGCCATGATATACACTATTTCTTTTTCACACATATACAGTGACTTTTTCTCCCCCCCTCCCTCCTCCCAAGCCACCCCCCCCCCTCATCCATTTTAGGTATACAATCTAGGTTGCATTAAGCCAGTCAGACAATGTTGTCATTCAACAAAAATACACCAGAAATTCTACTGAGTCCATTCTTTTCTTTCCTTCTCCTTCCATCAACTTAGGTAATGTTTGTCCCCGGTAGGTTTTCGCTATTGTATTTAATGTAAGGCTCCTATACTTGTTCGAATATTTCAATATTATTTCTTAACCTATATGTTATTTTTTCTAATGGAATACATTTATTCATTTAAATTTAGTAGTTTCTTCCTTTTAATTTGGTTATGTATTCCATTAATATTTAAAGTCATATAGTTCAGCGTAGCCCTTTTATATTTTGTTTATCTTCTCTTTCCGTTTTTCCATCATCACCTTTCCTCCTTTTCCATTTCTGTTTTCTTATTTTCAACTCTTTATAAGACAACATTCCTACAACATCCAACATTTTCCTTATTCTCCTATTTCTATCTTATCTATCCCCAATCTCCCCTTCCCCTCCTGAGTTGTCCTTTATCCCTTGTCGGACAACCACATCTCCCCTCTCCATTTGGATTTGCGAATCCACTCGCAAGCGTCAACTGATTTTGCAGTGACCGCTATTTCCCCCCACCCCGCCCCCCCCAGAAAAGATTTCACTTTTCATATGTCACAAAGGTCACTCTTTTAATTCCCTCCTTATTCTCTCTATTCCATTACCTTCCCTTATTAATTCTTGTCTATACTATCTATATTTTCCTCTAAGTACAGATACATTCACGTATGCACATTGTCTCTATTCACTCTTATACCTCTTTACCCACATACATATCAATCGTGATCATTTTTACTCTCATTACCCGTCTTCATCCCTCAGTCTATTTTTGTCTTTACCCACATACATATCAATCGTGATCATTTTAACTCTCATTACCCGTCTTCCTCCCTCAGTCTATTTTTGTAATTGTTCTGCAAATTTTCGTGCTTCTTCTGGATCCGAGAATAGTCTGTTTTGTTGTCCTGGAATAAATATTTTCAATACCGCTGGATGCTTTAGTATAAATTTATACCCTTTCTTCCATAAAATCACCTTTGATGTATTGAACTCTTTTCTCTTTAGGAGTTCAAAACTTATATCTGGATAAATGAAGATTTTTTGCCCTTTATACTCCAGTGGTTTGTGGCCCTCTCTTACTTTTTCCATTGTCTTCTCCAGTACCTTTTCTCTTGTAGTATAACTTAGGAATTTTACTACAATAGATCTTGGTTTTTGTTGTGGTTGTGGTTTAGAGGCCAATACTCTATGTGCCCTTTCTATTTCCATTTCTTGCTGTAGTTCTGGACATCCTAGGGTCTTAGGGATCCACTCTTTTATAAACTCTCTCATATTCTTGCCTTCTTCATCTTCCTTAAGGCCCACTATCTTTATGTTATTTCTTCTGTTATAATTTTCCATTGTATCTATTTTTTGAGCTAGTAGTTCTTGTGTCTCTTTAGTTTTTTTATTAGATTCCTCCAATTTCTTTTTTAAGTCTTCTACCTCCATTTCTGCTGCTACTGCCCGCTCTTCCATCTTGTCCATTTTCTTTCCCATTTCTGTTAAGGTCATCTCCATTTTATTTATTTTCTCTTCTGTGTTGTTTATTCTTTTTCTTAAATCCTTAAATTCCTGTGTTTGCCATTCTTTAAATGATTCCATGTATCCTTTAATAAGAGAAAGTATATCCTTTATCTTGCCTTTCTTTTCTTCTTCTATTTCACTGTACTCTTCCTCTTCCTCTTCTTCTTCCTCTGGGTTGGCCATCTGTTGTTTCTTTGTTGCCCTTTCCTTCTCTTCTTTCTTGTTTCTATTGTCTTCTGTGGTCTCTTCTTGCTGCAGGTGTTCTGCTGCTGTCGTTGCCGGCTGTGGAGATCGACTCCCCAGCTGGTCCCCCCTCCCGTCAGTGTTTTTTTTCATTCGCATCGCGCACCGCGCGATTCCTCGCGGTTGCGCACGCGCGATTCCTCGCGGTTGCGCACGCGCGATTCCTCGCGCATGCGCGGTTGCGCACTTTTACTCGGCTCAGCGAGCCATTTTTGTAGTCCATTATTTACCGACCTGAGGGAGCGGGTTTCTCTCTCCGCAGCGGGCCTCTTCGGACAGGTAAGGCCTTCACCTTTTTCCTCCTTTGTCTTCTCTTCCTCTCTTCTTACCGTTGCTTTCGATTTTTCTTTTTTTGTCGCCATCTTCTTTCCACCTTTATACTCACTTTTCTGTAACTTTTATTTCTGTGCCTTTGTGTTTTCCTTTGTTTTTCCCGACTTTTCTGGAGAGGGCTGGAGTTCACCGTCCGGCCACTACTCCATCACGTGACTCCTCCTCATACACGTACATTGATGTTTGCAGAAGGCATTAGGATAGAAACTGCATGTAGTAGATAAAGTGAGCCAGAAAAACAACTGCAACTGAAGCTCAAGGCAGTAAATATGAGGGATGGGATGTATATTGAGAGAAGACAAGCAAATGGGAGAGGATGAAAATGAGTTAAGAGAGAAAGAAACAGAGAGATCATTGTATTTATTGGGAGGAATCCAGAATTTAAAGGGCTACATTTAGTGAAAAGATTTGATAATCCCAACTAAGCCCACAGCCCCGTGCTCTCCCCACAACCCCACACTGATCCCACTGCCCTGCTCTCTGCCCATAGCCCCGTGTCGGTCCCCACACTGATCCCTACTTATAAATAAAAATTTTACAGGTACATTACAGTATCCTATATAGCTTTGCTAAGTAGATAATATGGTGTTTGCACAACATCCATATTGCATAACGCCCAGTTTCACAGAACGTATCGTGGCTGTTAAGCGGTGCATACCTGCAGATGTGTATTCTTTTGAGCAACAACGTTAGAGATCACTCTGATCATATGCACAATTGTAAGAAAAATGTATTACTGTAGAATGTTTATGGCAAAACTATATCTTCTGCTGAAGTTGGAGCTGAAGGGAATTGAAAAATTGACATTCTAAAATTAGAATTTATTGAGAAAGTATTTTGCTCCAATTTGTGTTCTTGCAAATGCTCTTCTGTTTTTCCAAATGTTAATGGATGACAGAATATTTAGAATTTTCAAGATGAAGATGCTTTGTTAAGTATTAACATACTGGAACAAAAACGATAGTGAAATTGAAGTGCAGACTAGCCTGAACCTAAGCAAACTTGGATGCCAGACTAGTATACCTCATTTTTCTCTGTTTCTTCCACAAAAAAAGCCTCGCCATTGTGTCCTAGTTTCATCTGCAGCTCGACTGGTTCTCCATTGATTTCAATATCAACCTGAGATAACATGAACAGAAAGTGTAGCTTTAATTCAGTATTTGTTGCTTCTATCAAAAGCCTCTTCTGGTAAAAGGCAAATCTGCAAATTGAAAATAAAGAAAAACTGCAGATGAATTTCTAAATTGCTGGAAATAGCACCTCTGGAAAGACAGAGGACTCTTGGTCAGAACGAGGAAAAAAAAGAACAAGTTTGTCTCACATTGCAAAGAGGATGGGAAAGGGAAGGAAAAAAACAAAGTTATTTATTTCTGGAACCAGATTACCTTCTCAACACTTTATCCGCATGATAAACTTTGACCTCACTATCACAGATATTCTCTTTATCCTTTCCATGCATAGACAAAAACTTTAAACCCACTTAAAAAGCATCAGGATAAACACCTAACCACAAAACCAAGAACCAAAAAGAATCTCAATCTGCCCACATGGACAAAAAACCTGCAAGAAACCACATCAAAAAAGATCATTTCCAGCTCCCTCTGCAAAAAGTTATTTAAATGTTAAAATATTAAAAAGTCAAAGCAGTGAGACTAATTTGAAAATGAACACCATAGCATCTTGCTAGAGTTGATGTTAATTATAGATTTTTATTTACTCTACATATAAAACACCCTTTAAAAGACTGGCGAAGAACTAGAAATCCGCAAAATGGACTCTAAATTATTACAATAATTGGAGATCATATAAAAGAACTTACCACCTTCTCTTTTGATCGCAATACACCAAGCTTGCCAAAACGAACATGAAAGGGTGAACAATGGAATGAGCCATCCGGCTGCCTCACCACTATAACATCAATACATCCTGTCAAGGTTGCTGGATTTAGTCCTTTGTAAAGTTCCTTCACCGTAACGAATACCTGCTCAGCCAACTGCCCCACATAATTCATGGTTTTGGACTGCAATAAAATTACAAATAAAGTAAGAATCTATGTGACAAAACTCAGTACACTCCATCTTTCTGTTTTAAAAAGTTAACGGGTCATTTTAAAAGTGGTTCAAATCTACACATTCAAAACCACCTCCTATGAAATGGTCAAAAATTCTTCCTTCAATATATGTGGCAGCGTTCCAATATGCTTCACTCATTTGCCCATTTAACAGACTTGCTAAGATTTACTGCGTACAAAGAATGTTAGAATTTCAACTGTCCCATTTGTCATATTTTCCTGCCTTTCAACAAATCCTGAATTGTCAAATTTGAAATCATGAAAACACCAAAATTCAAGCACAAGAGGTCACTGCAGCCCATCGTGCTTTTGTGTATAATAATAGCTCAACAAGCAACTGGCAACTTTAATCCCGTGTCCAGGTCAACTTTTCATGTTTATCGGATTCTAGCTTCTCTGACCACTTCCAACCATAATATTCTAAGAAAAAAAACATCTCTTTACACTTTTAACATCAATTACATATTTTACTCCTTTATTGATTCACCTGTGATAACAGTTCACTATTTAACTTTCTCAATGGCACAAAACAGCTCTTTTAAAAGTCTAAAACATTGCAGAAAATATTTGCTCTTTTTTTAGATAAACCCATGAAACAGCTTGTCTAAACTTGAAAATGAACCTCTAAACCTCAACTTTATTTTCTTACTTTTCAATTGAGTTATAAAAATATCTGCCATTCTCAATTCCTCCTGAATACAGCAACAGTGGAGAAATCCAAAACAACGATTGGTAATCTCTTTGTACTTTACCAGTCATATCAATTTTTAACCCTCATTTCCAATAAAGAAACTAAAAATCAAAACATCTCTCATGATTCATGATTATTACAGTAAAGAATCTGCTGGGAGGGGAATTCTGGTGCATTACATATAACACAGTCTTTGACTAATCTCAATATATTCTGTAATATCACCCAAAATAACAAGAGCAATTATTGGGTCAAAAACCTGTCAAACTTCACTACTTTGGAAACAAAGCTAAGAATACACAAGGTTCTAAATAAAAGGAGCAAAGCTCAGAAAATCAATTTAAAGGCAGACACGTAATCCGGAAACATCAACATCTTAAAATGACAAGACATTTTATACATGGCAAAAGCACCTCTTTGCTTCACAGAGCATTTGATCAGCCACAACTGAATTGTACTTGAACACCAAATTAAACATGGAGACCAAGAATATCCATTACTGATGATGTCCCTTATTCTGCTGACGGTAATCCTGTTAACATAATCACACAAGAGCAACAGATGCAATTCTGTGTAATTTTACAGCATGATTCAAAAGTAAATAGAAACATTTCCAGGTTAAAAAAAGAATAGTTTAGTCAGTTCAAAAGAAAGGGGAACAGACCAATGAATGAGAGACAGGGAGAGTTGGCACTTTCCAGGAAGTTAGAAACAATCTGAGATGAATGCTCAACACAGAGGCAGAAATTCAAGTGGCAGGAGAAGCAGACTGGTAGGGAAAAAGTTATTTCATAGAATTGTTTTTTATTCCCCATTTACTTTCCTAAATACATTGATGGACAATCAATTCCAACATTTCCCAACCTTGTACTATTTCAGTCATTTAATGGTCACATCTCAGTGTTTTAGACATCAGTTTCTTAGATTTTCAGATAAAGTCTAGGTCAATGACAAGCCAGTAAAGTCCTAATACAGGTACATCAACTTTTATCTGAAACCCTTGGGACCACACTATAAAGATTTTGAATTTTTTGGATAATAGAATCGTAACGGCAGTACATAAATTGCGCTGATTTTCAGATTTGCACAAAACGAAGAGCCACTCCAACTAAAATCAGGGGCATATCTAGGGTATGGCAGGCATGACACGTAGCCGGGGCGCCACTGGAAGGGGGTGACTTGAAAGGGTGGCAGCGGCTCCCCTCGTCCCCCTTCCCCACCCACCGGCTGAGCGCTGCCACTCCAGACATGAAAGGAACGCTCAGTACACTCGTCCTAGCATTCTCTCAATTATACAACGCCAAATAAAACATGGCGGCCACCAACACTAGTTCTTAGGAAACCTCATCACCGTTTATTTTGACACATTAATCACCCCTACCATAGGCACTATTTTGTATCGATATGACCCTGACTAGAAGTTTCTGGAGAGGGGAGATGTGACAGTGCTGGATGAAGTGGGGGGGGGGGGGGGGGGGGGTAGCAGCCATGCTGGGTGGGATGGGGGAAAATGAAATGAGATTAAAAACAGACCATAAAATTACTAGCACTAAGACACAGCGCTGGATGGTGGTAAGTCATGTCAGGTCATGTTTGGCGCCAAATGCGAGCTTTGGTGTGCAGACACACCCATAGAAAAAATATTTGGTTTTCAGAATTTTGGATAAAAGATTATGTATCGGTACAACCATACTGTGGTTCACTGGGGCTCCAGCTGCCAATTTCTGCAGTGAATCAAAGAGCAGAGTTTGTCATTTTCCAAGAGGGTAAAGTACTGGATGACTACCAGACATCAGTAAGTGATATCAACACCATTCAGCAGAAAAACTATACATTATTTTTGATGGCAACTGCACAAACCCTGCCAAAAGAGGATCCTGGCCCAAAAAGTTGATTATGCATTTCTCTCCAAGAAAGCTACATGGACTTGCTGTCCCTCTTGCTTCTCATTGTTTGCTCAATTATAAAACTGAAAAATAATTCTGCCTCTCATAAGATTTCTCTGATGTTTTTCTTCATTATTTTTCACCCTGGTATTTTAAAATTACGACTCACATTTCTCTCCCTTGTTTGCTTGTACAAGGCACTTTTTCATGGTCAGAAAATATACAAGGCAAAATTTAAAGAAAACACAGTCAAATCCAATTTACATCTTGTTGTGATCATGGATCTGAAAGTATTCAAATAAAAGAATGAAAGGGAATGGGAAGAGAAAACATTTTTTTTAAATAAAAATAAATTTTAAAACATTTTTGAATTTCAAATGACTATGAGCACAGATACAGAAAATTATCTCTGTAATTTAATAAGATTGTGAAATGCGTTTTACAGTGCACTGCTTCACTTAAAGCACCGTAAAGGAAACATAATGCAGCACAAATCCAAACTGAAAATGCTGGGAGATACTCAGCAGGTCAAGCAACATTGGCGGAGAGAGAAAGAGTTAACATTTTAGATCTCTTCACTGATGCTGCCCGACATGCCAAATACTTCCAGTATTTAATTTTAAGCAAGCTTTTCAAGAGACATGATCCACCTCAACAGTGGATTATTAGAAGAAAAACATTCCATGGGGTAGAATTTTTTTTAAATATATTATTGATTTTTTTTTTTTTTTTTTTTACAGACTCAAAGTAATTTCAATAATCAATACTATCTTTTACAACATTCATGGAGCGTACAGAGTCTGTGTTTTGTTCCCCCCCCCCGACCTTGCCCCCCAAATACATAGCCATACCAATTATAGATTATACAAATAAAAGTAAATAAATGTGGGGTTTAGAGCCCCCACCGAAGACCTAAATAAGGAACAGCCTAATTAACTAAATAACCCAAGAAACAAAAAAAACCTAAAACACAAAATTAAAATAAAACAAACTAAAAAAGGGCTAAAAAGAAAACATGTTCCATTTCCTTAACTTCTCTACTACGACAGGTTTCTATAATATCCATATTTCACAGGGAGGGTGAGCTAGTCAATCTTCATGCCCATGTATTTCAGATATGGTTGCCACACTTTAATGAATGTGTCATGTTTCCCCCTTAGATTGTAAGTGATTTTTTTTAAAGGAAATGCAAATCTGCATTTCCATATTCCATTGTGTGGTATTTAATTGGGAACTGGACTTCCACATAACCGTTATACACTTCCTGGCTACTGCCAAGGCGACCTTCACAAAGTGAAATTGATATTTGGACAGTCTAAAACTCACATTTCCAATATCCCTTAAAAGGTACAACTCCGGATCTTGTGGAAAATCCACTTGCGTAATTTTTTTTCAAAATGTCCCCTAGTTCTTCCCAGAAGGGTCCCACCTTTATACATAGCCAGGTGGAATGGGCAGAGATTTCAATCTTCACACCACACCTAAAGCACGTTTCTGAAATTTCAGGCTTTGATTTATGTAATAAAAATAATACCCTGCCTAGATCTAGTAATGCGGAGATTATAATTTGGCAAGGGAATGTGCATAAATTTATTTCTTGAATGTATAACATCTTCCAAAGTGAGGGCCTGAAGCCAGGCTTACACAGATCAAGGGAGAGATGGGAGTTGGATTTAGACACAACAATCAATGAAGTGTAGTGGCAAGACCTGTGCCTGGATGGTGTGACTGGGGTACCTTACACCACAAAAATTCCATGGGGTAGAATTTGGAGGAAACAATGAACCTGGCATGGTTTTGCTGCAAAGGCCTTGTTTTCAATTATAGAAGACAACAAGAAAGGGCTTATAATGTATTTTTTTCTATTAACTTCTCAATCAAACTGGGCCAATTAACATCACATGTGCCTGTGCTCTTACCACTGTTGAAGATTAATTCGAAATAGAGTTTGACCTCTCATCAGCAAAAATCTGAATACAAATATATTTATTCACACAAGAGTTCAGCTGGGCCATGAGATGTGGCCCACTTCACTCTGAAATTAGGGCACAGAAAATGCAATAAAAATGAACGAGGACCACTAAACTATGTTACTTTCATGAGTTGAATGCAACTCGTAAATTATTTGAGAACAAATCGTGGCACAACATGGCAGAGAGATATCCAAGGTCATTACTAAATGTGGCTGTCATCAGCACCCTCAACATATGAAGTTGCTTCAGTATTGATTGCAATAGAGATTATTCTCTTGATCATTCTCTCAGAAAGGTTGTCCTTGTATCAACATCATCCTTGATTCCACTGAACAGGCATTCTTCAGCATTTCCAAAGGTGGTTCAGAAGCCAGATGCTATTTGTAAATGTGAATTTGATGTACAAGAAATAAGTTTTTCAAAAAAACTGACTCATTCCAGGACAACATTGTTGCCATGGAAGTCATCTCAGAAACCAAGCAATTACCCAACTCATCATAACAGAGATACAAAAGAGGAGCTTCTGAATCAACCAAGAACTGCTCACAGTAAAATCCAATAGAGAACAAAGTGTGGCAGCAATGACTATTGATTGCAAGTCTGTCAGAGCATTATCAGAACCTGCAGAGGTATACAGAAAGGTAAACAGGATTTAGTTGTGGCATTTGCCTTTATTTTACCCACAGAGAATATCTATTTACATACCTGAAACAAAGAGGGGCTGTTCAGTCTATCTAGCCTGATAGCCAAGTGTGTCAAATCTTCATGTGGGAATTGCTCTCTGCCAAGAATGCCAAACCAGCATCCCATAACAAGGAATGTCTCTTGGTTAATGGATACCCCCTATGCTTGCCTTTAAGTAGTTTTAACTGACCACAGGCATTGGGAAGATCAACATCATTTTGCCATGCCACTACTAAGCAGCACTGATAACCTCTAACACAAAATCTTGACAGTCACATATTAAAGCTTCACAATCACAATGTATCTGACACCACTGTGAAATCAACACATTCTACTGCTGCATCTTTGCTAAGCAGGAGAATGGAAACCAATATGCTGGGTAGATTGGCCACATCACTTTCATAGATTTTGTCCACATTCTTGAGGAAATCCAGCATAGTGAACTGGCCAATGGCTCACAACCTGCTGACCATCCATTTCCCTACAAATTTAAGCAAGATAAGACGACAGACATAACCACTGAAAGTCAGAACATCTAGAGGTCAACTGTTCAAGAAGCCAAAACCAAAAATGCTGTAACTTCTCAGCCTGGTGCCTTCATCTGTGAGGCAGAGACTTGACTGGTATGTGGTGCTTTTGAAAAATCCTAAACAATGTTCAACATGAAGTGGCCACAAGGAAATATAGCTGCCATGGATAAAGGAAGTGTATCTGTTCATCCAATGTTACGTGAATGGACTTCATGAAATTTTATCCAGTCTTACTGGAATTAAAATTCTGAGAAATGCATTCTACCCACTTCAGGGATTTAGTCCAACATGCCATTTCAATAACAGTCTTTACATGTAGTCAATTCAATAATAAACGAAAAAATGATAATTCTCTGGATAATTCATCCTTTCACTGTTCAGACAATAGATTCTAAATTCACAAATTCATTCTGAACTTTAAATTTTTCCTTAAAGTCATTTTGCACAGTACACTAGTAGAGCTCCAACATTACATCAAAAAAAAATCTTTGAAACACAACATTTACAGGAATAAGGAAAGGCTTGCAATTTCAGTTCTTCAAACAACACGTCAAATAGAACTTTAATCATTACTGGATTACTCACTAAGGCAGAAATAATTACAATTTCAAACTCAGAAGCTCAGAGAGCTACTGATATAAATTATTTACATGAATTTTGCACATCCTTCAATCTAAAATCCAATCTCTCGGGAATTTTTAAGTGCACAGATGAAAAACAATGACAAAGTGTTAAAATGTCTCTTTGCCCACTGCTACCTTACACAAAAACCATTCATTTCAAGTCACCTTCAAAGGTTACAACACCAAAGTTCCTTTTGCTTAGGTCATGAATTTGATCCTGATCTAATTGAACATAAAGGATACGCATTAATTAAATACTAATCTAATGATTCCTGCTGAAGGTACTCACTGGAGCAACACAGATTCAGGTAACGTGATAAAATCCCCACCAGACAGCTTCCCACTAAAGATTACACATGAAGACCAGCCAGAGAACAGAAAGTGGCTGTAATTAAGAACATTGTACTCTAGTAAAGACATACCCACAAAGTGCTAACAAATTTTTGAAAAGATTAGAGGAAGAGCAAATTGCAGTCAGGTTAGAGGAGTCATTCTCAACCTTATTTTGGCTGTGGCCCCCTTTGGACCCTGCTCAAAGTTAATGGGCCCCCATCGCGGTGAAGCTGTCAAGTTCAGTTGGTTTCTTCCATAATTCTCTACCAACTGTATGAAAAAGCATTTTAAAAATTTTATGATTTCAGTATGTGCCCCCCCCCCCGAAATGTGCTGTGGCCCTCCGCTGGACCATTCAGCCCCTGTTGATAATAACTGGTTTTGCAAATTAGATTTCAGTGGGAAAGTTGTTGATCAGGATTCTGAGGGATCAGATTTATTTGCATTTGAAAAGGCAAGGAATGATTAAGGATTAGTAAGCATGACTGTGTGTAGGAAATCATGTCTCACAAGTCTGAGTATTGTTCAGAGGCATCCAAGAGGATTGACAACAGCAAGTCAGTTGACATTGTCTACCTACACTTTAACAAGGCCTCTATTAAGGTCCCACATTGCACACTGGTCCAGAAGTTTACAAAACAAGGGATCCAGGGTGAGCTGACCAGGTGGGTACAAAATTAGCTTGGTGGTTGAAGTCAGAGGGTGGCCTTGGAGATTAAAGGCACCACATTTCACTCCATCGAAAACATCCACAAGAGGTGGTGTCTTAAGAAAGCAGCCTCTATCCTCAAGGATCCCCCACCACCCAGGCCAGTCCTCTTCACTCTGCTACCATTGGGGGAAAAGGTACAGGAGTCTAAAAATGTGCACTCAGTGGCACAAAGACGGCTTCTTTCCCGCTGCCATCAGATTCCTGAATGATCAATGAACCATAGATACTATCTTTCATGCACTATTTTTATATATTTTTTAAGGTTTATATGAATGTCTACACAATGATGCTGTTGCAAAACAATGAATTTCATGACTTGTCCATGACAATACATTCTGATTCTGAATTACACCCACTTCTCACGCTTCCTCTGGAAGCTCATTCCACATACCGACCGATCAATCACTGTTTGGAAAAAGTTGCACTTCAGATGCTTTTTAAATCTGCCCCTCTCGCCTTAAATTGATGCCTCTATAAGATCATCCATTATCTTTGTGCTCAAAAGAAAACTGTCCCAGCTGATCCAGTGTCACCTTATGACTCATCCTTTCCTAACCCAATAACATCTTTGTGAATTGTCACTCTTTGAATTCATCATCTGTGTTATCCAGAGTGTTTTCTGATATGTTAGCATTGTTTAAAAACAAATATTGTGTTTTCAATAGGCTTTCGATTTCAATTAATTGAGAGTTACTCCAGCTGCGTCCTCACACACACACACACACACACGAGATCAGATGGAATGGCAGACCGGAGAGTGAATCTATCATGTCTGTCACTGCACCGCATTCTTCCGAGGAAATGAAGTTATGTTGCACTCGGGTGGGAAAGTGTAACTGCAGTCTATCACATATGAAACAGCAGTTCTGGGGAAACAGCAGGAGTGCTTTCTCATGCTATGTCTCTGAAATTTAACGGAACAATTCACAAAGCAATAATTCTAACTGCATCAAAACAACCTTTCAGGTATTTTAAAGCAAAATCTGAATTCTGTCTTATTTTAGTTAGCACAAATTCTCTAATTTTTCAAAATACTTTGTGTGAAAAGCCACTACGTCCAAAATCTAAATTCACTAATGATTATGTGCAAGCTTAAAATATCTAAGGAGAAGATTCCATGCCTGTGTTCATTAACACATGGCAATGTAAACAGAGGAGAATCAAGGCTTTACTGCCTTTTCTAATACAGGAGCACTTTGTATTGGAAAGGAGGCTGGAGCAGGTGGGGTGGGGGGAGATGTGTTTGAACATATGGTTAATAATAGCTAAAAAGCCAAAATGGTAGGAAAAGACAAAGACAAAGGAGAATAGTTCCCCTTCAAGATTCCTTTTGTTCTCATGTTAATGTTACAGAAAATGCATTATTGTATTATACAAAATTTTCTTTCGCTTGCCAAAAGACAGTCACCATAACCTGACACCCCTTACAGTAAGAGCCAGAGAAGCAAAAGAGAGTCCCTTCACTGACACAAAGCCACCAGCACTCCTGCAGCCTCTGCAGTTCCACAGGCCCTACTCAATTAATTGGCAACCAGAACTCCAGATTCAAACTTCCAATTAGATCAGAAAGCCATATTTTCAGTTCCCTGAGCTGGTCCACTGCTCCCCAAAAGACTGCAGCCCCTCATGGGGGACTGGCCAGCACAGGCACCGCCATCTTGGACAAGACCCCACAGTTGCAGGATTTTAATTACAAACACCGTCGACTCCTTTAATAGCCATTTAAAACCTGTAGAGCCATCGCCATTAAGACCAGGCAGATGAACCCTGCGAAGCAGCACTGCATCTCCACTCCCTGCTCTTCTGGGTCCACACCAGCAATAGCGCTGGTCACAACTGTTCCGACAACATGGCTATACTGAGAAACAGTTAAGATTGCACTTCTCTTCTTTCCATGAAAAACTAGAAGGGATGTCGGAAGTAAGAAGTGTGATTGCTCGATTAGTTACAAAGGCAGGGACAATAGAGTGGTTGGCCAGATCAAGAAGCATACCTGAGAAAGCGCTAAGGAAGTAGATTTTCAATAAGGAACAAGAATAATAATGAAAGCATCTTGCTGGTATGCAAAGATTTCACAAGGGAATGTTATAGGGCAGAAACCATTTTGGAGATTGCACACCTGAAGAAGGGCTTAGGGCACAGATGTCTGCTGCCTTTTGCCGAGTTTCTCCAGCAATTTGTGCACTACATTGGACTCCAGCATCTGCTGTTTACGACCAATTTTGGAGATGTAGTCATCTACATGAAAGCGTCACTAAGGAAGCAGTCAGAGAATCCACTGGTCCAAAGCAGAGACAGAAAGGAGGATAATCCTGAGATGAGATCAAAAGACAAGAAATTGATGAAGGCTTTAAGACCAGCAGGGATGGAGTAAGTGAGCTGTGTGCACAGTGGTCAGGCGTGAACTCATGATAAAGGCCATGTCATTTTTAAAATGATGGCAAAGTTATCAGCTGAGTTCATTTAGTGCCCCAATGCAAAGATGTGCTGTGATCTTCTGCTAAGAAGGATGGAAGCAAAAGAACTGTGCATGAGAGATTAGGGGAAGTTAAAAAATTTGATTCCCAAGTAACAAGTTGGTTGCCAGAGCTTGCTGGAATTACTGCTTCACAGCCAGTATTACAAAGGATCAGTAAAGGAAGACTATATGGGTTCCTTCAAGAGATAGTAACCTCAGGAAAACAGAGGAAAGCAAATTGCATAGATTTTAGCTTGGATTTTGCAAGGCAATG
The DNA here is from genome assembly GCF_036971445.1 of Narcine bancroftii. Taxonomy (NCBI): domain Eukaryota; kingdom Metazoa; phylum Chordata; class Chondrichthyes; order Torpediniformes; family Narcinidae; genus Narcine; species Narcine bancroftii. The sequence continues at coordinate 15,056,647 of NC_091474.1, read as the reverse complement.
AGACAGAAACAATTTTGGAGATGCAATTAATTGAGTCATACTGAGAATGCAAAGGAGGATTCAGTAGAGATTGATTCTGGTCCAAAGAGTGGCAGCACTTGGGCTAGAGGAAGGAAAATGAAGAACACTACAAATGCATAATGAAGTCAGATAAAAATTTGCTTTACTTCATTATTTCATTTAAAATTGGTTTTTATCCTTGTCAAAGTACAACAGGAATAATGATTAATTACAATGGTTGCCATTCATTTTGGCCAAAAGAATCGCTGTTTGGATTACTCAAAAAAATAGCAACATATCTATCACAGTAAAAAACCCCCCTGGGGATTAGAAGATGCCGGGTAAGTGTGTTTTCTGGTTGCTTGAGATGCACTCTTATAATGCCTAACTAAAACTGGCATTAAAAACAAACAGTTTAACAGACATAAGACAAACTTCACTTGGATGAATATATAAACCTTACCTTATTTTCAGTCACATTCTTTGAAAAACATTCAACTGTCGCTGTATCTGTGCATTCCCCCCCCAACACCCCCCTCCATAGAGCCACACAAAAGATGAACAATAACATTATAGGTAATTAATCCCATTCCCCCACCCCGCCCCCCCCCCCCGCACTAAGTTTACAGACAAAGCCTCTGACCATGGTGACACTTCCAAAGCAAGAATTAGGAGAAACTTTAGAGAGTCATTCCAATGGCAAGCGGCATCAACCAGCTCTTCATTCTGAGGAACACCGTTGCTGTTTCACACAACTTTATTTAAACAGCTGCTGCGAGCAAAGGCACTCCGCAAGCTGAATTATTTTCTCCCTATCTTCACCAAAGGTTTGTGTTACTTCAGAGAACATTTACTTTTACCATTTTAAACTTACGTATTTTTTAATCTATTATTTTATTCTTCATTATTTTAATTTTTTTTATCTTCAAATTTTTTTGCCGTTGCCTGAGGCTGTCAGTTGCTTGAATTCCGGATACAAGGGGTTTTACTGTATTATGTTACTTCCCAAACAAATAAAGTTGAAAAATACCAAATGTAGAACCCTTGTTCAAAAAGGTAGGACAAAAGAACCAGGAAATTACTTTTTGCTTAACACCAGTCATCGCAAAATGCAAGCTGCTAATAAAGATATTATTGCATGGCACTTAGAAAAATTCAAGATTACCTGACAGCATCAGACAGGACATGCATCTCCTCTTTTCGCCGCTACTTTCCGGAAGAAGGAACAGAAGCCTGAAGACCAGCACCTTGAGGTTCAAACAGAGTTTTTCCAACTGCTATATGACTCTTGAACCTTCCCATAAACTACTCGAGCACAACAAATGGCCTGTCTGCACTAACACACCACCTTTTTTGGCTTGCATTATAGAAACTGTGAATATTCATTATCTATTTTTTGTATTCGTAATCTCTTCCCATAAGGTAATTTAATATACATTTTTGCAGTTATTTCCCCCACATTGTGGCTGCAAGCTTGCAAAAGTTTTGGTGCTCATTTCCATTGTACAATGCATACGGTAATAATACCATCACCAAATTATACAGTTGGGGAAAAAATGAAATTGTGTTTGACTAATTTATCAGGGTTCATTGAAGAAGAAATAGGTGCTACAGATTTTTTTAAAAACCCGATGAATGCAGATACCAGGAGATACAAGAGGAGTGCTTTAAATCTGCTAGCAAAATGAAATAATTGGCATAAATAGGTCTTTTGCTGGGTGGCATCATACTCAGGATCGATGGTATCATTGCTAAATTTGCCACTGTAAAGAGAGATAGGAAAACAAGTTGTGAAAAGAACACAAGGAAGCTACAATGGAATATAAATAGTGATGGGCAAATAGCCTGCAAATCAAGTTTATGTGAGAAAATGTCTTTTTTGACTGAAAAATAAATTAAAACAGTATGCTATTTAAATGGCAGGACCCTGTGGACTTCTAAAATACAGAAGGATATCTGACTATCCAAGTATATAATTCTAGGTGACAATAAATCATTGAGCAAATTAACAGAATCTTACCATTTGTATTCATTTCCCCCAGCAATAAAAGTGGAGAGATTACGTTTCTGATACGTGGACTACTGGTGAGACAGGATATGGAGTGCTTTATAAGGTACTGATTTCCTTTTAAGGAAGGACAGAAATACACTGGAAGCAATTCTGAGAAACATTAAACTGACACCTTCAATAAACAGACTTTCTGACAAGGGTTGGACTCTTACAGCTTTAATCCACTGGAATTTTTAAAGAGTGAGAGGGCTGTTGAAAAGATCCTGTGAACTCTTGACATAGAAATAGAGAGAAAAAAAATGCAGTCATTGAGGCCATTCAATACGATCGTGACTTTCCCAACATGGGAAACATTCTTCCTCCATCTAACCTGTCTAATCCTGTCAGAATTTTCTATGCATCAATGGAATTAACTCTTATTCTTCTGAACTGCAATGAGTGTAACACTCACCTATTCTGTCTTTCTTCATAAGTCAGTACTGCCATTCCAGAAATCAGACTGGCAAACTTCTGCTGCACCTCAACAACGTCTTTCCTCAAATTAGAATACCAAAACTCCACACAATATTTAAGATATGGCATCACCAGGTCCCAGAAGAGCTGCAGTAAGACCTCCTGCCGCTTGCCATTGGGATGACTCTCTAAAGTTTCTCCTTATTCTTGCTTTGGAAGTGTCACCATGGTCAGAGGCTTTGTCTGTAAACTTAGGGGGGGGGGAAATGGGATTAATTACCTATAATGTTATTGTTCATCTTTTGTGGGCTCTATGGAGGGGGGTGTTGGGGGGGAATGCACAGATACAGCGACAGTTAAATGTTTTCAAAGTGGAAATGGAAATATTTCCTCTTGCAGGAAAATTTAGAACTGGGAATCACCATGTATTAAAAAGAAAAGAAAAAAAAAAATAAAAAAAAAATAAAGGATTGTCCATAGAAAACTCCAGCACAGAAACAGGCCATTCAGCCCACGGCACACTATTTTGTACCTGTTACCATCGACCTGCACTTGAACCATAGCTCTCCACACCCCTCCTATCCACATTTCTATCCTAATTTCTCTAAATTGTTGAAATCGAACCCGCATCCACCACTTCGACTGGCAGCTCCATCACACCCTCACAATACTGAAGTGAAGTTTCACTTCATGGTATCTTTAAACATTTCACCTTTCAACCTTAATCCATGTCCTCTCGTTTTGTCTCACCCAACCTTAGTGGAAAAAGCAGGCATCAATTTACCCCATCTCCCTCTCAATTTTGTGCACTGGATCTCCTTCAAACGTCCCCTCACTCTCTAATGCTGCAGGGAATAAACCCCTGACCGACTCAACCTTTCCCCATGCCTCAGTTCCTGAAGTCCCTGCAACATCCTTGTAAATATTTTCCATCATCTTTCCATCTTGTTGATATCTTTCCTGCAGGTAAGTGGCAAAAAGCTATCTCCCAGGTGAAGATTCTGGATGAAAATGGTAACAACTAGGGGCATCCGACAGCTGTGGCAGGGCCTAAATGCCATAACCTTTTATAATACCAAATCCAGTAAAGTAGCAGACAGCAAAGCTTCGCTCCCAGAGGCACTCAATGTCTGATACACCCGATTTGACAACAGTAACAAAGAAGAGCCACTCCTCCGCACACCCATGTCTCCTAATAATCCCATTCTGTCTGTAACTGAGGATGACGTTAGGAGAGTGAATCCGAGGAAAGCATCTCACCCGGATGGAGTACCTGGCCGAGTGTTAAAGATCTGTGCTAACCAATTTACCAAGGTTTTCACGCATACCTTCAGTATCTCAATGCAGCTGGGTGTGGTACCCACCTGTTTCAAACAGGCGTCAATCATATCTGTGGCCAAATAAGAGTGCAGTAACCTGCCTTAATGACTATCAACCAGTAGCACTTACGCCAGCAGCGATGAGGCATATCAGCTCCTGTCTGAACATTGACATGGATCAATTCCAGTTAACCTATGATAGAAACAGATCTACAGCATATGCCATCTCACTGGCTCCACACAAAGCCCTGGAACACCTGGACAGCAAAGATGCATACATCAGCATGCTCTTTATCGACTATAATTCGGCATTTAACACCATCATCCCCTCAAAACTGAACAGAAAACTCCAAGATCTGGGAGTTAACACTCCTCTGTATAATTGGATCATTGATTTCCTCACCTCCATACCACAATCAGTGAAGATTGGTAAGAACTTCCCGTCCACAATCTTCATCAGTACCAGAGCACCACAGGGCTGTGTTCTTATCCCCCTACTCTACTCACTTTACACCTACAACTTATAGCTTGGTACGACAATAACACCATCTACAAATTTGCCGATGATACCACAGTAGTGGGTTGTATAAAGGAAGGGGTTGAGTCAGCAGACAGGAAGGAGATTGAAAACTTGGCTGAATGATGCACCAACAACAGCCTTGCACTCAATGTCACCAAAACTAAGGAGCTGATTGTTGACTTGAGGAAAGGAAAGCCAGAGGTGGACAATCCAGTGATCATTGGGAGACAAGAGATGGAGAGGGTGAGCAAATTTACGTTCTTGGGAATCACCATCTTGGAGGATTTTTCATGGACCCAACACACTAATGGCATCGTGAGGAAAGCACATCAGCGCCTCTACTTCCTCAGGAGTTTGTGGAGGCTTGGTATAACACCAGAAACCATGGTAAATTGCTGCAGAGGTGTGGTGGAAAGTGTGCTAACCGGCTGCATCACAGTCTGGTATGGGAACACCAATACCCATGAGCATAAAGCCCTCCAAAAGGTAGTGGTCACAGCCCAAGTCATCACAGGTAAAACCCTCCTTACTATTGAGTACATCGACAGGGAACGCTTACATCGGTGAGCAGCAGCAATCATCAAAGACCCTCACCATCTAGCACATGCTCTGTTCTTGCTGCTGTCATCAGGAAAGAGGTCTAGGTGCCACAGACTTACACCACCAGGTTCAAGAACAGCTGCTGCTATCCTTCCACCATCAGACTCCTCAATGACAAACTCAGTGTCTCCTTTAAGGACTCTTACTTCTGTACTTCATTGTTTTTCTTTTATTCTCTGTTTACATTTGTTATCGGTTTACAGTTCTTTTGTTTACATGTTTATGCTATGTACAGTGTTTTTTTTTGCACTACCAATTAGTGGTAATTCTGCTGTGCCCCTATAGGAAAAATGAATCTCAGGGATGTAAGTGATGTCACATATGTACTCTGACAATAAATCTAAATCTGAAATTTCAAACTGAATACACTCCAAATTTGGCCTCACCCATATCTTCAATAGAACATCCCAACACCTATTTGATTTATGAAGGCCAGTGTTCCAAAACCTCTCCTTACGACCCTGCTCCATCTGTAACAGCAAGTTCAAGGAAATATCTGCAGTCCCAGATTCAACTGTTCTACCGCACTCCCTACCATTTGCTGTGAAAGTCCTCCCAAAGTGCAGCACCTTGCATTTGTTTGCACCAAATTCCATGAAATTTTCCCTGACTCACACTACCACCCCTCCCTCTCTAACACATCTATAAATCAATACAATCCCAGAACATTGAGCTGCCAGTCCTGCCCCTCCTGCAGCCAAATCTCTCCAACATCCATAAAATCATTATTCCATGCTGAGCCATACTCTAAGCTCATCCACCATTCCTACACTGCTCATTGCATTAAAATAGATGCAACTCAGCACATTATTTCCCCCATGTTCAACCTCCCTATTTCTGTCTTTGCATGCTTAACAACATTTTTTTCCAGAAGCACTCCACAATCTGCTTTGGCACTCTGGTTACCATTCCCCTGCAACTTGAGCTTAAACCCCCGGAGCACTTCAGAAAGATGAGAATTTCCACCCCAGAGGTTGGTGATTGTTTGGAAGTTCCTTTTTCAGAAGGCGATGCAAGAAGAATCTTTGAATAATTTGAGACAAATTCTTCATAAACCAGGAGGGGAAGGGATATTGTGAATCAGCATGAACTGACTGAGGTTATCATCAGCTGTAGTCTAACTGAATGAAGAGCAAGCTTAACGCAGGCAACTCCCATTCCTAATTTGTCGATTCATAAAGGACACAAAACTGCCACTCTGAAAATAAATCAGTGCAAGATTTTGTCTTTTTTTTTTCATAAGGCAGCATCTAACAAATCAATAAACACCTTTGTGAATTAATACCATATGTAACTTCAAATATGACAATTAAAAGTTTAAATGCTTTCGTGAGTTTTCCACTTCTCATTTGAATCAGATGCATAAAATTAAACTTAAAATACATATATCATCATACTGAAAAAAAGATTCAGTGCCATTGTACTAACCAAGCATATCACTAATGTCAAAACTTTAACCATAACTCTAATCACCCAGTACCAACCCCATTCCCCTTCTGCTGTCCAATTCTCACCCTCCCACACACGATGCTCCTCCATTCTTCCCCTCCCGACACATTTTCATTCCCTCCAATCCTCTCACCCACCCTGCTCATTTCCAATCCCTTGTCCATTTTCCCTTGTCCTTTCCATTTCCTTCCTTCCTGCTCCCCTTCCTTTCCTCCCCCTCCCATCACACACTCTCCAGGAGTCCCCCATTTTGTATGCACACACTTACTGGCCACCCCTTGTACTTTCCTACTCCAATGGCCCGTCGTCCTTCCCCATCCTGACTGCATGTCCTAGCCTGCTACCCCTTCTGGCCCACTGCCTTCCACCAGCTTATCTTCTCTCATCATTGGTGATGACAAATGGTTAATGCACAGCCAATGGGCTGAAGGATCCCCTTCAATCGCTGTCATTTGACAATTTCTCCTTCCCTTTCCCACTCACATTTCTTGTCCCTTCATTCTCACCTCATACTACATATCCACCATCTCACCACCCACCCATGCTGTGCACCACACTGATGTGCCACATCACCTGCTGATGACCAAATGCAAACATTCTGACCCAATATCCACATGCTCCAAACTGACCCTTCACTCATCTCCAACTTCACCATTCTCACCTAACCTAATTCTCCCATGCTCTCCTGCTGACTAACCCAACTCTCCCCGATTCCCCCATATTCTAAATCCCTAATTTCCATCCCCCACTCTCATTCCCCAATTCCCCCCGCACTCTCATTCCGATTCCCCACGCACTCTCATTCCCCGATTCCCCTCTGCATTCTCACCCCTCACCCCCATCCCACTGTCGCTCCGACTCCCCTTCACCCATCATTCTGATTCCCCCACATTCCATACCCAGTTTCCCCTACCTTTATTCCCTGTTGCCCCACACCCATCCCTTCCATTCCTCTACACCCCCTCCCCTGCCATTCCCCCTCCCCCTCCCCTGACATTCCCCTCCCCCCTCCCCTGACATTCCCCTCCCCCACCATTCCCCCTCAACCGCCTCTCCTAACATTCCCTTCCACCCCCACCATCCCCCCCTGCCATTCCCCCACCATCCCCCCCTGCCATCCCCCACCCTCTCCCCTGCCATCCCCCACCCTCTCCCCTGCCATCCCCCACCCTCTCCCCTGCCATCCCCCACCCTCTCCCCTGCCATCCCCCACCCTCTCCCCTGCCATCCCCCACCCTCTCCCCTGCCATCCCCCACCCTCTCCCCTGCCATCCCCCACCCTCTCCCCTGCCATCCCCCACCCTCTCCCCTGCCATCCCCCACCCTCTCCCCTGCCATCCCCCACCCTCTCCCCTGCCATCCCCCACCCTCTCCCCTGCCATCCCCCACCCTCTCCCCTGCCATCCCCCACCCTCTCCCCTGCCATCCCCCACCCTCTCCCCTGCCATCCCCCACCCTCTCCCCTGCCATCCCCCACCCTCTCCCCTGCCATCCCCCACCCTCTCCCCTGCCATCCCCCACCCTCTCCCCTGCCATCCCCCACCCTCTCCCCTGCCATCCCCCACCCTCTCCCCTGCCATCCCCCACCCTCTCCCCTGCCATCCCCCACCCTCTCCCCTGCCATTCCCCACCCCTCGTCCCCCCACCCCTCCCCTCGTCCCCCCACCCCTCCCCTCGTCCCCCCACCCCTCCCCTCGTCCCCCCACCCCTCCCCTCGTCCCCCCACACCTCCCCACCACCTTCTCCGAGACGGGACACCTGTGGAGCGGACTGCCGGCGATGCCCACGGGCTCCCCGAGGGCAGGAAGGGCCCGGCTCCCAGGCCCCATGTTGCTGCCCTTCTGTCGGCGGACACTCCGGGGAAAAAACGCCAAGTTGCTTCAGGAGCCGCCCTTACCGCGAAGCGAACGACACCTCGGCGAGAGGCGCCTCAACCCCGCCCGGCAGCCGAGGCCGGTCACCCGCCACCGCGGCCCTGAACCAAACGGCGCCTGGCTCCACAACATCCGCCAGCGCGGCTCCCCGGAGTCGTTGCGCATGCGTGGCGCGCATGCGTATTGACCGCTTCACGCTGCCTGTCCTTTGCTCGCTCGCCTGTCTCGGATGTAGTGAGGCCCAGTCGATGAAACAGTGTGGTTGACTGAGTAAAGGGCCCTTCATCAAGGTCGAAATCAAAGACAGGACAGAATTATTGAATGCACACTGAAATTCTCTCGCATCCCCTTTTGCTTTACACAACTTTACTATGGTTAAAAGATTCTGATCACCTTCCCTGTCTGTGCCTGGTGGAATTTGATGCATTGCTCTGAGCTGTTCCAGAGGAAATAAACCCAGCCCAAATTTTCCAAACTCCTCCAATACATAATGCGTGCAACACAGTCACATCCTTCCTGCAACGTGGTGACCACAACTGCGCTTGATGAGGGGCTCAAGCCCGAAACGTTGATGATCCTTGCTCAATAAAGTACCCTGTCTCACCTGCTGAGTTTCTGGAGCGTGGTGTTTTTACTTCATTCACAGTGTCTGCAGTCTTTCGTGCTTTACTTCCATAGTACTTCAAATGGCGTTTAGCTTTGTTTTGTAAAGTTGCCAAAGAGCCTCCCAACTTTTATTTCCTATGCCCCACCCTATAATGGGAAGCACGCCAAGTCCCTCTTCACCAACCCAGTCACCACCCAGGTTCAGGGAACCATGGACTTGAATCCAAAGGTCCCTCTATTTGTCAACCATCCTTTTTTTTAAAAAAAAACATACATCTTCTGTCCCTATATGACCTTTCACTTGTTGAGGTTAGATCTCACCTGCTAATGTACCTCTCAACTTTCCATCTGACCAATATTTTGCTGCAGCCCATGGTCTTTTGTTCCCAGAGAGGAAGTTTCTTGACTGTGAGTTTATCACATTTCCTATCTGAATATGTCCAGTTAATAGGGGTTCAGCACCACATGATGTTTCTATATCAAGCTGTGTGTGTACAGATGTATTTCTGGACTCCTTTGAAAACAAAAGAGATAACTTTAAGAAAACAAGAACTTGAAACAAGAGGCAACATTTTTCTTCATCTGAATACATATAATTAAGCAGCATGTATTTAATTTGTGACATCTTGTCAGAAAATAACAAGACTGAGATAGAATTAAGGTGATTTTTAACATAAGACAGTTTATTCAGGCAAGGGTTGCTAGTATGTCCTATCAATTGTTGGAATCTGTACAGTGCTAAATCCCAAGGTTTACAGAAACTGTGACTAATGCTTTGCTGTTGTGTTTTCAGATTATTTCTAGGTCTTAAATGGAATCACCCCCTTGACAATCCCACAAGCATAGTTTTGCTTGAAAGATGAAACACATGATAGATTTGTCTTCCTTTAACTGATTCGTTTTGAGCTCACGTGTGAGTTTGAAACAAATTCATCAATTAAAAGATAACCTCATGGCAGGGGCATAGCCAGGTTCTAATATTAGGGGGAGCGAGCACATAAAAAAGGTGCCATGGCTACTGTTCCCTCAAAGTTGTGCACGCGACACACATTCTGCAACCAGCACAAAAACAGGAAGTTAACGTGCACTCAAAAGGTCACCGTAAATATTCGTGTATAATGCGAAAAATTTTGTACCGAAATTTGAGCTCAAAGTAGGGGGGGGGGGGGTCACATTATACACGAGGTTATTATTTTAACAATTTTTTTCTGCCAGGTTTAACGATAAGTAAGATTATCAGCAGCTGCCTACATTGACACCAGCGCGACTCGGACGGGCGAAGGGGGGGAGAGACAGCAGCACGACTTCGGCGGGCGAGGGGGAGAGAGATGCCAGCGTGACCCAGGTGAGCGAGGGGGAGAGATGGCAGTGCGACTCGGGCGGGGAGAGACACCAGCGCGAATCGGGCGGCCGGGGGTGGGAGAGAAACGCCAGTACAAATCAGGTGGGTGAGGGGAGGGGGGTTGTATTATACACGGGGGTAAAATTTTTCCCCTCAAAAATGGGGTGGGGGGGGTCCGCATTATGCACAAATATTTATGGTAGTTACCTAAAATAATGTAGTTTAAAGTACAGGCATAGATTAAAATCTTAACTAAATACTTTACTTGGTCGAATGCGATCATACTTGTATTATATTAAAACATGTCAGTACAGTTTTATTAGTCATGAGAGATAGGCTGTGCCAAAGTGATCTTGACACAGATTCACGTTTATGTTTGCACAAGTATTCAATGTGCACATAGTTTTGTCACAGGAAAAAAAAATTGCACAAGTAGTTTTCTTTAAAAGATGGTGAGTTTCTCCAGCTCTTTTGTGTACTGCACTATAGACCCCAGCAGATGTGTGTTTTCTTGTTTCCTTGGAGTTTGCGATGGCTCCTTTGCGAACAGGTTAGATGAGTGGCCGAGGGGTAGGAGAAATGAAGCATGTGACCAACTATGCCCATGGACTGAACTGGAGAAAATAAAGCATTTACTGGAAACTACCTCACACAATCAATCAACGCTAACAGCATCGCGATACAGTTCAGTACGTGCGGCTTCAAAGTAATTACAGGTTACTGCAAATTTCAAGACCATCGGGTCTCAGTCCTCTGTCAGGATCGGTCAATGAGCAATGGTTCTTGTACTAATGCAAGGGAAGAAGTTTTTAATAAATTGTTTCTTTCCAGAGAGTGTGGGATCATGAGCCACTTTTAATGGCAAAAATTATACCTGCATGCACCATTTTTCAAGTTTTTTTTTCTGCTGCTGACTTGCACCAAATAAAATACAAGGGAATTGACTTCTTCCCTTGCCAAAGCAATGTATCTATCAGTCGAGATCTGTGGGTCTCACCAATGACCCAGTTCTAATCAGCATTATAACCATATAACTGTTTACGGCATGGAAACAGGCCATGTCGGCCCTTCAAGTCCACGCCGGTTCACTTGAACAATGCAACAGATTCACTTCTTCCTGTAAAGTGGAAAATCTTAATGAAGTTAATTCTCAGAAATTGTTAGTTCCAGCAGGATTCGGAGTCTGCAATCGAACCTTTAACCTGAATTTTTCTGGGAACGTAAAATGTCATCTAGATACACAAGACTGCTGGTGTATAGAACAGAACCACAAAAAACACCAATTCAAGCCCCAACTCCTCGCTTTGTCTCAAAATGGTGTTTCATCATCTGCTTTGGAGTATTAACGGGATGATGCCACAACACACCTCCTTGTGGAAAGGGAAACGAAGGACAAGTTCTTGGCTATTTTTTTTACCATGGACCACATGGTAAATCAGCAGAGCCTGAATTCCTTAAAATGAATAAAAAATTACCTATCAGGATTCAACGTCGGGACTCAGCTCCTGAGCAGATTTCTGTACACCATCACAATAACTTCTCATTGGTGGTTCACACATTAAGAAATTTAACATAAACCACTGTCAACATCTTTGAATTGCACTTGTTTGAATACCATGCACTCCAGTGATCATTAGTTCTTATCCTGGTGATGTGAAGGCATCTCACTCCAACAAATGATGAGGCTGAAGCCCTAAACATTAGTTATGTATCTTTATCTTTACTACATAAAGTACACAGTTCGACCTGCTGAGTTTCTCCTGCGTTTTGTCTTTACATCAATCACAGAACCTGCAGACTTTCGTGTTTTACTCCTCACAGACACTGTATTGCTAAATCAGTGCGAATGGCTGAGCTGGGAGGGTAGGTTTACAGTTTTGTGCTTCTATCTTTGCCAAATGAGGCGCTCGTCATGACGAGACTGTGCTCAAAGTATTTTGTCAGTAGATAGACTCAGTTGGAATCGGCCTTCCCTGCTCCTTGGGTGCTGATCACATCTTGCCAGAGGATTGCATCCCTTTCCATCCTCATGTTGAAGTCATCTGGGAGGTCAGTTTCTCTCGTTTTGACTCTGATGTGGTGGTTCACCACCAGGCGGGCGAACCGGCCCCGCTTGTAAGCCACGCGGCGGGGTAGCTGGCCAAAATAGCGCCGTCAGGAGGCGTTCCCTTCCTCCCAGCACGGGGCTCAGAAGCCCGCACTTGGGGACCATGTGACGCCCGGGTGACATCAACGCCATCCAGTGCGGTTCTCAGCCAGGTCCGGGCTGGGAAAGGATTCCAGCAGCCTGCAATAAACTAGTCTGCTCACTGAGCTCAGCCCGTCTGGTTGTGTGTGTTATTGCAGGAGCAGAGGAGCTGCCGCTACACTAAAATAGTTTTTTTTTTCCAGATTGGGATAGAAGCTTTCTTTGGCTACGTTCTGCAGCTTAGCGATTGTTGATGGCCGAGGCATGTTCATTCAATGTTGGAGTGAGCTACAGGGTCATGAAACATAATCCAACCTCACAGCAGGAAAGTGCTGAGCTTCTGAACAGGCTTCTTCTGTTTTGTAGTTAAAACACAATACTGGAGAAACTCAGCAGGTCATGCAGTGTCCTTTTTATAGCAAAGGTAAAAATACATAACCGGCATTTCGAGCTTGATCCCTTCATCAAGGTATGGAAAAATGTTGGCAGACGTCCAAACAAAAGAGTGGGGGCGGGATGGTCACAAAGACAAGAGGTGATAGGTGGAGAAGGGAGGGAGTGGACAGCAGTGATCAAGGGGAGGAGGGATGGTTAGGGTAAGGGAGGGAGGAGACTGGAAAGGGGAAGGGAAGGGGAAGGGGGAAGAGGAGAGCCGGTTAGCAGAAACCAGAAAAGTCAATGTTCGTGCTATCTGGCTAGAGAGTGCCCAGATGGAAAATCAGGTGTTGTTCTTCCAGTTTGTGGATGGTCTTGTTGGGACAGTACATAAGGCCACGTGAGTGTGGGAGTGTGACACAGAACTGAAGTGGTTGGTTACTGGGAGGTCCCTGTCACTGGTGTGGATGGACCGACATTTTGAGCTTGATCCCTTCATCAAGGTATGGAAAAATGTTGGCAGACATCCAAACAAAATATATCCTGCGGATACACAAGTGAAGTGTGGCTTCACTTGGAAGGTTTGTTTGGGGCTCTGGACCATGGTGAGGGGGAAGGTTTGGGTGCAAGTGTTGCACGTCCTGCAGCCACAGGGGAAGGTGCCAGGAGGGGCGATTGTGGGGATCGATGAATGACAAGGGAGTCACGGAGGGAGCAGGCCCTACGGAAGGCTGAGGGGGGAGGGGAAGGGAAGATGTGTCTAGTAGTGGGATCCTGTTGTAAGTGCTTGTAGTGTTAGCTACATTGTTCTTTGAGCTGGCTATCTCCTACCTGTCCTATATCACTGGGGGCAGTAATTGGTTTAGTTAAAAATGAAACAGTTCACAGCATGGCATGGTTACCGCAATGCTATTACTGTGCCAGTGACCCAGGTTAAAATGAGGATCTGTCTGTAAAGAGTTGTACATTCTCCCTGTGTCTGCATGGGTTTCCTCCAGGTGCTCCGGTTTCCTCCAAAACCTATTGGGGTTGGAGGTTAATTTAGTATAATTGAGCTCATGGGCTGGAAGGGCATGTTATCGTGCTGCATGTCTAAATAACATGACCCTGAAACAAGTGGACCATTCCCCATACCTCAGGAGTCACCTCATCAGAATGGCCTTTAAGGCATCTGGGCTGCCTCTGGCCAACTGAGGGAAAGTATGTTTGAAGATCATCTATGATCCTTGTTCTCTTATGTGCCTCTGAGAGCTGAAACAGGTACCTCAAGACACTGAAGAGGCACAGCTGTATCTGCAAAATCCTCCATATCCACAGAAATTAGAAAACAAACCATATTCAGCATCCTTTCTCAGACCAGCATTCCCAACAATTGAGGCCCTAATTACATTCATTTGACTTTATAGGACAGACCATTTCACTTGCACACTGACATTGGACTCTCAAAACAGGCGTCCTATTCTGAGCTCTGTCATGGACAGAGAAAAGTTTCAAAGATGTCCTCAAAGCTTCCTGGAAGAAAGAATAGAAAATTCTTCATGAATCCCTGGAAATACCTGGTTTATAATGTCTAAATGTCGGGAAGCTTTCTTGGTGCCATCAAGAACTTTGAATCCATCCTCAGTGGAAGTCCAGAATAAATGGCAAAAGGAATGGAAGCTGCCCAACTGGCCACTCTGACAGGTATCTCCATCCAATATGTGTTGTGTCTTTTGGTCCCATATGGACTCCATCAGTCATCGTGGAACCCACAGAAAGGGACTGAAGTCTGGTCAACCCAAAAGACCATCAAAGATGAAAAGGAAGATAACATGCTCAGTTACTGAATTGTATTAAATTTGAAATATGTTGTGCCTTACCTGCCCCCTTCTGTTATCCCAATCCAATTTACCGCCAATATGTTATTTCTTAAGAGTAAAACACAAAAGTCTGCAGGCGCAATGCTGGAGAAACTCAGCCGGTCAAACAGTGTACTTTATATCCCAGTGATAAAGATACATAACCAACATTTTGGGCTTGCATCCCAGTTCCAATACCTGGTACCCCTTCAGAAGTCTCGAGCCAGTCTCCAGCAGTCTGCAGCCTGAGGTCCTTTGACTACAAGTCACCAGCAGCCCACGGCCTATGTGTCCTTCAGCCACAGAGACCCTCACTGATCCACCACCATAGTCACCATCCCATGGGTCATCTCCTCTGCTTCTCCTTCTCAAACAGCAGGGAGACTCCTTGCTTTCTGGTGGCCTGTTTCCTCTGCTTTCCTGGAGCTTGCAACCCCTCAAGGCCACTGCCGAACACAGGGGCCACCATCTTGTGCCCAGACCCTGCCGTCACAGGATTTTAAAATTAAACACCTTTAGCATGCCATTAAAGTATATACGGAGACATCAATAGTTGGACTGGGCGGTAGAACCCTGTGGAGGAGTCCTGTGTCTCCACTCCCCGCTCTTTGCATGTCCATATCAGCGGCAATGCAGATCCGACAGTGACACCGTTTTCTCACAGGCAACATTGTCTGTCTCTCACTCCCATTGAGAAGTCAGTGGTGAACAAGCTTCTTGAACAGGTGAAGAGTCAGCCTTGAGCAGGACACCAGCAGAAATGTACTTATTCCTCTGCAAAACTTTTTTTTTCTGCCATTCTTTATTTTGTTAACAGGGTGCTGTGCACATGCACAAAATCATATGGAAAGGACTCAGCTTAAAGGATTAAAGCTTAATTTCTGACAAATTGGCAGTCTTAACTCCATTTAAAGTAGGTATGTGTGTCCATTAATATTTTCCCCCCATCCATCATAATTTATCGTTATTTCAATGTCATATTTATTATGGTAACAAATCACATTTACAATCAATTAATTCCTCTTGATAACTTCAAGCTGTTTGTATACAAGTATTTTTTAAATGAAATAAAAGCTCTGAATTCAATGGTACTTGTCGATAAAATTAAATTAAAAAGAAATGTCAAAGTAGAAATAATGGTTTCAGTACCTCTTGCCACAGCTTGAATAAAAAATACAAGCAAGAATTAATAAAAACTCATATAATTATTCCATATCCTTTTAAAGCCAACAAGAACCACTGGTATTCTATCAGTCAATTGAATATATGGGCCTCTGTCGTGCATTTCTGCATTTCAAGTGTTGATTTGGCTTCACCGGGTAGTTTCAACTATATAAGGCATCTTATCTGTTTATGTGGATTTCCTTGGACTAATAGGCCAAAATCCATTATAGAACCAGCTCTTTGGCAGCAATCCAGTCAGCATTTTATTGCCTTGTATGGACAAATGTCTGGAATGAGAGGGGAGGGAACCAAAACAGCTATCACTAGACATTGGACGCTCTGAGCACATGACCTGCACATCAGCTCAAGAAGACAAAGTACTTACTGACATAGCTCTGTTAACTCTGATCTTAAAGAAAATTCCATATATCACATCTTTCTTTGACCACAGGTAAGAAGTATTTGAACATATATTGATTACACAGTGAGCACATGTAATTATGAATGAGAGAGAATGTGTATTTTTATAGTTTTTACTTGTCAGTTTACCAAAATGCATTTTTAGTTCAAGCTTTGCCAAAGTTAACTTTAAGAGGACAAATTGCAGCTTTACAGCAGCAAGCATGGATTAATTCAAACTTTATGGGTAATTGAAATAGTTTTTCCACAAAATCTAAACAAGCAAAAGACTGAGCAGTGTGAGGAACTTGACTATTTTCCTAGTTAGCCAGTGAAAATCATACATTAATTCAATCATTTGACGATTAAACTCCACTTTTCAGCATGTAAACAACTGATATTGAAGATTTTCCCTGCTTATGACGAATCCTAAACACAGATGGAAGCTTTAATGGAGAAATTGTTAACTTATTCCACGAGGACCATTTTTGAACATGCTGAAAATTATTGCCAGAGGGCATCATTCTTTTTTAAAAATTTCTTTTTCCCATATGAAAGCTGGTAGTATTTTTTTTTCGATAATGAGGAGCAAAATACATAGGTTTTATTTGATTTTAACTTTTTGTCAACTATTACGGTGTAAATAGCACAAACTTCAGTGTGCAATCCAATGAGCATGCCCTGTGTAATCAAAAATAATTCTTCTGGGTCAGAAAGTCAGTAGATTTAACAATTATTACAGCGGAGTTATCTGGAAGCACCGGTTTCTATATAAATCAGGGATCGTTGCTTGCATTCCTGAGCTTCCAATTATCATAAAATGCAATGGTTAACTTGTTGAGTTCCTTGTGAATTTTGGATAAATTTGCCCCTGGACTGTTTATGGGTTGGGACGATGAAGACTGTAAGATGACGAAAATGTGGAAAAACATTCTGACTGAAAAACAACTTTTTCCTATCTCAACAATCTTTGAAGATAAGAGTAATCACTGAACAAAATGGAGCAGGAAAGATTTGGTTTTGAAAATCTGAACAAAAATATTTAAATTTGCATTTGAATCTCAGAGATGTCCAGACAAAAAGATAATTTTAGGGGAATAGCCAAAAGTTTGGTCAAGGTCTAGCAGTACTGGGTGCCATTAAAAAGTAGATACGATACCAAAAAAGAGGCCTTAACACAACTACGGATCTCCGGGGAAGAGGAGGGGTGATTACATAAATGTTCTCATCTTCTCTGGCAGTCTGTTCGAGTATAACTTGCTTCTGAGATAATCAATGGGTCCTATGTGGGGAAGGTGGTGCTTGACTAACAGTTGGGTTGCATGTGATGTTCTACGATTCTTCTGCTTTGTGCTTCTGTTCCAAAGACGTGAGATATACTGTGCCTTCCTGAATGTTACTTCTTCTGCACGTGATCAGAATTCCAGAAACAGTTGAGTCACCTGGTAAAGATTGGTGGAGCAATTTATTGGTGGTATTTGAAAAAAGAGGGTGATAATCTTTTTTTTAAATAAAACAGTAGATGACGGACATTTAGAGAAAAAAAATGGAACAAAAAGCATAAAAATGTCACTCAGCAGATAAGGCAGCATCTGTGGAGAAACAACCAAAATTAATGTTTCAGGTCAAACACCCTTCATTAAAACCGTGAAAGAGACCAAAGTTAGTTTTAAATGGCTAACAAAATAAAAGTTATGAAGGATGGATAGATCAAAGGAAATATCTGTGAGTGGGTGAGGCAAGGATCACAGTTGGGATAAGATGCATAGAGGGTCCTATTGAAACAGACGGGTGAGGGTTGATAATTCCACTCTGACCAAACTGTTTCCATTGTAACAAGCACAGTGAATGAGGAATAGCATCTAATCTTCTGTTTAGACATGTTGCAGCTTTCTGAACTCAGTATCAAACTCTTCAAGTTAAGCTAACTCCCATTCTTTGTCTGTCTCAGAATGAACCATTTCTGCGACAAGTCATCCAGTCATCATTTTGGTTTGGTTTCTCTTTATAACATGGAACATAGAACATTACAGTACAATCCAGGCCCTTCACCCCATGATGTTGTTGCGACCAACAGAAGCCTACTCAAGAAACTAAGCCTTCCGTATTTCACACCGATAACCCTCTATTTTTCTTGCATCTATAGTACCTGTCTAAGGTTCTTTTAAAGGTCCCTATTGTGCCAGCCTCCACCACCAGCCCGGCAATACGTTCCAAGCGCCATCTGCTATCTGTGTGTGAAAAAACAACATCCTAATATCTCCCCTAATCTTTCCTCCCCTTATATAGATATTCATTGGTGTTTGTCACTGTCATCTCTTAAAAATGGTGCGGGCTGCCACCCTATCTATGCCTCTCATAATCTTGTTTCTTCTTTGGCTTGGCTTCGCGGACGAAGATTTATGGAGGGGTAATGTCCACGTCAGCTGCAGGCTCGTTTGTGGCTGACAAGTCCGATGCAGGACAGGCAGACACAGTTGCAGTGGTTGCAGGGGAAAATTGGTGGGTTGGGGTTGGGTGTTGGGTTTTTCCTCCTTTGTCTTTTGTCAGTGAGGTGTGCTCTGCAAGATGCACGGTTGGAGGTGAGATCAGCCCACTGGCGGTGGTCAATGTGGCAGGCACCAAGAGATTTCTTTAGGCAGTCCTTATACCTCTTCTTTGGTGCACCTCTGTCATGGTGGCCAGTGGAGAGCTCGCCATGTAACACGATCTTGGGAAGGCGATGGTCCTTCATTCTGGAGACGTGACCTACCCAGCGCAGTTGGATCTTCAGCAGCGTGGATTCGATGCTGTCGGCCTCTGCCATCTCGAGTACTTCAATGTTAGGGATGAAGTCGCTCCAATGAATGTTGAGGATGGAGCGGAGACAACGCTAGTGGAAGCGTTCTAGGAGCCGTAGGTGATGCCGGTAGAGGACCCATGGTTCGGAGCCGAACAGGAGTGTGGGTATGACAACGGCTCAGTATACGCTAATCTTTGTGAGGTTTTTCAGTTGGTTGTTTTTCCAGACTCTTCCTCAACATGGTTATCCAACTGCACGAAAACCAACAAGGTCGGGTCAGATACAGCAATGAGCTCTCTGAACCCTTCTCCATTAACAATGGCGTGAAGCAAGGCTGCGTTCTCGCACCAACCCTCTTTTCAATCTTCTTCAGCATGATGCTGAAACAAGCCCTGAAAAACCTCAACAATGAAGACGCTGTTTACATCCGGTACCGCACGGATGGCAGTCTCTTCAATCTGAGGCGCCTGCAAGCTCACACCAAGACACAAGAACAACTTGTCCATGAACTACTCTTTGCAGACGATGCCGCTTTATTTGCCCATTCAGAGCCAGCTCTCCGGCGCATGACGTCCTGTTTTGCGGAATCTGCCACAATGTTTGGCCTGGAAGTCAACCTGAAGAAAACTGAGGTCCTCCATCAGCCAGCTCCCCACCATGACTACCAGCCCCCCCCACATCTCCATTGGGCACACAAAACTCAAAACGGTCAACCAGTTTACCTATTTCGGCTGCTCCATTTCATCGGATACAAGGATCGACAACGAGATAGACAACAGACTCGCCAAGGCAAATAGCGCCTTTGGAAGACTACACAAAAGAGTCTGGAAAAACAACCAACTGAAAAACCTCACATAATCTTGTAGACCTCTATTAAATCACCTCTCGTCCTTCTTTGCTCCAAAGAGAAAATAACTAGCTCTATTAACTTAGCCTCATAGGATACATTCTCCAATCCAGGCAACATCCTGGTAAATCTCCTCTGCACCCTTTCCATAGCTTCCACATCCTTCCTGAAATGAGGCAATCAGAATTGAACACAATATTCCAAGTGTGGTCTACCCAGAGTTTTATAGAGCTGCAACATTATCTGAAGGCTCTTGAACTCAATCCCCCCAACGAATGAAGGCCAGCACACCATAAGCCTTCTTAACTGCCTTATCACCCTGGCAGCAAGCTTGAGACAGCTATGGATTTAGTCTCTAAGATCCTTATGTTCTTCTACACTATTAAGAATCCTGTACTCCACCTCTAGTTTGACCTTGAAAAATGCATCACTTCACACTTATCAGGATTGAACCCCATCTGCCACTTTTCTGCCCAACACTGCATCCTGTCTATGTCCTGTGGCAATCTACGTCAACCTTCTACATCCACAACACCTCCAACCTTTGTGTCATCTGCAAACTTACTGATCCATCCTTCCACTTTCTTTTTCTCCATTTGCATACCTGAATCGGCTGGGCATTTGCCATAGCCTGACAGCCTGAATATGCCTGAGATTATCTGATTTCAGAAGCTAAGCAGGCTCAGGCCTGGTCAATACCTGGAGGGGAGATTGCCTTGGAACACCAGGTGCTGCAGATTTCTGTGGAGGGCGCTGGACAAAGTGGAAACTCTCTGTCTGCCTTTCGTTAGGCAAAATTAAAGAATTTCATGAGTGTTATATTCTAAATGTAGTATTACATGACAATAATGGAACCTTTACCTTTTATTACACTTCTTTGTTGTTTTCTTTTCTCTCTCGAATGGCCATTAATCCATTTGACTGAAGATCCAATAGTCACAGCAATATTATCATAGCTACTTCCTTTGACCTATTCCATCTCATCCCCACCTTCATTTCAACTTAATTCAAACATGTTTGCTCTCATTTCTAATTCTGACTGAAGAATTTGAAACATGAAATATTCTTTTTTTCCACAAATGCCAGCTGACCTGCTGAGTGCCTCCAGCATTTTCTTTAATATTACATGAATATGTCCCCCTACCCCCAACCCCCACCCCCCTCCACTGATGGGATTGACTGGGATTATTGTATAACGAGGGTTCAGAAAATCAGGGAGGACCCCTACTCTCCTGCGCGCAGCATATTCCAGCGACTCCCGTCGGGAAAAAGATACAGAAGTATCAGGCTGAGGAACAGCTTCTTCCCACAGGCAGTGAGAATGTTGAATGACTGCTAAAACAACTTTCTGTAACACGACTATTTATTAAGAATATTTATTTTAATATTTGTACATAGGTACTGTGTAAATGAATCGTTTGTCTCCATGTGTGTTATATCTGGACGCGTGTTCCACACCATGGATCAGAGAACACTGTTTTGTCAGGTTGTATTGGCACAAACGGATGACAAATGAACTTGAACAATACAAATTAACTATCACATGTGTTTACATCTAGCAAGGTGAAGTGAGTTTAATGTAAAGTAGGGTGCAATCAGAAGCATTTAGAATTAATTGATATTTCTGAAGAGCTGGAGGTAAGATGAAGCCAGACGAAAGAGTAAAGGTGACAAAGGCACGAATCAGATTTTATTGTCATGAACAAGTCACAAAATTCATTGTTTAGGACTGGAGGTGAATGATGTGAATGTCAAAGTTCGTGGTTGTGACAATAAAAGAATCAGAAACCTTTCACATTGACTAACAGTCCATACACATGCAAACAATCACTTTCATCCTGAGAAAGTGGCTGACAACGGATGTACTGCCAGTCAAGGTGCTATTTTTATATTTCTCTTCACTTCTCTTTCAGCATGTCTGAAGGCACCTTGAAGTCAATGAATTACTTTCGTAAATGTAATAATTCCCTTAGATGCCTTCTCCATCTCTTCAAATCTAGGCACCATTTTAGGCCCTGAAGTTTCTACTATAGCACACTGTATATTTGCCACTCATCAGAGACACCATTTGAAGACAATGTGTTCGGTTCCACATGGTCGCAATAACAGTCAGTTCTCCCTCTTCACCGTCTCTCTCAGTGCTTTCTACTGCATCTGCTTCATTAGCCCCTTTTAAACTACAGAACCTGGATAGCCCTCCTGGGACCCAGGTGCGATTACTGGGCCAAAGGTGCTGGAATCACCTTTCAAAATGCAGGGGGATGGACCCATTAAATCGCCAACCCGGTGATTTAAGGGGGAATCCCAGCCCCGCAATGACGCATCACGCACTCACTGGAGGTACTACCAGATGTTCAGAAGCTGGCTGCCCAGTGACGCACGCACGCAAGTGCTGGCGTCACCAGAATAAGCGGGTCGGCCTTTTTCCTGTTCAAATCACCTGCGGATGAGACCTAGGTAAGTTTAACTGGGTTTCCTGAGTATCTCTGAGGTAGATCAGGGTCCCGGTTGGATTCCAAAGGGGTTGACGGGGTCGGACCCTTTCTAACTGCTGCGTAACTGGGGCACTAACTGAGCAAATTTCCTGGTTAACCCCATTTTACTCAACAGTTTGAAAGGGCCTATTATCTCACTCATTGAACTTCTGATATTGGGATAATTTCTCGTTGAATATTCAGTGACTAAAGATTAGATCACTGCTGCAATATTCGTCCATGTCTGTTAAATATTGCCTAATATTCACTGAACTACAGTGAAACCAAATTTACAAATGCCTTCAATTTAAAATCTTTACTTTTTGTGTTCACTCCCTTCAAAACCTCAACCTATCTCTGCTGTCTTTGCCAATGACAGTTAAAAATTAAAATTATTGTTATCATTCAATGTCATTTCAAATTTCTTTATTAATTTAACATTGTTGTGATAATTATACTTGTGTGGTGCGCTGCAGAGTGAACAAAACAAGCACAAACTACAAAGGCTGTACTACAGGCTTTAATTAGCTTAAAACTTGCACACAAGGTTCTGTATCCCTTCCGGCTCCATGTGCTCTGCTCCTACCCAAGGGCCGGTGTGAGCCTTTATATGGGACTGGTGATTGGCTAGGAGTAGGTGGAGCCAGTCTCCCAGGTTACCTCCCTGCAGGTACAATGGGTTGCCCCCTGCAGGAGTGTGGACAGGTGCAGACAGTCCAGTGGTTGACTCACCATAATTTGCTTTCGATTAGCTTGATAATTATCATTATCCTGTCCCGCATCGGATTTGTCAGCCACAAACGAGCCTGCAGCTGACGTGGACATTACCCCTCCATAAATCTTCGTCCGCGAAGCCAAGCCAAAAAAAAAGAATTATCCATTGGCAATTTATGATCTTTTGATACTTTAACATTGTAATATGGTTTGTTGGAACCCCATGCAAACAGTCCAATTCAACAGGTCAGGATGCTGGTTCTTTCGGAGACAATGTAATTTGAATCATTTTGAATCTTTGGCTTGGCTTCGCGGACGAAGATTTATGGAGGGGGTAAAAAGTCCACGTCAGCTGCAGGCTCGTTTGTGGCTGACAAGTCCGATGCGGGACAGGCAGACACGATTGCAGCGGTTGCAGGGGAAAATTGGTTGGTTGGGGTTGGGCGTTGGGTTTTTCCTCCTTTGCCTTTTGTCAGTGAGGTGGGCTCTGCGGTCTTCTTCAAAGGAGGTTGCTGCCCGCCAAACTGTGAGGCGCCAAGATGCACGGTTTGAGGCGTTATCAGCCCACTGGCGGTGGTCAATGTGGCAGGCACCAAGAGATTTCTTTAGGCAGTCCTTGTACCTTTTCTTTGGTGCACCTCTGTCACGGTGGCCAGTGGAGAGCTCGCCATGTAACACGATCTTGGGAAGGCGATGGTCCTCCATTCTGGAGACGTGACCTACCCAGCGCAGTTGGATCTACAGCAGCGTGGATTCGATGCTGTCGGCCTCTGCCATCTCGAGTACTTCGATCTTAGGGATGAAGTCGCTCCAATGGATGTTGAGGATGGAGCGGAGACAACGCTGGTGGAAGCGTTCTAGGAGCCGTAGGTGGTGCCGGTAGAGGACCCATGATTCGGAGCCGAACAGGAGTGTGGGTATGACAACGGCTCTGTTGTTTTGAATAGCTAGTAAATAAACCACTTTTAATCCTGGCTGTTTTATCAATAGTAAAGGTAAAAGGTAAAGATTCCATTATTGTTACATAATACTACATTTAGAATGTAACACCCATGAAATTCTTTAACTTTTGTCTACCGTAAGGCAGAGAGTCTTTGTCCAACACCCCTCACAGAAACCTACAGTACCAGGTGTTCCCAGGCAGTCTCCCCTCCAAGTACTAACCAGTCCTGAGCCTGCTTAACTTCCAAGATCAGACAATCTCAGGCGTATTCAGGCTATTACGCACATTCCTATTGATAAAATTCCATTATTCTTAGCCTTTAGGAATGCAGCGTTAACTATTCTAAGCCACCTGGATCAATGCAAGTATCAACAGTCCATGCTGCAGGGAATGGATTATTTAAAAAACAACAGGATTAGAAAGAGATGCTGATTTATTTCATGGTTAATTGTCACTAGTGGAATAAATTTAAAAGCTCTAATAAACTTCAGAATAGATTGTACTCTCTGCCTCCAGAAGTTTGAATGCAAAATACCATTTTGCTCCACTGGACAATTCAGAAACACTAACTATGAAACTCCCAATTTATCTCTTCTCAATCCAGTTGTCAAGAGGAGGTGCAACTATTGGTTATAAGGCGCATTATCTGATGCCCATCCATTGACAGTATCATCAAGAGAAAATGAACAGTCAGTGTTTCTGGATGGAACCCTTTGTCAAGGACATGGGATTTCTTGGTGAAGGGTTATGGCCCAAGACATTGCCTATTCTTTCCCTCCTTAAAACATTACAATAGAAGCAGAAACCCAATTTCTCAATGGCAACGGCTCCAATAAATTAAGTACAATGATTGCATGTAAATCTTTTCTTTCTCTTTGGCTTGGCTTCGCGGACGAATATTTATGGAGGGGTTATGTCCACGTCTGCTGCAGGCTCGTTGGTGACTGACAAGTCCGATGCGGGACAGGCAGGCACGGTTGCAGCGGTTGCAAGGGAAAATTGGTGGGTTGGGGTTGGGTTTTTCCTCCTTTGTCTTTTGTCAGTGAGGTGGGCTCTGCGGTCTTCTTCAAAGGAGGTTGCTGCCCGCCGAACTGTGAGGCGCCAAGATGCACGGTTGGAGGCGAGATCAGCCCACTGGCAGTGGTCAATGTGGCAGGCACCAAGAGATTTCTTTAAGCAGTCCTTGTACCTCTTCTTTGGTGCACCTCTGTCTCGGTGGCCAGTGGAGAGCTCGCCATAGAACACGATCTTGGGAAGGCGATGGTCCTCCATTCTGGAGACGTGACCCACCCAGTGCAGTTGGGTCTTCAGCAGCATGGATTCGATGCTTGCGGACTCTGCCAGCTCGAGTACTTCGATGTTGGTGATGAAGTCACTCCAATGAATGTTGAGGATGGAGCGGAGACAGCGCTGATGGAAGCGTTCTAGGAGCCATAGGTGATGCCGGTAGAGGACCCATGATTCAGAGCCGAACAGGAGTGTGGGTATGACAACGGCTCTGTACACGCTGATCTTTGTGTGTTTCTTCAGGTGATTGTTTTTCCAGACTCTTTTGTGTAGTCTTCCAAAGGCGCTATTTGCCTTGGCGAGTCTGTTGTCTATCTCTTTGTCGATCCTTGCATCAGATGAAATGGTGCAGCCGTGGTAGGTAAACTGGTTGACTGTTTTGAGTTCTGTGTGCCCGATGGAGATGTGGGGGGGCTGGTAGTCATAGTGGGGAGCTGGCTGATGGAGGACCTCAGTTTTCTTCAGGCATGTAAATAATGAAGAGTAAAATAAATACTGGACAGAATGGGAATGGCCTCTTCATTTTGTTTTAATAGATTGCTTGCAATGACTAGATTCATATTTGGAAAAAAGTGGCTGAGGTATCTTTTTATTCATAATATTTTTTTTTCTTTTTCCGCAAAGATTCCAAAGTTAACCTACATTCTTCTAATGCTGGAACTTTTTCCATACTTTTAAGAAGTCTGCTCTCAATTCCTTCCATAAATAATTTGTAAATGTTCCATTAATGTCTTCATAAGCTCTTTGGATTGATCAGCCATCATTTTAGCCACGATTAATTAGACGTGACTCGTCTTCAGATTGAAATCCCGTTTCTTCGTCTTCTTCAAACTCTCCAGTCTCCTTCGGAGGTTCTGCTGCCATTCTAGTTGTCTTTTGGGACATTTTCTTTTTTTTTTTTTTTTTTTTTTTTTTAATTTTTTATTTTTCACACCATAAATCACAATAGCCATGATATACACTTTTTCTTTTCCACACATTTACAGTGACTTTTTCTCCCTCCCCCCTCCCTCCTCCCAAGCCACCCCCCCATCCCCCCCCCCTCTCATCCATTTTAGTTATACAATCTAGGTTGCATTAATTCAGTTAGACAATGTTGTCATTCAACAAAAATACACCAGAAATTCTACTGAGTCCATTCTTTTCTTCTCTTCTCCTTCCATCAACTTAGGTAATGTTTGTTCCCGGTAGGTTTTCGCTATTGTATTTAATGTAAGGCTCCCATACTTGTTCGAATATTTCAATATTATTTCTTAAACTATATGTTATTTTTTCTAATGGAATACATTTATTCATTTCTATATACCATTGTTGTATTTTCAAATTATCTTCCAATTTCCAGGTTGACATAATACATTTTTTTGCTACAGCTAGGGCTATCTTAACAAATCTTTTTTGTGCATCCTCCAAGTCAATTCCAAATTCTTTATTTTTTATGTTACTTAGGAGAAAGATCTCTGGATTCTTTGGTATATTGTTTTCTGTTATTTTATTTAATATCTGATTGAGATCATCCCAAAATTTTTCTACTCTCTCACATGTCCAGATTGCATGAATTGTTGTTCCCCTTTCTTTTTTACATCGAAAACATCTATCAGATACTGTTGGGTCCCATTTATTTAACTTTTGCGGTGTAATGTATAGTCTGTGTAACCAATTATATTGTATCATACGCAGCCTCGTATTTATTGTATTTCTCATCGTTCCAGAGCATAACTTCTCCCATGTTTCCTTTTTTATCTTTATATTTAAATCTTGTTCCCATTTTTGTTTAGTTTTACCATTTGTTTCCTCATTTTCCTTTTCTTGCAGTTTAATATACATATTTTTTATAAATCTTTTGATTAACATTGTATCTGTAATCACATATTCAAGGTTACTTCCCTCTGGTAAACTCAAGTTGCTTCCTAATTTATCTTTCAAGTAGGATCTCAGTTGGTAATATGCCAGCGCTGTATCTCCCGTTATATTGTACTTATCTCTCATTTGTTCAAAGGATAAGAATCTACTTCCTGAAAAACAATTTTCTATTCTTTTAATCCCTTTTTTTTCCCATTTTCTAAAGGCAAGGTTGTCTATTGTAAAAGGGAGTAGCTTATTTTGCGTCAATATTAGTTTTGGTATTTGGTAATTTATTTTATTTCTTTCTACATGTATCTTCTTCCATATATTGAGGAGATGGTGTAATACTGGAGAAGTTCTATGTTGTACCAATTTTTCGTCCCATTTATATAATATGTGTTCAGGTATCTTTTCCCCTATTTTATCTAATTCTAGTCTCGTCCAGTCTGGTTTTTCCCTTGTTTGATAAAAATCTGATAGGTACCTTAATTGTGCGGCTCTATAATAATTTTTGAAGTTTGGCAATTGTAAGCCTCCTTGTTTATACCATTCTGTTAATTTGTCTAGTGCTATCCTCGGTTTCCCCCCTCTCCATAAAAATCTCCTTATTATTTTCTTTAACTCTTTGAAGAATTTTTCTGTCAGTTGTATTGGCAATGCCTGAAATAAGTATAGTATCCTTGGAAAAATGTTCATTTTAATACAGTTTATCCTTCCTATCAGTGTTAGTGGTAGCTCTTTCCAATGCTCTAAATCGTCCTGTAATTTTTTCATTAGTGGATTGTAATTGAGTTTATATAATTGGCCTAGATTTTTGTTTATTTGCACACCTAGGTATCTTATTGCCTGCGTTTGCCATCTGAATGGGGATTCCTCCTTAAATTTTGAGAAATCCGCGTTATTCATAGGCATTGCTTCACTTTTATTTACGTTTATCTTGTATCCCGACACTTCTCCATATTCCTTCAATTTCTTATATAGTTCTTTTATTGATAGTTCTGGTTCTGTTAAGTACACTATCACATCATCCGCAAACAGACTGATTTTATATTCCCTGTCTTTTATTTTTATTCCTTTTATATTATTATCTCTTCTTATCGATTCTGCTAGTGGTTCTATAGCTAGCGCAAACAATAATGGTGATAGTGGGCATCCCTGCCGCGTTGACCTGCTTAAGTTAAATTGCTTTGATACATGTCCATTTACTGTCACTTTCGCTAACGGTCCCTTATATAATGCTTTAATCCAATTAATATACTTCTCCGGTAAACTGAATTTTTGCAATACTTTGAACAAGTAATTCCATTCTACTCTGTCGAAGGCCTTCTCTGCGTCTAAAGCAACTGCTACTGCCGGTGCTTTATTTCCTTCTACTGCATGAATTAAGTTAATAAATTTACAAATATTGTCTGTTGTGCGTCTTTTTTTGATAAATCCAGTTTGGTCTAAATTTACCATTTTCGGTACCTGTTCTGCTAATCTGTTCGCTAATAGTTTAGCTATTATCTTATAATCTGTGTTTAGCAAAGATATTGGTCTATATGACGCTGGTGAGAGTGGATCTTTCCCTTGTTTTAGTATCACTGTAATTATTGCTGTTTTACATGAATCTGGTAAGTTTTGTGTCTCATCAATCTGGTTGATTACATCCAGGAGGGGCGGTATTATTAGGTCTTTAAATGTTTTGTAGAATTCTATTGGGAGTCCATCCTCTCCTGGTGTCTTATTATTTGGTAAATTTTTTATTATCTCTTGTATTTCTACTGTTCCAAATGGTTCTGTTAATTTATTTTGTTCCTCTATTTGTAGTTTTGGTAGTTCAATTTTAGTCAAAAATTCATCTATTTTCCCTTCTTTCCCTTCGTTTTCGGTTCGGTATAATTGTTCATAGAATTTTCTGAAGTTTTCCTTAATTTCTTTTGGATTATATGTAATTTGTTTGTCTTTTTTCCTTGTTGCCAATACCATTTTCTTAGTTTGCTCTGTCTTAAGCTGCCATGCTAGGATTTTGTGTGTTTTTTCCCCTAGTTCATAATATTTCTGTTTTGTCTTCATTATATTCTTCTCCACCTTATATGTTTGTAATGTTTCATATTTTATTTTTTTATCCGCCAATTCTCTTCTTTTGGTTGTATCTTCCTTTATTGCTAATTTTTTTTCTATGTTTATTATTTCCCTTTCCAACTGCTCTGTTTCCTGATTATAGTCCTTCTTCATCTTGGTTGCATAACTTATTATTTGCCCTCTAATGAATTCTTTCATTGCGTCCCATAGTATAAACTTATCTTCCACTGATTCCGTATTTACTTCAAAGTACATTTTTAATTGTTTTTCAATAAATTCTCTAAAATCCTGTCTTTTAAGTAGCATGGGGTTTAATCTCCATCTATACATTCTTGGAGGGATGTCTTCTAGCTCTATTGCCAATAACAGGGGTGAGTGGTCCGATAATAGTCTAGCTTTATATTCCGTTTTCCTAACTCTCCCTTGTATGTGGGCTGATAACAGGAATAGGTCTATCCTTGAGTATGTTTTATGTCTAGTCGAGTAGTATGAGTATTCCTTTTCTTTTGGGTTTTGTTTCCTCCATATGTCCACAAGTTTCATTTCTTGCATTGATTTAATTATAAATTTGGTTACTTTGTTCTTCCTGTTAATTTTTTTCCCCGTTTTATCCATATTTGGATCCAAATTCAGATTGAAATCCCCTCCTATTAGTATGTTCCCTTGCGTATTAGCTACCTTCAAAAAGATATCTTGCATAAACTTTTGATCTTCTTCGTTAGGTGAATATATATTAAGTAGATTCCAAAGCTCTGAATATATCTGACATTTTATCATAACATATCTCCCTGCTGGATCTATTATTTCCTCTTCTATTTTAAATGGCACATTTTTGCTAATTAATATAGCCACTCCTCTTGCTTTTGAATTATACGATGCTGCTGTTACATGTCCTACCCAATCTCTCTTTAATTTCTTGTGCTCCAATTCAGTTAAATGTGTTTCTTGGACAAATGCTATATCTATTTTTTCCTTTTTCAGTAAATTTAGTAGTTTCTTCCTTTTAATTTGGTTATGTATTCCATTAATATTTAGAGTCATATAGTTCAGCGTAGCCATTTTATATTTTGTTTATCTTCTCTTTCCGTTTTTCCATCATTACCTTTCCTCCTTTTCCATTTCTGTTTTCTTATTTTCAACTCTTTACCAGACAACATTCCTACAACATCCAACATTTTCCTTATTCTCCTATTTCTATCTTCTTTATCCCCAATCTCCCCTTCCCCTCCTGAGTTGCCCTTTATCCCTTGTCGGACAACCACATCTCCCCTCTCCATTTGGATTTGCGAATCCACTCGCAAGCGTCAACTGATTTTGCAGTGACCGCTCTTTTCCCCCCACCCAGCCCCCCCCAGAAAAGATTTCGTTTTTTATATGTCACAAAGGTCACTCTTTTAGTTCCCTCCTTATTCAATCTATTCCATTACCTTCCCTTATTAATTCTTGTCTATACTTTCTATGTTTTCCTCTAATTACAGATACTTTCACATATGTCCATTGTCTCTATTCACTCTTATACCTCTTTACCCGCATACATATCAATCGTGGTCATTTTTACCCTCCTTACCCGTCTTCATCCCTCAGTCTATTTTTGTCTTTACCCACATACATATCAATCGTGATAATTTTTGCTCTCATTACCCGTCTTCATCCCTCAGTCTATTTTTGTAATTGTTCTGCAAATTTTCGTGCTTCTTCTGGATCCGAGAATAGTCTGTTTTGTTGTCCTGGAATAAATATTTTCAATACCACAGGATGCTTCAGTGTAAATTTATATCCTTTCTTCCATAAAATCGCTTTTGCTGCATTGAACTCTTTTCTCTTCTTTAGGAGTTCAAAGCTTATATCTGGATAAATGAAGATTTTTTGCCCTTTATACTCCAGTGGTTTGTTGCCCTCTCTTACTTTTTCCATTGTCTTCTCCAGTACCTTTTCTCTTGTAGTATATCTTAGGAATTTTACTACAATAGATCTTGGTTTTTGTTGTGGTTGTGGTTTAGGGGCCAATGCTCTATGTGCCCTTTCTATTTCCATTTCTTGCTGTAGTTCTGGACATCCTAGGGCCTTAGGGATCCATTCTTTTATAAACTCCCTCATATTCTTGCCTTCTACATCTTCCTTAAGGCCCACTATCTTTATGTTGTTTCTTCTGTTATAATTTTCCATTATATCTATTTTTTGGGCTAGTAATTCTTGTGTCTCTTTAGTTTTTTTATTAGATTCCTCCAATTTCTTTTTTAAGTCTTCTACCTCCATTTCTGCTGCTATTGCCCGTTCTTCCATCTTGTCCATTTTTTTCCCCATTTCTGTTAAGGTCATATCCATTTTATTTATTTTCTTTTCTGTGTTGTTTATTCTTCTTCTTAAATCATTGAATTCCTGTGTTTGCCATTCTTTAAATGACTCCATGTATCCTCTAACAAGAGCAAGTACCTCCTTTACCTTGCCTATCTTTTCTTCTTCTATTTCCCTGTACTCTTCCTCTTCCTCTTCTTCTTCCTCTAGGTTGACCATCTGTTGTTTCTTTGCTGCCCTTTCCTCCTCTTCTTTCTTGTTTCTATTGTCTTCTGTGGTCTCTTCTTGCTGCAGGTGTTCTGCAGCTGTCGTTGCCGGCTGTGGAGATCGACTCCCCAGCTGGTCCCCCCTCCCGTCGGTGTGTTTTTTTGTATGCGCATCGCGCATGCGCGAGGAGTCGCGCATGCGCGGTTGCGCACTTTTACTCGGCTCTGTGAGCCATTGTTGTAGTTCTCTTTCTACCGACCTGAGGTAGTGGGGTCTTCTCTCCACAGCGGGCCTCTTCGGACAGGTAAGGCCTTCACCTTTTTCCTCCGTTGTCTTCTCTTCCTCTCTTCTTTCCGTTGATTTTGATTTTTCTCCTTTTGTCTCCATCTTCTTTCCACCTTTATACTCACTTTTCTTTAACTTGTATTTCTGTGCCTTTGTATTTTCTCTTGTTTTTCCCGACTTTTCTGGAGAGGGCTGGAGTTCACCGTCCGGCCACTACTCCATCACGTGACTCCTCCTTGGGACATTTTCTTGATGGAGGACATTTTAAGATTCAATTAGAGCAAAGTTAAACCACTTAACCTTAGAAAAGGGTGGATTCAAAAGTAGAAATAATAAGGGTGAAACGGAGCGCACGACTACCTCTCCCTACTCCATGTAGTCACCAGGCTGGAAGTCGGCTGAGGTATAACAGCAGAAATTGATTGGCTTCTGGAATCTTAGAAGACCAGGGTAAATTTGATGTGAGAACAAAATGAGTCATCCCTTCACCAAATAGAGTTAAAAAGACTGAAAAAAATCTGCAGATGGTTGGGTCTAATGCAATCCACAGAAGTGCTGAGGAAACTCTGCAGGCCACACAGCATCTAGAGGAAGTAAAAGGCAATCTACATTTTGGGCCTGAGCCCCTTCGGAAATGATGATGACCTTCCACTTCCAATGGATGCTTTATGACCTGCTGAGCTTCAACAGTGCTGCAACCCCTTCACCAAGAAATGCATTTTACTCATGCCAAAACTTGAGCATTTTTTTGCGATCACCATATAGGTTAAGCATAGTTGCAAGTCAAGTCAAATATATTGTCATCTGATTGCACAATTACAACCTGACCAAACAGTATTCTCCATCCTCAGTTCAAAGCATGCAGACACACAACCAAACATAACACACATACAAACAAGCAATACATATGCAGGACCAGTATTCAGATACACAAATAAATAAATAAAATTTATTTTGTGAATATGAGAGTCTCGGATGGTTCGTGTGAGCAGTTATTTTTGTCATTCAGCATTCTTGCTCCTCATGGGAAGAAGCTGTTTCTCAGCTTGGTGGAGCTGGCTCTGATACTTCTGCATTTGTTTCTTGATGTGTGTGGGGTAGAAGCGGCCTCAAGGATTTGGTGTGCCCCCTTCAGGTAACAATTCCAGGAGATCATGTCGATGGGGCAGAGGGAGACTCCAGTGATATTCTCTGTCACCTCCAGATTGACCTCCATTTCTCTCCAGCAACCGTGCCACCGTGATACAGCCAAGCCAGGAAACTTTCTATAGAGTTCCTGTCATAATGGTAGCCGGTTGCTTTGCCTCCTTCAGTCTTCTCAGGAAATGAAATCACTGTTGCACCTTCCTGACACGTGAGATGTTGAGTGCCCACGATAGGACACTAGACAAGGAACTTGGTCCTCTCCACTCTCTTCACTACAGAATTATTCGCGTGCAGATGAGGGTGGTCATTCCTGGTCCTCCTGAAGTCCACAATCAACTCCTTCATCTGTTCCATGTTGAGGCCCAGGTTGCTACTCTCGCACCATATCACAAGATTTTCCACCTCTTCTCTGTTGTGCAGCTCATCACTGTTGCCAATGAGGCCATCTACTGTTGTGTCATCTGCAACTTGATGACACTGGTCCTGACGATGTAGTCGTGGATCAGTAGCTCCAGTTTTAAAGGGGTATTGAGTCCCAGTGAGGAGAGCTTCTCCATCAGCTGATGAGGCAAAGTAACAATTTTACAAATGCAGTATTTAAGTTTACCTTTATTGTCACATCTGCCATTGGAGGAAGTCTACATATATATTCAAACAGCAGAATAAACCACAGCACAGAGGGTAGAGTTACAGGGAACGAAATAAGGATCTTCTCTCGAAACAGTGGCCATCTTCTTGTCTCCATAAATGCTGCTTGACCTGGTGATTTTTAAAATGTCTTTTTTGCCACATGAAACCTACAGAAGTACTTTTTTTTTGATAACGAGGAACAAAATACATTGGATATGAATTGCTTTTAACATTGTGAATTATTATGAGCATGCCCTGTGTAATCAAAAGTAATTCGTCTGGGTCAAGAAGTCAGTACATTTAATGATTATTATAGCAGCGCTATCTGGAAGCACCTTTTTTCTAGATAAACCAGGGATTGTTGCTTGCAGTCCTGAGCTTTTTCCAGCAATTAGCATTTTGCTTCAGATTCAAGCATTTTCATCTCCTGTGTCCTCCAACAAAGATGTAAAGATGAACGAAATGACTTGTTTTCTAATATTAAATGCATGATCATTTTGATATATGGAATGCATATAATTTATCCAACATTATCCTTTCTTTCAGTCATAAGTAATTGGATATTGCAGTTAAGAACACCCAGTTATTTTATATATGAAGTGCAAAAGTATGGAAGAATTTAATTGTTGGTTGTCGTAGTGACATTGGTAATTATGAGATGAGTAGAAAGACCAGTGTAAAGGCAGTAACAGCAGGGAAATAGCATTTGGGTATTTATGCCTGACAAAGTGACCTTTTGAAGGTAAGTGAAGAGTTTGGGATATAAAGTCTATCTCTAGTATGACCTGCTTTATTAATTTCTAAGATTTGAATAGATTCGTGCATGTACTTGATTAATTTGCACGTTTGTCTTCTGTGGATGGAACTAGATTTTCATTTTCTCTGTCAGCTAGTCTCAGAGTTGAAGAACGAACACACAATTAAGAAGCTGTTTAAAGGATTTCTTCCCAATGCTTTGTTTAGAAACTTTTTGGTTGTGAGCCATATGCAGAAAAATATAAGGAGTCACGGGCCAAACAATATCAAGCCCATCGGTTTTCGACCAGTCACCCAGAAGATCAGGCAGCACATGTTAATAGCTCTTAATTGGAACTGGTCCGTTGGGAATTTTCAGTGAGAATGATATATGTTAATTTGTTTACTTCTGGGAAAAGCTCTGAAAAGGGTCAGCTCAGATTCTTGGAAGATTTGGAAAAAAGATTCAAGGAGAGGAAGTTGTTACAAAAATGTTCTGGAATGTTTGATCTTTACTGATTTCCTGTCACTCCTTCTAAATGCTTCAACTATCATTCAAGAATAGTCATTATTAGATCCTGTCATCCTGATTCTGGATTCCATTTGTGATTCACTTGGAAGATTTGGAAAAATAATGGGACTGCAAGCCATCAGAATTGTTTACATTTATTTTTTTAAAAACCTATTACGGAGTCAAACGAATAGTTGTTAATCTGTGTAGTATTTATTAGAAATATGAATTGTTCTCTAGTTCGAAGACAAAATAGACATCTTTCTCCACCTGACTCCCTTTTGCATTTCTTTCCTCCCTCTCCTTTCCCTCTCGCATCTGCTAGCTCGGTCCATTATGCATCACCTCTCCTTGGTTCACCAATCCCACATGGGCCCCTGTTCCTCCCTCCAGCCTGTCCTCTTTAACACCACCTTCTCTCTCCATCCTCCATCTTGTTGAAGGGTTTTGGTCTGAAACATGGACCATTCTTTTTCACCCACTGATGATTCTTGGCCTGTTGAGTTCCTCCTGAACATTGTGTTTAGCTTCACCAACAACCTGTCTTGATCTAACCATGTTGATGTCATAACCAAGAAAGCACACCACAGACTACTTTCTATGAGCCTGTATAAATTTCCCAAGGTCTTTCACCAACTTTTACAAATGAACCATAGAAAGTATTCTGTCCAGATGCAGCACTGACTGGTGCATGAACTGCTCTGCTCCCCGAGGGCACAAGACTAATGAACACAGCTCAGGCGATTATTAAAAACTAACCTCATCTCCATCATCTCTACCTATGCCTCTTACTGTTTCAGGAGAACTGCTAACATATTGAAGGATTTATCGCACCCCCAGACGTACCCTCTTCTCCCCACCTCCACCTTCTGTCAGGCAGAAGATGCATGTGCTTGAAAATATTCAAGATTCTTTTATTGTCATGTTATAAAACGGAAAATGCAATATCACTCAAAATTCACTTTAGTCTCCTGAAAGGCAAACAAAGATTTGCCATCTGCAGATACAGCCCAGCGCTCCTTACAGTCAGAGAAAGAGAAGCAAAAGAGTCCCCCCAAAGTCACCAAGTGTCTGTGGATTTACCTCCAGTGCTCCCGCAGCTCTTCAGACACATAGCCTTCAATGCAATTCATCGGCAACCCAAGCTCCAGACCCAAACCTCTGACGTAATCAGGAAGCCCTTCTCATTTTTGGCTCTAATACCTGGTACCCCATCAGCCAGCCTCAAGTCAGTCTCCAGCAGTCAGCAGCCTGGTGTGAGTAGCTGGACAGGAGTTGACAGTCTGTATTCCGCGAGGGTTCCTGCTGCTCGTGTGTTCTTCAGCCTCAAATCCCCTTGCTGGACCTCTAGCGTCCTGTGGATCATTTTCTAGTGTCCTGTGCCAGTCCTCCGCTTTCTTGGAACCTGCAACGCCTGGAGGCCGCTTGCGAACATAGGCGTTGCTATCTTGGTCCCAGATCCTGTAGCTGCGGGATTTTATAATTAACCACCAAATTCAAGGACAGTTTTTTGAATAGATCTCGCGCTGACAGAAACGGAGGTCTTGCATTATCTTTTTGAATTGAACTTTTCTCAAGTCCCTGCTGTATGTTTCGGAACTTTTCTCTACGCCCTGCACTATTTGACAGCTATAATGTTGCTCCTCACATTGTTGTCTTATTTATTTGGTTACTTATTATTAATGCACTACCTGTGGCATCGATTGAATTGCCTAGATGGCACGCAAAATGAAATATTCTATTTCAATACAGATAGCAACAAAATTCATTCATACCTAACAAGGAATGAGAACGACCAAAGGAAATACTCACACTTACCATCTGAGACTCTCGTATTTATGAAACAATATTTAATTATTTACCGTATATGCCATTGTGTAGGATGACCCCCCCCCCCAGAATTTTCACCTAATTTTGAACGATACCCTTTGAATAAGATGACACCCCCCCACCCCCAATCTAGCACTTACCACTCACCAGTAGATGCTGTTAAAAGCATATCACAGTATTTTCCTAACAAGTTATCATTCAAAGGTTTAAATCTTATTTGGATATTTTAAACTTAGACCCTGTACAAATCTGACAGTAGCTGGACCGGGTGGATGGACCCTGCGGAGGAGCACTGAGACTTTACAAAATGAAACAGGGCATACGCAAGTTTGCAACAGAGCCACCAGGAAGCTGGTGGTGGTGTTGCGACTTCATTGTCAAGGCAAGAATATTATACTATATGCATAGGACGACCCCTGATTTTTAGGTGAAAACTTTAAGTTTTGCGGATCGTACTATACAATGGCATATCTTTGGCTTGGCTTCGTGGACGAAGATTTAAAGGACGTGGAGGGGGAGGACGTGGAGGGGGAGGACGTGGAGGGGGAGGACGTGGAGGGGGAGGACGTGGACCTGTCCTCGGGCCTGCGCAAAGGAGCTTTTAGGTGGAGTGCAGTGCGCGCAGTACTGGCCCCACCCTTTACACCCATGGTTCGTGTGCCGTGGCCAAGCAAGCTGGGACGTGGCAGCGAGGTCCTTGGGTCGTAGGTTTTATATCGGAGTGACCTTCTCCTATGCAGGTTTCTTACCCGGGCTGGAGGGGTCTGCCTCCCCTCTTAGGTTGGTCCATACTGCCCGGACCGGGGCCGAGGCCGCCGCCGCTCTCCCTGTGCCCGGACCGGGGCCGCCACCCACAACTCTCCGCCCGGATCGGGGCCTCCGCCTGCCCCACCCGACCGAGGCCGGGGCCGCCGCCTCCTCCCCGCTCCTGCCCAGATTGGGGCCGCCGCCGCTGCTCCTCCTGTGCCCGGACTGAGGCAAGGGGGAGGCGGCGGCCCCGGCCCCGGTCGGGGCTGGTCATCAGGTTATACAATGGCATATATGGTATTTGTATATATGAATACTTGTCCTGAATATGTATTGTTTGTCTGTATGTGTGTTATGTCTGGCTGTGTGTCTGCATGTTTTGTTCTGAGGATCAATAACGCTGTTTCATCGGGTTGTACTTGTGCAATCAGATAATAAACTTGACTTGAGCCAAATATGCATAAACTCACAACTATTCCGGAATTAAAATTAAATTTCACCACTTCTGCCTCTCTGATGAATGACACTATATTATATAGTAACTAGAGCGCAATGA
Organism: Narcine bancroftii; assembly: GCF_036971445.1. NCBI lineage: Eukaryota > Metazoa > Chordata > Chondrichthyes > Torpediniformes > Narcinidae > Narcine > Narcine bancroftii. The sequence continues at coordinate 15,018,614 of NC_091474.1, read as the reverse complement.
ACCTATAGACATTACCCCACATTTTTTTCTCTTTTAGCCCTAATTATTAATTTTTAGATATCGAATTAATGGAAATATAATGTATTTCTATTTCTCACTGGTAATGCACTATACGGCTACTACAAAACAAATTTTGTGACACACATTCATGATAATAAACCTGATTCTGAAAATTTGATTCTTAGTGAATCCCATAATTTTGCATTCAAGTGAATCAAAGCACACACTTTCACTCCAAAAATATTTGAAAGGCAATTGATGATCAAAAATGTTTATACTAACTATAATAGCAAGCTCTCTGGTCTTATTAAAATAATTTTATGTGTAGACTGCAATTCTCTCTAAATATTTCATATCGAGAAGAACTTAAAAAGATATCATTTCCTTCTTTAATAATAGTTTTAAAATGACAATATTTCAACATCTGACTTATTGTGTTGACTTCGATCTATATTTTGAGCTCCTCCAAACATGTTGAAGACGATGATTTTTCTATCCCAGTTTGTTTTACAATGGTATTAGTTGCCAGATATATCAATGACATCACAGCTGCTGGAAGCTGCTGGGAACCCCTGTACTGACATTTGACAGCAGGTTGACATCAAGCACCATCGCCTCAATGCCAGGCCAACCGAGAAATCCAGGTCACTATTATTTCCAAACCACCCGCCATTTTCTGGTACTTTAGTCATACAGGTGCTCTTCTCACGCAAGACTAGACAATAAGGGTCATCAGGTTATTCAACTGCACCTTCACCAAATCCAATTCTATCTTCATCCAATTTGCATAGGCATACACACTGTATATAGCAAGCGTGAGTAAACAGCCATCTGGTGCTAAATCTTGATTTGACTATTTTTGTTCTCCTTCCTGGCCACCAAGATAACTGAGGTCACCGAAAGCATTCCTCGGTCACCTGTAATGAGATTAGTTAATTCTGGGCTGACCAGTTATTGAACTTGTAGAGTACTTTGAGGTTCACACACTGTTGTACATTTACCCCAAGAAGCAGTGTATCAGGGGCACCTTGCATTAAATTTAGTGGAAGTATTCATACACTTTACTGTCAGATCACGAAGTTGTTTCTTCTTGCTAAAAACTCGATTTAAATTTACCAAAACAAATAAGAAATCAAAAACTTAACTTTTAAAATCCCATTTGTGCAGAACGGAAGCTTTTAAACAAGTGAATACATTCTTATTTTCCATTTTGTGTTTGAAACGACTACTTTGATTAGGAATGATGAAGGTCTAAAGAAAATTAAACTGTATTTTCTTTCTTGCTGTTCAACCTTGGGAATAGATGAATAATGTTTGATTCTTCAAGACATGAAGCAAGACAATCTTGCAAGCCGCCTTGGAATTGGGGACCTGCCGCAGAATCGTGACACTGATAAAAAAAACCGATGCTGCAATAATTAATCTCGGCAGTTTTATTTGAAGCTAATTGATCTTAATAAACTGTGAAATTAAGTATAACAAGAAGATAGCCTTCAGGACTGTGAAATAACTTGTATCCTTATAACTTGTTGCTCATACATTGATGAAGGGCTCAGGCCTGAAATGTTGATTACCCATTACCTGCTCTAGTTGCTGCATGGCTTGATGTGTTTCTCCAGCAGCCTCGACAACAGGGAAAGAATGGCCTGGTGGGCAATAGGAAGGGAAGAAAATGGCCCTGACAATGGTCTGAAGTCTCAATATTTGTCAGACTGAAATCAGGTGTTGGTCATCATGGCTATCCCTCATAATCAAGGATGATGGCCTTCATTCTGTTGATCCACAGAGCAGAGACGCCTGAGCGTGCATTTGTTTAACGTGTACTTGATGTTGCACATCAAGAAGCGCATGATACTTCATCAATCAACCAACTAATTCCAATGGCCAGGAAACTATGAAGATTGGAGATGATGGATTTGTTGCAGCCTTCGTTCACCTTCGCAGCCGTTGAGTTCAGAGTAACTTCATCCGCCAGTTCCACCGTTGAGGACTTTGTTGGATTGTTCTTTGTCAGGGACCTCACCCTCAACCTTATCACCATGGGTGTCCCTACCAAGAGCAGCAAAGCTCCAAACGGCATCGCTCTTGAAATCACAGGACCACACAAGCTTCTCCACCACTGCAAAGTGACCATCCACGGAGAAGATGGGAGTTGGTAAGCATGAAAGGAGAATGAGACCATATCTCGGACAAAAAGCAAAACATGTGCTGTTAATGGAAATCTGAAATAAGAGCAGAAAATGTTAGGAATATTCTGCTTGTCAGACAGTATTTATGAAGAGTTACATTTCAGGTTGGTGGCTTTTCATGCAATCTGAATAAAGTAATCAAAATTAAATGTTCATTCTGTTTCTCTCCCCATAGATGATACTTGACCTGTTGAGTTTTTTGTGGCAATTTCATTTTTATCTCAATAAAGGTCACACTATGTAAAGAAGAAAGAAAATTAAGGGGAAAAAAATAAAACTATTGTCCTTGTTTTCTTTGAGTGTAGGGTGGGAATAATTCCAATTAAATTGTGGAGAACTACAAAAGGAAATGGACGATCTCCATATTTTAGAAATTGTTTAGAATGGAATGGCGAGGCAACAAATAAAAAAGGCAAACGGGTTCATATTGCCTCAGTACCGCTTGAGTTCTACTCCTTTCCTGTGTTTCCAAAGAGAAACTAATTAAAAACAGAGCCAAAATGAGAAGAGTGCGGAACTGTTCCATTTCCTGTAAGTTGTTATTTATAAACTACTTTTTCAAAAATCCAGATGAAAAGTGACTGAAATTTATTAACCAGACAACATTTTCCCAAATGGACAATAATCATGAGGTTACTATTTTAACTCATTTTTAAAATCTATGTCATCTGATTTACACCTTTACTGGAAATTTATTTCTTCATTGCCAGCGGCTGCCTTTCAATGCCCGATCTGTGTTGGTGTATTGCACGTGCTTGTTGATGGTGTGACAGGATGCAGTAAAGTCAAGAGATCCTCCCGGGTTCATATTCAAAACTCCATTCAACCAACCTGAACCCATTTCTGAACCCAACCTGATCTTGAAGGCTCATAGTTTTGTTCCAACTTGGGTGATTACATCAATCTCATCTTAATCTGTTTGGGGATGAAACACCGAATAATGATTGTGCAGAGGACATATTGTATGTGGTAATATTTAAGTAAATCCTCCTCACCTAGAGCATGTACAGAGCCCAAACCTAAAATGAACTTGAACATTTTGTTTATTGACACAACCTGACAGATAGAGTTGAACCCTAAAAGGCTCAAGATTACATAACAAGACATTAATGCAAGTCAAGCCTGTTCTTGCCTTCACCTGAATTATTGAGGCACTGAAGAGGAAAAAACTTAGCATTGCTGCTGATGTTTACCTAGGAAGATGGGGACCGGAGATGCTGTGATGCTCCATAGGGTCCTACAGCCCATTCCTCAAACAATGGCTCTGTGCAGGCTTTAAACAGCCTATTAACATCTTGCAACCATGGAGGTGTGCACCCAAGATGGCGGCACCTGTATTGGGAACTGTATTTCTAGGGGTTGCAGGTTCCAGTGGAGCAGCAGACTGGCGCAGGGCACCAGGAACAGGGTGAACACTCCACCCTCCCCCCACAACACCAACCCCACCCATTGAGCAGGAAAGCTGGTTCAGCGAAAGTGCCCACAGTAGTAAACCAGCAAGGGGCTCAGCGACTAAAGGATCTACACAGACTGTTGGTGACTTGCACTCAAAGGATTCACACACAGGCTGCGGGCTGATGCAGATTTGCAGTTGAGGGACCACACAAGCTGCGGGGCTGCTGTAGACTGGTTTAGAGGAACCAGATTTCAGAACCGGGGCTCGAGAGGGCAAGAAAGTCTCCTGAAAGTCCTCGGCTGCTGAAGGCTTCGGAGATTTGGATGTGGAACTTGAGTGGAAAGAACAGGAGTCTGTATGGCTGCAGGAGAGCTGAAGCGAACCCACAGACACTCAGTATCTCTGAAGGGACACTCCAGCCGCTTTCAGGTGCAGTCGCTCCGAGAATGCACCTGCAGAAGCGGCTGTGGGTGTGTTTGAATTGGCGTTCAGGTGGCAGCGCTGAAGGCGCTGTTCTGGCACCTGAAAGGGCCAGCTGCAGGAGAGTCGCCTAGGAGCGAACGCCGGCTCCTGTGGACTGTGGCCGTAGTCCCGCCCGATGTCGTGACGCCATTTGCAGCGCATCGAGGCTGAAGCAGAATGGAAATCTGAAATAAGAGCAGAAAATGTTGGGAATATTCTGCTTGTCAGACAGCATTTATAAAGAGTTACATTTCGGGTTGGTGGCTTTTCATGCGATCTGAATAAAGTAATCAAAATTAAATGTTAATTCTGTTTCTCTCCCCATAGATGAGTTTTTTGAGGCAATTTCATTTTTATCTCAATAAAGGTCACACTATGTAAAGAAGAAAAAAAAATTAAGGGAAAAAAAATAAAACTATGCCCTTTTTTTCTTTGAGAGTAGGGTGGAAATAATTGCAATTAAATTGTGGAGAACTACAAAAGGAAATGGACGATCTCCATATTTTAGAAATTGTTTAGAATGGAATGGCGAGGCAACAAATAAAAAAGGCAAACGGGTTCATATTGCCTCAGTACCGCTTGAGTTCTACTCCTTTCCTGTGTTTCCAAAGAGAAACTAATTAAAAACAGAGCCCAGAGCAGAGAAGAGAAATGCCTCTAACGTACTGGTAATGCCGAGCCTGCACACTCTCCAGTTTTTCAAAAATCGCGCCAAAGCGTCTCAGGCTGACGACGTCACCACGACGTCATTAGCCCGTCCCCTAGCAGCCGCTGCTGCTTTCAAGTGCCCTGGGGGACTGCTCGGAAGCGGAGAATATACCTTCCCGAGGAGGGTTGGGTAACTACTCCTCGGGGCCGAGTTTTCCGCTTTCAGGTGGCCTCCCGACAGCTGCATTCGGGTCGAATAGGCGGCTTTACATCGGGGCATTTTGGCCACCTGAAAGCGGCTTCTTTTGCTTCTCTTTCCCCTATTGTTAGTGGTGTCAGGCAATGCACATAGTGAGTCTTTGTTTGCCTTGCGGCAGACAGAAGTTGAAGTACATCATGTATATTACGTTTATTATGTGTCAATAAAAAAGAACCTTGAATCTTCACCTCCCTCACACAGGGCTGCTACATGCATATTTTATGAGCCTCTTCCTCTGTGCTATCTGATATTAGCAAACGCCATCAAACCTAGAGATCGAATCTGGAACGTTGCCATGCACAATGCTTCACAATCTTTAACTTCAGGCCATCCAGGAAGCAAAAGTACAAAATGAAATGTGTCCCCCATGAATAATAAAATACAAATCTAATTATAGGGTAAGGGCCATTCATGACATGTAATTTCAGACACTGTGAAGAAATATACTGTATATCTAAACAAACGCTGGCAAACAAACAAACAAACAATATAATTGAACACACATTCCATCATAATTGTAATTAAACCTTTTAGCATACATTCCAAATTGCGTTCCAACCCACTTGTTCAAAATAGTTAACTTGCACACAACATTAATTTAAATCTGATATAATAGCAGAAAATAACACTTAGATTGGATTAGTTTGACTATGCTCTGGTACGGCAATAACAATCAAAACATTTTAATAAACCGTACTGAGAAGTCAAATATTCAGAGTCCCAATGAGCTGGAAAAAAAAAAGTTTGATCTGAAAAGGTGAACACACCTCTGGTGATTGAAGAGATTTGCAATGAATTTAAAAAGAAGTAGCGACATCTTCTTCATTTTCAGTTTCTGTGGGAAATGAAAGGCTATTTCTAACATTTTTTTAATATGTTATGCTTTATGCAGCTTTGGATCTTTTCTTAAATTAAAAGACTAATCCTAGTACAGTAAAACCTCTGCTATCTGGCACCTATGGGGATTGGTAGATGCTGGATAAGTGTATTTTCTGGTTGCTTGAGACTTACTCTTACGATGCCCAACTAGTACACCTGCATTAAGAATAAATAGTAAAAAATTACTATACTGTACTTACACTGAACAAAATTCATTGCCTTAAAGCATTTTACTTTCACTTAATCACATGCCTTAAAAACATTTAACCATCGATGAATCCTCCCACTCCACAGAGATGCCTCATTGGAAGACCACAGTCAGTACGAATAGGAAACAACATCTTCTCCTCCTCACTGATTATCAACACAGGCACACCTCAAGGATCCGTGCTTAGCCCACGGCTCTACTCATTATACACCCATGACCGTGTGGCCAGGCACAATTCCAATGCTGTCTGCAAATTTGCTGATGACACCACAGTTGTCGACAGATTCACAAGCAGCAAAGAGGAAGTCGTGGGAACACAATCCAGACCTCAACGAAGGCTCAGCAGTGGAGAGGGTCAAGGAGTTCAAATTCCTGGGTATCAACATCTCCGAGGATCTGTCCTGGAGCTTCCTTGTCGATGCAATAACCAAGTCAGCTCACCAGCGGCTATACTTTGTCAGGTGTTTGAGGAAATTTGGTATGTCACCGAAGATTCTTGAAAACTTCTACAGGTGTACCATGGAGAGCAGTCTGGCCGGTTGCATCACTGCCTGATATGGAGCTGTTAACTCTCAGAACAAGAAAAAACTCGAGAGGGTTGTTAACTCAGCCTGCGACATCACAGGCACTAGACTTCACTCCATCAAGAACATTTGCAAGAGACAGCCTCTATCCTCCAAGAACCCCTCCACCCAGGCTATGCTCTCTTCACACTGCTACCATCAGGAAAAAGGTACAGGAGCCAAAAAGACGAGCTCTCAGCAGCACGAGGACAGCTTCTTCCCCGCTGCCACCTGAATGATCAATAAACCAAAGACACTGCCTCACTTTTCATGCTCTATTTTCTTATTTTATTTATTGTTGTAAGGTGGTTTATATGAATATTTGCACTATGTTGCAAATTTTTGATTCTGTTTCTCCCTCCCCCCCCCCCCCACAATTTACAGATAAAGCCTCCGACTGGGGCAAATCTTACTAAGCAGGGAAAAGGAGACACTTTAAGAGAGTCACCCCAATGGCGAGCGGTATCCACCAGCTCTTCATCCTGGGTTACGCCACTGCTGTCTCACACAACTTTATTCAAACAGCTGCTATGAGCAAAGCACAACCAAGACTGAATATTTGCTCCCATCTTCACCAAAGGTTTATGTGTTAATTCGGAGAACATTTATTTTGACAATTTAAAACTTATTTTGTTCTTACTTATTTTAATTTTTAAAAAAATTATTTTCCTCAATTTTTTTGCCAGTTGCTTGAATTCTGGATACCAGGGGGTTTTCTGTAATTACTTTCGAGCTGCAAAATTGAGCACATTTAACTCCTTTCTGAGTTCAGTAACTTGACAGCTTTCTCAAAAAATTCATGTTCTCTAGTTATTGATCCAGACTTGTTGAAGAATGAATCCAAAGTGACTTGCAGTTTGCCTATGATATTTTCTAAGAAAGATTTTTTTCTTGTGTGTTCTTTATCTTCCAGACCACTTAAGATACCAACATGTCCAGCAAAAGAGCAAAGGCAAAGACTGCAAAGAAACGTCCTCAGCGTGCGACTTCCAATGTGTTTGCAATGTTTGATCAGTCTCAGATCCAGGAATTCAAAGAGGCTTTCAACATGATAGATCAAAACCGTGATGGCTTCATTGACAAAGAGGATTTGCACGATATGTTGGCTTCTCTTGGTAAAGTTGTTTAAAATGCACATCTCTTTCATAGGAATTGAGGCTTGCATTTATTAATCAACCATTTGCTTAAGGCTCCTTAACTTCAAAATGTTTGCATGAAATATAACTATTTTTAAGATGTTGCTTTTGTTATTTGCAAAAAAAAATTAATGCAAATCCTTCGACCAACATTTACATAGATCTTACTGACAGATGAGCCCATAGCCCATCTATTCTGGTGGGAGGCAGTAATGTAACCTTTGGCTGAGCAGAGCACCATTTGCAGGACACCTCTGGTGCTCCAGAGGTCCCTGCATGGAGCCCAGTGGGCCAGCACAGATTGCTGAAGGTTCCCCAGTTCTTAGATTAGGAAGCGTGCCTGCTGAACCTGCACCACGTAGCCCTGGCCCTACAACAGCCAACCCGTTAGCACAACATAATTACCGTGCCAGTGACCTGGGTTCGAATCATGCGTTGTCTGCAAGGAGCTTGTATGTTCTCCCCATGTCTGTGTGGGATTACTCCAGTTTCCTCCCACTGCTTGAAATGTATCGGGGTTGTCGGTCAATTGGGTGTAAATGGGCGGGCATGGGCTTGTGGACCAAAAGGGTCTGTTACCATGCTGTCTGTACTTTAAAATATCAGCTGCCCAGAAAGATTTGTTACTTCTGCACTTAATGAGTGTGAGTCTGCAAGTGAGGAATAAAAGAATGTTCATTTCTGATTGTATTTTAAGTATTTTAATTCTAAATTATAACATTTTATTTTGGTTTCTTTTATTAATAAATACTGAGTGATTTTGAACGCTCGCAGAAGTCAGACACATCAGATTTAATTTAAACGCCAGTTATGAGCTGATACATCTCAGTACAGGGTCTCACTGACTCAATCGGTCAGTGTAAGTGGTCACTTGCACAGGGAGAGACCCCTCAGAAGCTATACCAGTGAACAGAGAGGCATCTTCTCAGTGGGTTCACACTGGCTGAATGAGCACCGTCCAGGCTGCAGGTGATGACTGATCTCCAGGCAGTGGATGGCCCATCCAATTCTATCAAGGCAGATGTCAGGTTAAAGTAGCGGTTAGCACAAGGCTATCACAGCACCAGTGTCGAGGGTTCGAATCCGGTGCTGCCCGTAAGGAGTTTGCACGTTCTCCCTGTGCCTGTGTGGCTTTTCTCCCACCTTTAAAAACGTACAGGGGTTGCTTGGTTAATTTGGGTTATTTGTCTGCTGGAAGGGCCTTTACCGTGCAGTATATCAACATTTATATATCTACCAGCCCCCCCCCACATCTCTCAAA